>NC_054410.1:3278482-3581513 GCF_017976425.1 Toxotes jaculatrix | reverse complement strand
TCAAAGCCACCAGACAGAGAAACCACACGTGAAAACAAACCAGTGGAGAGAGTAGGAGGAAGAAAAGAAAAACTTACTTAAAACACCAAAAGCCAAACTGTCACTTTAAATAACTTAATTCAAAATTGAAAATGAACCGAAATCAAACTGACAAAGGACCATTTTGCTTTGGCTCACAAGCAAACAATTGTTACAGGAAGTGGTTTGGTCACTGACACCTAAAAAAAAACCTACTGCTGCTTTTCACACCAAGGCACCAGGCCACCCACCAAACCAGACTCCCTGAATCACTTTCACCTCATATCAGCCTGTGTATGCTTGACTGGTCACTTTTAGATTTTTGGTCTTTGTTCTGTTTTTCCACCGACATCTGGAGCAAGTAACACAAACCAAAATATCCTACATGTGTAAAGCTGTACTCGACAAATAAAGTTTTGTTGGTTTATTTTCCTCATTCTTTTACTTATTTACTTAAGACTGTAGAATATAATCTGACCTCCATACAACTGCTTTAGTCAGTCATCGGCGTCAGATGAAGGCTCCACTCATCATCAAAGTAAATTAAAAACTCAAGAATATCTTGTGTGGTATTTTTAGACTTTGCTTTATGTGTCAAATCCTTGTAAAATTGCTGTACACAGACAGATATTCCACAGAAGTTTCCTCAGTTCTTTCTACAGGAATTGATTTCTTCATATATGTATGTATGATATTCATGACACTGATTTATTCTTTGACACTGATGATGTCCCCTGTTAACAGTGTTATTAAAATCTGAACTTGTGCCGGAGGATTTTAAGAATATTTTAAGAATAACACATTACAGTACATTATTTAAGAAATACTGGCCAATTACACTGTAAACAAACAGAACTTTGCTCTGAGTCAGGTGATAATTCTCTGTGGTATCATCTCAATGAGCAATGTTTTTAATATACAGGAAGTATGTTCAGAGTTAAGCTGCTGCAAAGGCATCAGGAACACAAAATACTAAAATGTAAACAACTCAGCGATATATAAGTAAATTCTAACCCTGTAAAAACTCATTTTCACGGAGCATATCACTGTGAGCCTCTAAATACAACAGCCAGCCTTATCAGTTATCCATCAAAGAGTGAACGTTTTCCTTCCTAACAACCTGTATGAACTGTAAAATGACTAATAACCTGTGCACAGCAAATCTCCATCACTGATAATTACCTGGTCCCAGTGACTCGTTTGTAGTTGTTCTCAGAGTAGACGGCTAGGATGCTGACCCCGGACCCTATGTTGACCAGCAGCAGAGGATAGGGGTTCTCCAGTGTGTAGGGCCTCTGGATGCAGTGATCGGGGTCTGTGGGGTTTTCAAAGTAGTAGCACTCAGAGGGGCCACTGGACATCACCGAGTCGATGTACAACACCCCCCGAATTAAACAGTCCAGCTCATCCAGCTTGTGAAGCTGCAGGTCTGCCATCTTTTTTTTTTATGTTGACAGAAAAAGAGAACATGGATAACATCACCGAGAGGATGTGGTCAGGACAACACAGAGGCAGGAAACTGGGGGAGGAGGGAAAGCAGGGGGCAAAAAACAGGAACCTTCTTTACACATCTTTTTGATTCCTCTTGTGACTAAAACCTACAAGTTACCACTGCTTTTTTTTCTTTCCTGGTATGTTCTATGTATATCCCTCTGTACAGAGCACATATCAGCCTTTATATGCAAGGTGAAACGGTGCAACCACCAGGATTTATCTTATTGTCACTGCTGTCAAGTTTGTAACTTAGAACTAATAGATAAGTTACGACTGCCCTCTGTGCTGCAGAAAGAAACTGAGGCTAACAATGTGATATGAAGTGAATTTTCTTTGTTTCTCGCTCAATATGAGACATCTAAAACAATGTCCTTTTTTCCCTGATATCCACTATTAGTATTGCTACATGTTTAGCTGTAATTTCAGGTGCGAATATGTTATCACCTCAAAATTCTCTCTATCATTTCCTTCCGGTCTACCCTCATTGTCCAGCCTGTAAAAGCAAACAAAAAGCATAACACTGCAGACGCACCGTGCGGAAATCAGACTCGAACTTGTACGCCCCCCCTCCAGTGGCGCACAGTGTAGTGTGAAGGCTGGAGAAGTGCTTGTTGCGGCCCATCTGCAGGAAGGCCGGCAGGTCATGCGTGGGGAAGCGGATGAAGTGCAGGTTGCCCGTCCTGCCGCACAGCGTAAGGTCCTGCAGCTCCAGGTGCACATCCCTGATGCCCGTTTTGCCATAGGCGGTGTTGGAGGTGAGGTAGCGCCGGATGCTCTTCAGGTTCTCCACCTCTTCCTGCTCCTCCTCTGCTGTGATGTCTTTGGGCTCGAAGTACACCAGCTTCACCAGAGTGCCTCCAATGTCCATCCCAAACCACGGAAATGCTGCATTACGTGAAATAATATATGCAATAAAAATGATTCCCAATCAAACATTTTGACCAAAAACATCTATTACGTTGAATGATACTAAAATATATATCTTCAGTGTCTAACGGCTTAATGACAGTGGAGACAAACAGAGATGATGACTCAATGATGGCCCACATAAAGGCAAGCAGCTCCATCCACAGGAGCAACAGCACAGCGTGTACCGCGAACGCCATCTTGTTGCAAAATAGATCCTGACTATTTACTGCCACTACAGCTCCCGATATTACATTGTAATACCAATGCCAAATTAATTTAGTCCGTTTTTGCATCATCCCAGCACATTATACGGGCTTTTTAACTTTTATTTAGAGGAATTTATGCAGCCCACTCCACGATTTTCTTTTCAAATCTATAATTTTACCGACTGCCTTCCGTGGGGAACGCCTCTGATTTTTTTTTTTTTTTGTGTGTATGTGTACGCGCAACGGTGCCTTTCCCAGTAAATACACTAAGCCCAGGGTAGAACCGTTAACACCTACGCGGCCTTGTTTTCTTCACCGAGTCGGTCCGATGCCTCGTCGTCGAGCTGGAGGTCCGCCGCTCAGATGTGGCTCTTCCGGCCGTCGCAGCCGCCTCATTGTTGGGATCATTTCTGAAATAGCCGGGCATCTCCTTGTTGGAGCGCGGCTGCTTCGTGGGCGTTTCGTCTTCGTCGATAGTATCATCGTCGCGCTGGTGGCCATTGAGCGCCATTTAAAGGACTAGTTAACTACATATATGCTGTAGTTTATGATAAATTAAACCATTAAAAGTCAGCGATTTGCGCGAATTATAAAATCCGGGGATAGATAAGCTAGCTAATTAGCCAACTAAGTGGGTGTATCGTTGCGGCTGAGGTACATGGCTTATTTATCTACGCTGTCAAGACTGAGGGGGCGGGGTTAGCGAGTGATTGAAAGGAGCCAGCACCAATGAGAGTGCGAATCGGTCAGCCCACAGTATTTAAAAGGAGCCTGATGTCACATTGTCTTGATTTTGTTGAACAAAAAACGTTGTCGACAAAATCTTTGCCATTAAAATACAAATTTCTTGAGATAATACGGTTATCATTGACTGTTCTGTCCATGTGTCCCAGAGCGCCATGACAATGTGACATTACATTATCTACACCAGTGATGTTGTTACTGTGACATGACACAGTATATATATATATATATATATATATATATATATATATATATATATATATATATATATATATAGTATATATATATATATATATATATATATAGTGTAAAGGGCCTATGAGTCTCTGATTAAAAAAATGTCATCGCCCTTGCTCTGTGTGACAGTCTAAGGAAGTTGGGGGGAAAAGCAGAAATTGAAATTTTATGGATCTGACATTAACTCATGTTTCCTCTACATGTAATTCAAAATGCACATTCAATGAAGGAATTTTTCTTTTTTGTAATTTCAGGTTTATTGATGAAATTGGTGGAGTGCATAGCTAGAGACAGTGCACACAAATTTAGATAAAACTTCAGATGAGATTATAATTCACACTTTACGTGAATCATACTGACAAAACATTTCATCTCTGCAGCTCAAAAATACTTTTAAAATGTGCAAAACCCTCTAAATTACCCCCCCCCCAACAATGCCATTTACAATAAACACTCTTACCTCACAGAACATGACACAGTCATCTTGTTTCTATTTAAAAGGAGAGGAAATCCTATATTAAAATGAAATATCTCTGACACTTACACCAGTTGATAACATAGTATGGTGTCTAGACCAGTGGTTGTCAAAGGAACTGCCAAGCATGCAGCAAGATTACATTTTCTTAGTACCTTTTTAATAATGTCTTCCTGTAATAAAAATCTGGGCAATGTTGACATGTACTACATTTTTATGTTTTCAAATATCAAAACATACCAAAAATCATCAAAATAAACGTTTAAAATCACAGTTAAATATAATGCGGTATTAACACACGTTCTGTCTCAGAAAGAAACTGGGGGACAGAGCCATGAAAGAAAAGTTGCTACCAAGGACTGCCATGGTTTCAAAAAAGTTTGAAAACCACTGGTCTAGACTATGAACCAGATAAAACTGCAAAATGCGTAATACCATGTTTGGCTGATTCATTGAGTGCTGAATATCTCAGACATTGTGAATGCTGTGGAATGTTTTTGACACATCAGTCCATTCTTAAAACACATAATTAGATACATATATAGAGTATAGATATATTATATATATGTACAAATAAATACAGACAGTGCATAAGTCATCATTTACAGCCCATTTCCCACCATCAACAGGAAAAGAGAATGTGTGTGATGCTGGTACCCTTTCTTCCACAATCCACATTCAGTAAAATTCAGTAAAATTCAGGTCCTTGATACACTAGCCAACAGACTTATCTTCAAAGTGCTTATCAGACAAGTGAACATACAAACCTTTCTATCATTAATAAAGAGCCTCAGTCTGTCTTTACAAACCAAATATGTGCAGCATAAATAACCTGAGACCTCAACAAAGCTCCAAGACGTTCCCTAACTAGAATAAGAAGGGTAAATTTGGTTTTTGCTCACTAGGTAAAATTTCAATCAACATTAACATAATAGAGCACAGTCCAACTTAACAACAGACTTGCAATTAATGACATGATCAAAGGTCTAGCAGCTACTATTACAATAGATAATTATTAAACAGCTGCCTCATGCAATCCCAGTCCAGTGACTACAATAAGGCACAATACCCTTAAGATCCTCTTTTAAAAGCCTTAAAGCCTAATCTTCTCTTTCTTTAAAGGTATTAAATCCCTTTAATTCTTAAACTTCCATGCCATGAGCAGTGCAAAGGCGCCCACTCCTGCAGCTGTCAGAATGTACTTTGAATTTGCTGGCAGGGTGCGAGAGGTCGTCTTCTCCTCTGAATCCGGCAGCGTTTTCAGGCCTGGTGCAGGCTCAGAGGGGTGCTTGCTCTCACCAGAGGGAGTGATTAGACTCGAGGGAGTGATTTCTCTGGCTGCTTCACCATTGATGATTTGAGCCTGTGGTGCTGAGATCTGGCCGTCTAGGTTAAGGATGGACGGCTCCTCTGATACTTGCACCACATTCACCCGCACCACCTGCATTTCCAGACTCTGACAGGGAGATTCGTAGTGGTTCTCCTCTGGTTCGTTATGTGCAATGCCATTCTCCTGGCATGACAGCCCAGAAGAGACCGGTTCAGCATCGCTTATTTCCAGACGCTCACTATTGCCTGAGTAGGGCTCCTCAGGCAGGTTGTGTGCGGGAATAGTAGGACTGTCATGATTTTGTGGCTGGATGCTGATGAGTTGGCCAGGCTTGCTCAGACACAGAGTGTTGTCATCTAAGAGAGAGGCGTCCAACCCAGCAGCACCAGGCAGGAGGGAGGCTGAAGCTGCTGTTTCTGTCTGAGGCCTGTTTTCAACAGCCTGCAGGAGAAATTGATGATGATGAGATTTAGGTAGCAAATACACCTAAGTTTGTGTGCACCATAAAGTCTTATTGGCAGGTGCATCACATCAACAAATAGAATATCCTAATTTGATATTTACCTGTGTAGTAGAAGGTTCAGATGTCTCCTCAGGTTCCAGGACAACAACAGGTATTTTGTCAAAAGGAGGGGCAGTGTCCTGGACTGGAGGCCTCTCTGGGGTCAAAGAGGATCCATCGGTCACATCTGAGCTGGCCTGAGTTGGAGAGGGACTCTGTGGTGGTCTGACCTCTGTGGTTGTCGTTATTGTTTGGGGAAGATCTGGTTGGGACAAACTGTCTGTTTCACAATGCTCAACAGGACGGGAACGTGGAGGAGTCGCCACAGAGTTGACTGAAACATTGTTCTGTCCTTCCCTCGCCTCATCAGGAGTCACACCATTTTCAACAGAGATATCCTGGATTTCTGATTCAGAGTTTTCCTCTGGCTCCTGGTGGGTTTTAAACTCCCTCTGTGGTGGTGATGGTGGGGTGCTGGCTGGAGTGTGAGGGGTCTCAGGAGAAGGAGGAGGTGTTGATGGAGGGGGTGCCACTTCAATCTGAGTTGACTGTGGAGGATCAGGAACAGGCTCGGGTGGGGAAACAGCCTCTGGTACATGGGCTGCTGAGCTCTGGGCTTGTGGATGAACAGGGGTTTCCAGAGGGGGCGATGCCTGAACAGCTGGCTCAGGAGGAGCTGACGGTTCAGCCGGGTGAGCAACAGCTGCCTGAGTGTTTCCTCCGCTCTCTGGAACGGACAGATGACTGGCAGATGGTGCTGGATGGACGTGTGCCCTGATGACAGTTGCTGAAGGGGAGCTGGGGTTGGAATCTAGAAGCAAAACAAACAGTGCTCAACTTTCTCAGCCACTGAAAATGTTTGGTCACGAACGAGGATTATTCTGCACAGCCTGTTAAGAAAAATTCAGTGGACATTTTATGTTTTTATAGATTTAACTAGAAGGCTCTATTCTACTGTTTGTGAGAAGGCTGAGCCTAAACTCTGTGGTTTTCCAACAAACTTCAGTGGATCCATAATCAGACTCAATAGGACCCTAATTCATTTAACTTCTTGAATACCTCACACAATACACAGCCGATAGAGAAACTGAAAGACAACAGCAGTTTTAAGCAGCATATACTTTTAACAACATTAGATCCTTACGGTATAATATACGGTGCCAGGGAGATTAACTGACTTACTGTTAACTCCTCTCAGAGCGTTGTATTCAGCTCTGATCTCATCTGCTATAGCTGAGTGCTCACACGCTTCAAGCGCTTCGATGAACTGCTCCGGCCAGTTTTCTCTCCTCTTCAGACAGTCCAGAAGTAGCACCATGCCGTCATAATTCCCACAAGTCTCTCTTTTTGCCTCTATATTTTCCTAAAATTACATTTAATTAAAAAAACAAAACAAAAGGAAACATACATTAGTCTTGTAATTTGTCATTCAAAATATACTGTTACTTTCATCTCTGATAATAAACTTAACTGAATACAACTGTCAACATCCTGTCAAACAATAATCAAAGTTGAGCATCCTTGCCAAAAAATGTTTATTATGTTTATTATATCTCAAATGTTCATATCAATATTGGCCTCAGGTAAATAGCACACTGCTTACACCTTTTATTATCAGTGTTTCTCTAAATGCCTGTTTGGGATATATTTACATTATGACAGTAATAAAAATGTAAAAAAAAAAAAAACATTATACCTAATGAGACCTACCCTGTCGTGAGTAGTCAAACAAGGCAGATGGATGATTATCTCTCTCACTTTCACCTTGCTTACAATGGTTGGCATTTTCCGCCGCAGATATCCATTGTAGAGTTTGTCACTGGCAAACGACATCTGTGAAATCAGAGTGTGGACAAAAACGCAGAGATAGTGAAGACTGATACCCATGCCAGGTTTTTACTGGGTAATTTTGCAAAGGGGTATTTAAACAGATAGCACACTCTCCTGCATTGAAATGCATCAGTTGGCAATGCAGCTTGGCCACATTCCCTGATCTCTATGTTTCTCTTTTACCACATATGAAATGTGAAAGTACCTAAAAGCACAGTGAGGTAACCTGATCTTAGTAGCCAGTAATGATCAACGACACAGTAAGGGGACTTTTATTCTGTTGGGGATGAAACTGAAAGTGAAAGTGAAGACCAGTCATGGTGTAAAGAAAGGAAAATAATTTCTGTCTCATTTTCATTTTTCAAAAACACAGAATCTGACCTTTCTCTCCATCAAGGGGAGAAAAACATTCCTGCTTTTCAAGGTTGCAGCTGTTTGGAGTAAGAAGAAGGCGAACAGGCCCGAACTAGTCACTGATTAATCACCTCGATGTCTAGATTAATATTTGAACTTCATGTGCAGCATGAAAGTCTCAAACGTGTTCCTCCAAACGTGTCCACACACTCCCATGGCTGTGTAGGAATTTTTCCTCACTTAGGTCTTTAGGTAGTATTAGGCAGTGCTTCCACAGGTCACTTACAAGTGGGCCCTAAAAGCAATAGTTCACTGTCTGTATCAAGGACAGCTGGGAAGACGCTGGTAGACTCAAGCTGGCCCAGTACCAGTGGCCTGTGATAACAACCAAGGTCGTAAAGATACGATGATCTGAACTTCCAGTCGTAGGAGTGAACAGAGCTTTCATCTCTGAGACAGACTGTCTTCCCTTGGGAAAGAGTTGCATGAGAATAGATAATCTGAGTTAGGAGAAGGTGATTAAATGTTAAGAATTTGGTACCCAATACAATCTTCACAAACGTAAGGACAGGTGCTCTGGTCCCATAAAGAATGTCCTTATTCTGACATGGGGTAAATTTTGTAGGAGGACCTGTAAGGACGATAACCTCCAGAGTTGTGTGGCATTACAACAGCGTTAACTTGTACTGCTCATCTCTAGTCTCCTCAGCCGAGATTCAATAAATACTTATGCTTAAAACAGATATAGAAACTTCTTCCATCATGAATTAAACAGTGCCAAAGATTTCCATCACAGTGGCTTCTCAGGGTGAAATAGAAAGCTTGGGCGTACTTTTTTTTGTATTGAATACACCTTAAAACCTCCGCTTTGTTTGTACCTAAACAGTAAGCTAAAGTAATCTGTTGTCAGGTTCAGTCAGGGGAAACGTGTTCACAGGATATCGCCACTGACCACGTCAAACAGTTAAAGTTTAGTGTACATGTGGGACAGCAGCAGTTTGACTTTGTCTCAAAATGGAATAAATGTCAGAGGCAGCGACCAAAGAGCAAAGTCTTTCTCCTGGTATCATTAGCCCACAGAGGCCATGGTTTACCTGACACACGCACACACACAGCCTGTCAGGTAGACAAGCCTTTAAAGGAATGCAAACAGGTCTGTGTGAGTGTGCATTATTTGCAAGGGTGCATCTAAGTGTAAAGCGATGAGAGACTGCAGATTAACAAGACAGGGGAGGTGGTGTGAGACGCGGGGAAAGCACCTTGTCACAAGGGCAAATTATGCAGAGCTGAGCCAAATGAATGACCTCTAAACTGGTGGGTGAGGACAGTCCCTTTCCTGCCAGTGTCCTTGGCTTTCCAAGAGTCTGGGTCACATTTCATGCCTAACAGATCTATAAAATCTCACAACAACTCCTTCAGATCTTACTCTGATATGTCAAACAAAGCTCACAAGAAACGACAGACCTACCCAGAAGTGAAAGTAAAGACATTCAGGCATCAGTGCTGAATAATGAGAAAAGTTTTCAAGCTTACTTTTTGAACAAGAAAGTAGGGAACTGTTTTTAAAAAAAGGCTGCACACAAACAGCAAGGACAGTAGAAACTGGTCCTAGTCTATAAATTGCGTAAACATTTTGTAACAAAATACATTGTAAGCCTATGTAAGCCTAACAATTGACGAAGACTGGGAAGAATAAAAAAAAGGCTGTACATAAGCAACAAAGCAACGGACAGAAATATGTCAGAAACATGCCAACTAACAGGAATTACATGTTATAAGCTACTTTCCATAAATAATACGGCGCAACCTAGCTAATACCACCGCTGTTTCCTGACTTCGCAGGATATTTCCCTCTAAAATATTCAATGAAACGTGAGTCCTATGTAAATAGCCATTAGGGCTAGGTTATATATCGTAATATCATAATACATCAGAGCTCACCTTTCCTGTTTTGAAGACTCAGCAGTTCGTGCCTCCCTCTCCACTGAAACTCCTGCGCTCACTAAATTCTGCGCTGTCTCCCTCACACACACATCTGCGCGGAGGCGACCCTGTTCTCTATTTCTATTGGACAATGGTGCCGTCAATCAAATCGTGGACCAATACAAACGAGACTTGGACGCAGAAGAGGTGGGGCTTTCTTAATCTTGACCCTAACTCTTGATCTTTCCTCTGCTGTGATAGATGGCAGCAGACTGGATCGGGATTTCTGGTTTACATCTGTCTCTAATCCCTGATCCTAATCCTTTCGCATGGACAGAGAGGGGGAGAGGAGGGGATCAGCTGTGTTGTCTACGCATGACATTGAGAATTGAAAACCATATCACCAGTACATAACCACTACAATGTGATTTTTTTCATGATGAAAATAAAGCTGCGGAGGAAGTGTATCCAGATTCGTTTCTTAAGTAAAAGCAGCTACAATTCCATAATACAATTCCCACAAACCCATGTTCTCAGTCACCTTAAAGTACTTAAGTGCCTATAAAATACAATGCATATAGAGGATCACTTCCGCGTTCAAAAAGCTGCAGTTCCTCGGCTGCCGCTGGGGGCTGGCTCCAGAAGTGAGCAATTCTCCATTGACCCCCATGTTAAAATAGCTAACTTTACAGCCCAAAAAAAACCCATATTTACAGCCTGGTACGTTTTTTGTTTTTGGTCTCTATTGATAGTTTCCACCTCCGTGAACACTGGTTGTACCACAACCGTTTTAGTGTTATTTAGGCTTAAAATTCTTACGTAAATTAGGGCGTGGTTACGTTGAGTGACAGCCCCTTAGACAGGCACTGGCAGTTAGCTCTTTGCGGAAGCATCGGCTGAGCTAGGCGGCTACATCCAGAGGCCTCCGGCTACCTCCGGCTACCTCCAGCTGTTGACAGCGGCTGAAGTGTCCGTGTTTGTTTGCCAATGTTCGGATAGGTTTTTGTGATATAGGGCTTGTTGTAGTGTAGACTGTACTAACCGACCGTCGAAGGAGTCTGTGTCGCAGTTTTTTCGGTAAGTAAATTTCTCCCTATTTTACCTGGATGTTTGCACTAATTAGCATGTATTAGCATATTTGCCGCTAGCTTAGCCGATTTATGGTCGCTGCTGATACAGATAGAGGACCGGAGCAGCTAATGTTAGGAACGCTGTTGCGGTGTGTTCCGTGCTCTCCGAGTCCGTTTATTGTGGGAATACTAGGCTACAGTTTTATTTTGTCTAATTTTTCTGCTTAAAAAGTCGGTGATGTCACGGGTGCTACGTCCATGTTTTATACAGTCTGTGGTCCAGAGGCCCAGAAACCAGCCGGTACTCCTGTCCTTGAACGCTAGTTTTGTTTGGGGTGTTGCCCTGCTGCTTTATATTGTGTGGTGTTTTCTGCTAAATTACTGACCTGGTTCCAGACCGATCTGATCCACTGCCCGCATCTCAGATTTCCACAGCAATTTAAGACAAAATGGAGATTTAGTCAGCCTGTTTATCAGCCTGTTAAATCACACACGCACCTTCAATATAAAAACGCCACAAACAAGTTTCAAAAGTTACGTAGGTTTGAATCTGCACCTCTCACTGAGCAGCGAAAGCTCAACACTATTCACTGGCTTATGTGTTTAACAGGTGTCCATCTTGTTGTGTCCACCACTTCTATATAACTTCTGAATTGTTTTGGTTGTTTTTATGGTATCTGCAATGTTATCATTTCTTTTGCCTCATAAATGTTTGTTTTATGCTCTCAATGTGGAAATGCCTTATTGTTGAAAGCCATCCATGTGGTTGACATGTTATTTTTACACCATATCATTATTACGGTCATATTTCTTAAGCTTGTTAAGTGGAGACTTTCCAATGGAAAGATAAGATACTTCTTAATGATCCCATGAGGCAAATTAAAGAATATTAAAGGATAAAACAATAGGTGAGTCAACAAAGAGGTGTGCTATACTTTGAATTTAGCCAGCCTGTGCAATAATAAAACCATAATAGTCACATGACTCTAAATTATGGGTAGGACACAGTGTTATAGCACCAGAGCAGAAACTATGTTCCTTTTAAACCAGAAGGTGGCGCCACTTACTTACAGACTGATTCAGGAGGTGTCTGCTGTATGTGATTGTGTGGAAATATTCAGAATGGATTTAAATCAACATTTGCTTTAACTCTCCTGAATGAAATGAGCATGACTCCAGTGATCTGTATTAGAGGTGATGTCTTTGCATGGCAGTAGTCTTATTTAATACACGTCTTTGTTAACCAGCTGTAAGTTAACCACATGAACAGGTTCACAGTGATCTGAATTACTGGAGGATTATGGGAAGGATAATGACATCAGGCCAGATGCTGGTTCATCAAATTGCAGTTCTGTTAAACAGGAAGCAAAGATGTCTTTTCCATTACTTTCTCTTTATCCTGCAAATGTGTCCGTAAACACTGAATATGTGATTGCTTTGCTCGTGTTAAATGTATTGCCTGAAGTAAAACCACATCTCTCGTAGATTTATGAGGCATTTCATAATCACAGCATAGCCTTTGTCATAGATGCAAGTTTGGTTCTTTAGCAGCTCTTGTGTTTGTGAGCTGTTGCGTGTTGCAGTAGAAAATGTGACAGGTTATTATTATAAAGAAAACACGTCTTTTTAAAACTTTGCTGAAAGCACTGCTCACCTTTGACCTGTAGTCTAGACATCAGCATGGACAGTTAATCATCAGGGCTACGAAAGTTCATTTCTTTCTTGTATTTGGTCTGTTAGTGACTGAAAACATCTGAAAATGCAACTGAATCACCAATTAGACCTGAATAAAAAATCTTGAATGACTCGATTTCACCATGTATTTCAAGACAGATGGGGCAGGGTTTGCTACATGCAGCAATGCAATCAGCTGCAAAACAAATCTTTTAAATCAAAAATCATAAGAGACAATAAATATGAAACTGCAGTAACATCCCACTGCTGTCACTCTCCATGCAGCTCAGAACAAATGCTAAAAACTGTTAGCACGTCCTTTTGGACTCAAACCCTTCACATCTTACTGGGAAAATTCTCTGTAGCGGGAAGGAGGATACAGAGAGCCACCAAACAAAGCCACAGAGAGGGAGCCTGAGGCGGCATCAGCAATCTGTCACGGTTGAGTGGGGAGAAAAAACACACCATGTACATCTCAATAAAAGAGCAGGACTGTACTCTTTTCAGAGCCCGTTAGCTTTAAAACTACAGCACACTGATAAGAAAAAATATGTCAGGCAAGATTCTCATGTGGAGCCACACAAATATTTCAGCTCAGGCTTCAGTAGTGATTCAGTTTCGTGCGGCTGGCAGCATTTTGTGGCTCTAAATCTGACTCTGTACATCCTACGGGTACATTAACATGAACCGCAGCTTGTGGGATCAGAACAAGTGATTTCTTACACTATGTGAAGCCATGTCAGCCATCAAGTCACACCTTGTTGCTCTCTTCTTCCTTCTGCTAATGGATATTGACTGTTTCTTTTTTTCCATTGAAGCTTAGTGTGAGCTGTCAGAGTTCAGAGCTTGGTTAAAGTTCATCAGTTCATGCCTTAGTGGTGACAGCTAACCCTTAACCGAGATATGAAGACACTCGCTGGCTGTATGAATGATGAATGAGGTGGCTTTTGTTGATATATTTAACTATGTGCATGCTAAGGGGAGCTTTTCCCCTCCTGTGGAGCAGACACGTAAAGTGGAAATGGACTTTATCCCCCAAAGGCAGCTTGATTACTTTTATTCCAGCATTATGTTTATATGGCCAAGTGAAGCAGAATGTATAAAGCATTATGGCAGCGTTGCACATTACACAGTAGGCTTCATTATTGCTTCTTAGACACTGGTATCATGGATATGTCCACATACTGCACCTCTGAAAACATTAATAACTCATAAAACTGCTTCAAACATGTAAGCCTGTTTTTCATGAGGTTGTGGGGGATGTTTGGTGGCTTCAGCCTCTTGTCATTCAAACTCAGCTGTGTCTTTCAGAGAGGAGACAGCTGACTTGTCACAGATCGCTCTGGGTTGTGAGAAACTGTCTCAGCCTAAATGCTGATGATCTCTGGTCCTGCGTAGCTCAGAATGTGCACAAACACCATCAGGGTTATAGATTGCATCTATATTGGGGTTTTAACCTACAGAGGCTGCGGCAGACAAACAGCAGTGATCAAAAGTTACAGTAAATAAGTTTCAGTCATAGACATTTGCACCCAGGAATTTATCGCATCCTGCAGAGGGTTATACAGTTAGTTATACAGTTGGTTAACAAACTGAGGGAGCTCTCAGTGAATCCAAGGATTGTCCCTCTTAATAAACACAAAACATTAAATTTTAATTAAGTCGACAATACAGCACAGAGGGATGAGGGTGGCCTGGAGGAGGAGTAGCTGTGGCTGTGAGCTTATTGGCAAATTAACAGAGAAATGTGAAGTTATAATGGCTGTGGTGCTCACCTACATGGATATGATTGGATGTTACTGGTCAGCTGGTAGCTAAAGAGTTGTGAATGATGCAGTGATAGTGAACAACTGAATTTCCAGAGATCAGACTTCACACAGCAGCAGCAACAACAACGGCTGCTACACTTTAGAGTCTGTTTGATGGATCTTAAAGCTGAGATGTTCTCCTGAGAATCGTAATCTTTGCCCCTTCGTCTCATCACCTTTTTGTGTGTGTGTGTGTTGGTGCGTGTGTTAACCACAGCACAGGTGATCATACAAAACCCCCAGCAAAAAAAAACCTGTTGAGTAGCTGTGGTCTTGATTGACATGCTGGACCTTTTCCTAGATTTCTGAGCTTCCAGTGAGCTTAACAGTGAACTTTACTTTTGTCTACAAAGCTATAAATGGCCTGGTTATAAGCTGGAGTCTGTCAGGTCCTTTTGGCACCGTCCTTTCAAGGATTAAGTCAAAAGCTGGTGAAGCTGCTTTTACCCTCTGAGTTGCTGGAGTCGCCAGATGACGGAAGATGTGCCTGAACACTAACCTCTTTTTAAAAGCAGGCTAAAAAACTTTTCTCTAAAGCCTTTGATTAGGTTTCATCCTGTTTATGTGAGTATTTGTGTGTGTTTGTCGGTAGAGCTGCGATCAGGGTTACTTTCGAACATATTTTATCTTTATGAATGATATTTTATGGTCCATTTGAAATACACCTTTTCAAATTTTCAAATGTTTAAAATTTTCACTGTGCTAACAGGTGCCAAACTGAATTATTTTTAAAACTGGTTTTTAGAACTGTTTCTTAGATTATACGTTACTCTCTGAAAAGGCACATTGTTGTCAGCTGGACTCTTTCACTATCTTTAATTAATGCAGGAGAAAAAAATGGAAGGCAAAATATGGCAGAATTAATTTTGCAGATTCATTAAATGGACTGCTTGATTGGCTGAACAGAAAAGTCGGTTATCCAGTGTAGCTCCCGTCTTTAATGGAAAACTCTAAAAAAACACAGTGAATAATAGAGTGAAAAACCAAGTGACCCAAAGGCAGCCATTTGGAGACATGGTCCATTGTCAATGAATAAATTATGTGTAGAAGCACAATCATACTGAAGAGCTTTGGAGGCTTGTTTTTTTTTTCTCCTCTTCAACCTGTAACCTTTCTTTTCACTCAGGCAGAGTAAAATGTCAAATCTGCTGGGGCGTCAGAGCCACGGGCGGCCGCTGCTTTACTGGTAAACACACAGACGACTAAAAGCAGGTTTCTTTTCACAACCACTGAAAGGTTAGACCGCAAACGCAGGTCATGTGAGGTGGTGGGTCTCGGACCATCCACATCAGACACTGAGCTTAAAAAAAAAGCATTAAGAAATATGATTTTTAAAATTCTAGCGAGGCCCTGTTTGTCATTTTTCACCATTTTAAATGGTGAAACTTTTACTAAATTGTGCTGCTTTCCTTTTTTTAAACAACTTTTACATCTCCAGTCAGCACCCATGAGTGGAGGCTGCTAAATAAACACACAATAAATAATTATATAATAAAACACAGTTGCATAAAATCTGTCTTTATAGGAGAAGTTAGAGCTGTTGACAGTGTGCATTAATAAACCCGCTTGTCTGCTTAAAGCTTTATCATAGTCTGTATTAAACCATTTATTTATTATTTATGTGCTGCTTCTAACTGCCAAAGAGGGGGAAATAGAGTATTACAGCTTCTCCCATGAGAACGTACTTTATATAATCACAACTGTGTTTGACTTTGTACTCTGTGATGTTGCTACTTCCACCTTTTCACCACTGTTTGATGCATCTTGAACTTGGAAAGTAATACTGCACAGTACACTTTTATATCCACTTACTGAAGCAATGAATCTACAACTCAAGCGTCAAACTGAGGACAGTAAAGTCAGATTTGACTCCACCAGGCTGCTTGCTGAAACTGCCTGAATGCTGCTCTGCACTGAAATATGATTACTGACTTGACCTAAAATATGTAGCTGGATTAGTTGTGAATTTAATATGGAGAAATGATGTGTGTTTATACCGTGCATGTCGTCTCACAACCTCCTGCATTAAATTAAATGGAGAGATTTGATGTTCGAATTGTATTTTATCCGTGATTAAGGTAGGATGGGTGTTTAAAAAAAAACAGCAGTCCTTCTTTGAGAATGTTTTAATATCCATGTTATGCATCACACGTACACAATAACAACAAAGCCTTTGATGCTTCAGTGTCCTGGATATTTACATTTGATTCATATTTTTACAAACCTCTTCTACTAAAGGTGTTTCTAACTGACAGCGCAGCAGAACTGCAGACATGAACAAATATTCAAATTAGAGAGTAGAAACATGTGTAACATCAAAACATGATAGTGTACAAGTTCATTTTACATCTAATCAGTGTCACTACAGCAAACAGGCCACTACGGCCTATCGACGAGGGTCTGCACTGTGGGTCAACGAACTAGAAAGCAGCTGAGAAGTTGAATTATGTATAAAAAAAAAAAAGAAAAGACACTTTCACATCTGATTCTCTACAACATTTTCTCCTCTCTCTCCCACGGAACCGGATCCTGCTCCTCCTGGACCTCCGTGTTCCTGCGCCCCGTCCAAAAGTGCTCTACATCTGGAAAGGTCTTCTCCTTCTCCCGAGACACCGCGTTGGCGACGGCGTTCGCGCCGACCTCCGCTCCGTTTCCCTCCGTTTTGGGACATTTGATGCTGGGTACGTGCTTTGATCCTCTGCAGGTGGCGATGAACCAGATGGCGATCAGTCCCTGGCGCACGTCGTCGTACATGGTCATTAGGATCACCGGAGAGAGGGAGCTGCATGCGTAAAGGAGGACTTGCGCGAAGATGATCAATCCAACAGGAGGCTTGTTGTACCCGAGCCTGATCCAGGTGAATGTCCCCCACTCTGGCAGCAGCATGAGCCCGAGTGCGCCGCTCAGACAAAGTAAAACCAGGGTAACCTTGCTCTGGTGCTGCGGGCTGGGTGCGTGGTTCACCGCAGTGTGCAGCGCTTTGGTGTAGTAGGCGAGCGTGAAGATGACCGGCGCCACGTAGGTTGCAGTGGGATAAATCTTGTAGAACAAACCCATGAAGTCAGACGCGCACACCGGCATTTCGGACACGCAAATGGCGTTGAGGCCGTGTGGCAGCATAGAGGCAAAAAGCATCTGCGGGATGGGAAACATCATGGACACAATCCAGATAAACGCCAGGGCTCCGTGGATCCACGTCGGGCTGTAGAGGGGCCCCGTGGAGGTGCTGGGAACCAAAGTGTGCTTGGCTCTGGTGGTGACTGCAAGGATTAAAGTTTTCGCAACCACACACGAGTGCTGGAACCAGTCCGTGGTGCTGCAAACAAAACTCCCCAGGGTCCAGGTCTGCTTGTAGTAGGTGACGGCGCGCACTGGGGCGCACAGCAACAGGATCACCAAGTCCGTGGAAGCCAGAGAGGCGAGGAGCGCTTTCACCTCAGAGCCCTTTCCGTTCCTGAAGTCGCGGATGAAAATCAGCAAAACGAGCAAATTCCCCACGGCTCCGGACACACAGATCCCGATCAGGATGACTGGCATGGCCGTTCTGGTGTCGTCCCCCTGGAGAAGTTGAACTCCTCCAACAAAATCAAAAAAGGAGACATTTGCTGGTCGATCAATATCCATCTCTTTAAAGTTCCAACTCCTTAAAGTGGGGGGAAAAAATTGCAGTAAACAAATAAAATGATGTCTCTGTCTTGTCTCTTAAGTTCCACTTTTGTCCGCAGATTCAGCGTCCTGGAGACATAAGAGGCGGAGGAGCTGTCCAGGGCGCCGCGGTGCTGAGACGCAGCTAATGGGGTCGTGATCGTATCAGCAAGTGGGTGAGCAGGCTGGCAGGTAGGCTATTTCAAGTGCTGCCATTTAGCATCGTCAACCACTCACGTCATGTTATCAGTGTGGCTCCAGGCTGCATCCAGCCCAAATGTGAGCGCAGCGTGATGCGTTTTACATTCGAAGCCTCGGAGGGATCATGGCTGGTGTGGCGTGTCAGAAACATGTCAGTGGGAACAAAATGAGCCGACTCTCCTGGGAATCTTTTTGTGGCCTCTTTAGATTAATGTATAAATATACGTATGTATATAATTTAATATGTAAAAACAAACAAAGCTGAGACTTCTACTGGAAGCATTGGCAGAATGAATGGCACGTGGTGCAGCCATGTGAAATGTTTAAATAATAATCACATTATGCTGCAGAAACTGTATTTACTGAAGGGCTCCATGCTGACAGACGTCCCTTCCTTATATTAAGCATTAAGATGCCTGAATCCCATCATATTCGCACGATCAAAAATATGAAGTTTGTTCTGAAATTACTGAATTAATGCCCCACATTTCCCTAAATCTGCAACCTGACAGAAATGTCCTTTTAAAACATCTGAAGTTCAGTCCAGGCCAGACTTTAATCTCCTTAATCATTCATTTTAGGACAAACAGAGAAGGATACACAACATTTAGGGTAAAGCTTTGGCCTGCTGAGGGTCAAAGTTGGTGTTTTCTGCCGTTTAAGGAAATGACAAGTTATTATTTCAACTGTAAAATGTCCCTCTTGGTAGATAGCTTGGTTATAATTAATCAATAAACCAACTGAATGGATCCATATCAGAAATGGTTTGTTTGTTTTGTATGTTTATGGGGAAAAAACAACATCAATATCAGTATTGGTTGAAAAAATCCATCATGGTCAGGTTCTCACTGCATGTTGTGGAAATTGACTCTGGCTTTGTTTTTTTAGTTTCTCTGAAATGAAATGAAATGAACTGTTTGATCACTTCTGGAAAACAGCTGCAGAGAATATGGGTCCACATCTGTGTACTAAACAAAGTTTTTCCCTCTCAGCAGCTCGTAGTGACTGAAGGAGTGTGACTGAAAGTGGAAACATTATGGTTGATGCCTGATTCACTTGGGACTGGGGCTGATACTGATGCAGCATACAGGATTGGTGCTTCCCTAACAGAAAGGATAAACCTTACATACGTTCTTATGAATGGCTGACCTGTAAAGTATTAGTAAAGGATTAATTAGCCATTAATTAAGCCATTAGTTGCAACTAATAAACTGTTGATAAAGGGCTTAGAAAGAGGGGAAACACCAAAGAGAAAATATTTCTTTTATGAAGTAAACTGATCTGTCACAAGTTTCTATGACATTTTCTTTATTTTGAAAATAGTAGAGAGGGTCACAAACAGGCTGAACATGAATGAACCGTAATAATTTCTGTTTTACTGGAGGTATTTACATGTGAGTCATTGATTCAAATGTGACTGAGTGAAAGAGGAATTCGTTTCATGTCCATCATCAGGCTAATGCAGTGACCCTGATGCATGAGTGCACCACAGAGTGAGGTGTGTTTACTTCACTTGAAGAGCATCCGTATGGTGAAGGGGAGGGAGGGTGAGGAGGTGGTGGTGGTGGGGGGTTATGTGGAGAGGTGAGGGTGCCCACTCAAATGCTGTCACCTCCTCTGAGAGGGCTGGTTGCTAGGAGACCGGCACCACCATCACAGTATGGGGTTAGGAATATGTGAGGCGTCATGAGGTAGTGAGAGATATGGATGGATGGAGAGTTTTTAAAGTGACTCTGGAGCTTTAGATCTAATGAATGAATAGTTACGACGGTGTGATGGCTGAGGGGAAAAGGGGCTCCGGTGGTATTTAGAGGGATGAAAGCTCCAGCAGAGCTGCTGCCCTCGCGTCGTGCCGTAATCAGGGATAATTGATACGTTATGGACTGTGCAAGGCTAAGAATAAAGGCAGCCCCCTCTGATTTCACATGAGGAAGACTGTCAGTGCAGCAAGAATATGACACTAAAATCTACATTTCTTTTCCACAGTGCGTGACTAGACCTGCAACATATTTTCCTTGTGTCTTGGATTCATAATATACAAAATAATAACAATATCACAAAAGACGATGAGCAAATTTGTTTAGCACCTTTCATGCTGAGATGCAACATCACCACGCAAGATTAAAAAGAGAATTAAGCATGTAACAAAAAATGTTTAGAAACAATATCATAAAATAGCAAAAGCAATAATAATAAAACTAATCAGCACAAAACAAAGTATAACTGAGGCTGATGGAACTGAAACACCTGATGATGGTGTGTGATGAAAAGTCAGTTCTCCATCTCTGGAGCCATAAGCATGCCTTAAAATTCAGTAAATGAATGTGTGTTTGTTTTCTTTATAAACAAGTGAAAGGTCTTTGAAATTAATCCTAAAGGACGCACAAAACAGAGCGGGGCCCGGGATGCTTCCGTGAAGAACTCCACAGTCAGTCAGAATCCCATGTCTGTGATAAAATACTATGATCAGTTGTGTCCGGTGCAGCACTTGTGTCTGAAAGGATGAGGACAGCAACTTTACTGGAACCAACAGGAATTCATAGATCTTTTATTACATAAAAAGAACTGCCTCCTTAGGTGAAGAGGGCCTTGTCCTCCTGAAGTGTTTTCCTTCTGTCAGTCATGATGCTATCATCCTTTAAACGGTGCAGTAATGTGCTGTAATTTAGTCCCGCGTGTCATCTGAGCCCGTTTTTAAGCAGCAGCTGTCTCATTTAAACACTTCCTCAGCGGGGTCTTGTGAGGATGAAAGATTTCTTTTTGAACTGCGTGTGCGCCTACGTGGAGTATCTGGCACTCAGACTGAAACTGTGGGGCTTTTTGTTTTTTTTTTTCTCGGGAAACTACCCAGACCAACTGAGCCACAAGAGCAAATGCCTCTGAGTTCTTTCTCCTTTTTTTTCATCTCCGCATGCACCAGCCACTCCAGCCTAGACTGAATCAGTATTGTGCGAGAGTTGGATCCTTCACATCCCCCCCGCCCAAGGCTTTTACAGAGCCGGCGACGCACAGAATAACAGTAAAAGAAAAAAAATGATAGAGAGGAGGTGGAGTACATGAACAAAAACCCAGAGCTTGGTAAGAATCTAAATGAACTCCAGTAATGTTCCCTTTGGAGATCTCCCAGAGCAGAAACAAAGAAGAAGTACTTTTTCGACCACAGGGAGGTCTGGCCTAAAAAGCAGACAAATTTCCGTCCCGGATCCCTTGATGCAGAAAAGCTTTTACAGTATCAAAGAAAACAAATGCGGGTTTTTGTCATGAGCACCATTCAGGGAGATCAAAGGTAAAAAAGGTCTCCCCGTGTAACGGCAGACATAAATCGTGTTGTTATCGGAGCCTCTCCTTATTGATGTTATTGCTCAGAGGTGGAGAAGTGATTAGCAATTTGCCGTTGATGTGGAGACCCCGTGTTTTACATGAACACTGACTCCTTTCAAGTTCCCCCCGTCCCACCCCCACCCCCCCCGGTCAAACGGAGCTCAAAATGGAGAGGTGACGGCTGCTGACATCAAGTTGCTCGTATAGGTGACAAGACTGACAGTTGCCACGACAACCTGTGGATGGAAACCACTTGACTCGCAGTGCTGCCTGTGACTGCCTGCCTTCGTGGCTCAGGCAGCAGATGAATTTCGCCCCTTTTAACGGTTTTAATTTCCCTGCTCGTGTGAATAAATCCATGCGATTTGCGACGAGCTGCAGGGAAGCATCATTATCTTCATCACTGTTTTGTTCATTTGATTCAGGCATCATGCAAAGGGATAAATGACTCCCTTTAGCAAAAGGGCAGACTCCCGCCTGCAAAATAGCAAATAATTAATGTCACCCTTTTTTTATAGGGTGTGTGGGAGGGGGAGCGGATGAAGATGTAGGCTTTTCTTTCTTTTTTTCTTCCTTCATCATAACAACAACAAAAAGCGAAGACAGATGCAATGACTACCTGGAAATGTGGTAGTTTCTGTGTGGGTTATGGGTTTAGTGATTATTATTCCCATTACCTGCTTTTTAATGTTTAATTGCTTTATTCTTTTTCATGTAAATGGGTGTTAGCTCTTTGCTGCTGCCTGCTGTGCCTTCCTGGTGCCTGCTGTCATGACTGATCCTGGCTCGGACACTGACAGCTCATTATATTTCACATTTAGGGTATTTAGTAATTTAATAACAACAAAAGAGGTGTGAAGATAAATCGCTTCAGAACACTTGATTACATTTTTACTTCACTACACATTTATTTTTACCATTTAAGATTTTACAGACAACGATTAACTAATAAACTGTGGTGCGTTTAAATAACCTAAAATATGTAGAACAATTAAACAGCTGTAAAATGTCCCTCAGCTGCAACATTAGAGGATTTAAGATTCAAATGTTTAACGTGGTCAAACAGTGTGTGCGCAGTGTGATAAAGGCAGGGAGACAATGGCAATGAGCAGTGAAGAAAAAGAAGATGATAAAAACTCAAAGATAAAAGAGAATAAATGAAGATGTGTAAGAACAAGAATTAAAGGATCAGTGTGGAGGATTTAGTGGCATCTAGTGGTGAGGATGCAGATTGCAACCAACTGAATACTTCAAGAAGTAGGAGAACCTAGTTTGGCCTTCAGGTAACATAAAAACGGAAGAGACCATCTGAGGTACCAGTGTCTGGTTTGTCCGCTCTGGGCTACTGTAGAAACACGGCGGAATAAGATGGGGGGCTCCGTAGAAGAGGAACTGCCCCCCGTGTGTGTGTATATATGAAGGGCTCGTTCTAAAACACAGCAGTTCTTAGTTTTAGGTGATTATACACTAATGAAAACATGATTATGAATTCTATGTATAATTTCTGCACATAGATCCTCCTAAATCCGACACACAATCCTGCATTACATTCATTTTACTTTATGGCACAAAATATATGGTACAATAATGCACACACTACTGGAAGTAACATTTGATTTCCAAAACAAAAGGTGCTTCCTTGCATCAGAGACTTTTAGTGTGTTTTTAACTGACTTTGTTTTAGTATTGAGGCGTTTTATGGTTATGAGTCCTGACACTGCAGTCAGGATAGGTGTGATGTATAGAAATACTAATAGAAGAGTGCCACCAAGTGACAGAGGAAGGAAAAGCAAAATGTTCACCACAACAGGCCTCTACTGATCACATTTAGTTTTTTTTTTTTCTTTTACTTCACTTTATATGACTGGTGAATAAAAACTACTCATGGCATTATTTTTGAAAGTATCCTCACTTTACAGCCTAGAACCTTTTCACAGCACTGTCTGCCACTGTCACTGTTTTTAGCAGTTTTACACAATAATGCATCATATGCTGGTGAATAACCTTCATATTCGTATGTTTGAAGTATTTTTTTATATTTTTTGGAACTTGTATTTCTTCAGCTGACAAAGCAATATCACCTGAACGTCCGTTTGATAGCTTTTGACCGTGTGAGAGGATTGTCGGTGCCATGTCGCTGTAGATGTTTAAAATTCCATTTTCCCTTCACATCGAATGACTTTTCATCATATTGGCTTAAAAGTTGTGTTTCAATTGTCCGTTCTTGGCCTCAGAAACAGTGTTTGACAAATCAGTCTCACCTCAGGGTCCACATTGAAAACGTGGACGTCTTGTCAGTACCCTGATGTCAACAGTAGATGGCAGCAGATGATGATCAGTAGAAACAATCAAAGCGCATTGCAGCCTCTCGGCCTCTAGATGGAGACTTTAACACACGAGTTGGCAAAACAGTTGGTTTGGCAGGACGTGAAACCACCAACATGAATTAAAATTTTATTAAAGCTAAGTTTAATGTAATAAAGCACCGCAAACAAGTAATGTGTATTTGCACAGACTCTTTCTATTTCTTGAAAATGAACACTTCTTCTCTCTTCTCTGCCTACATTTAAACTAAAGAGCTGCTTATCGTCAGCAAATCAAATACATCAAAATGAATTATTTTAAATATTTATTTAAATGGCTCTAACTGTGTGTTTTTGAAAAACAGTCAGCAGTTATGTAACGTTTACAGGATTTGTTGTAAATGGTCTTAAAGGCCTGTACGAACATGAAAACTGAACTTTATTTTGAGTCAGTTCCACTTGGACCATCCTGCTGCCCCAAACAGCACCAAACACGTTAATCTGCAGCTGAAAATACTTCAACAAGTACATTATTTACTCCTGATTAAAAGTGTATGAGTACAAATAAAAGTATGTATTTGTGACCTGATTGAAGTTTTAATAATAGAAATAAAAGAAATTAAAAACCAAATTACATTTAAATTTTGGTACAAACTGGCTTTTGTCTAACTGCTCAAACTCAGGCCAGAAAACTCGTATTAATTTTATTCTACATGTAGGCAGATAATAAAAATAATTTGTTCAAATATGTCTTTTTGTGATGTTGAAATTATGAAATTGGTTAAAGAGAGAAAAAGCAGTAGCTGTCTGTGTGTCTCTGCACACATACGTCTGAAAGACTATATTATAATAACACACACACGGTCAAACTGATTAAAGTAAAAGTTTTAATGCACACAATGAGAAACCAAATGTGTTTTGTTTATGGACCAATGCTGAGGGGAGAAAAAAAGCTGTTTTTTGTTTTTTTCATTTAATCTAGATGACTTGTATGTTCTCGCCTTTATGCACACAAGGCCCCGCTAATCTTGTTCTCCATCGGCCCCTGTGCATAATGAAAAGGGGCTTATCATGATGCTGGCCTCGGGGTGACGTCGACTTTCTCCATTTCCGCCGAGAATAAGGTGAATGCCACTTAAGCCACGTGACCGGCGGAAATCTCCCAGGACCCATAGGTGCCATCGCTGGCTGGAATGGGAACAATAACTCAGAGAGAATAAAATGAAGAGTTCAATTGGGAAGCGATTAAAATGAATAGAAGCTTTGACTAGATAAGAGACATACCATTTCCTCATCTATTTAACATTCATTGAATTGAATAATCCGGTCTTATTATCGTAAATAGTCTGCATATTTACCCTGAATATGCTAATTTATGTTTGCTGCAAGCGCTCTGCGACTTAATAATTTTTTCATCAATATATGCATATCTCTGGCTTTCTCCTATAGCTATTTTCTAAAGAGGAGTGGAGAGAGAGAGAGCGAGAGACGTAGAGACAGAGACGAACACAGTTATATAGTGCTCGTTGTTTCTGTAACTTTTCTATTCATTTTTTTTTTTTTTTTTGCACTTTGCCCAAGGCCAACCCAGTTACATTTCAATCAAAAGATTCATTGTAAAGTCATTATCCCAAACTAGGCCCCGATAATTGGCTGTCATTTTGCATAGTGGTGGCACTCCGGCTTTAGGGCAAATGACTGTGTTCTTATCTTTCACTTTTAAGGAAAAATAATGGACAATTTATCATTAATCTTCTCTGGGAAATAATAACAAGTTAAATGTCATTCTCTGTGTCGCGCCAAATAAAATTGTGTTGCTCTGGGCCCTGACTGATCACTCACTGAACTATCCTCTTCACTGTGAAGGTGGAGGAGAAGTTTAACACTGGCCTGATGGTGAAGGCAGGTCTGACCTGACCAGAAAACATTAACATTAGTCCTGTGCAACACGTAAATATATATGTAATATGATTAATAACAACATTTTCTTCTGTTTTCTCATTTTGATTTCTCCTGCAGCTCTTACTGCTCGGTGGTTGTCAACATTTTTCTGCCTTTAAAGCTGCATTAATTGATTTTCTTTTGGCCATTGGAGGGCAATGAAAACAAACTGTGAACACAACAGTGACATATTATCACATTTTAAATTGAAATGGAGCAACGTTAGCTTTTATTTGACCGTGTGTTTCTGGCTACCTTTTAGCTCTGTTTTGGTCCCCACCATTTTTCGGCTCTGTAGCTGCTAAATGCTCCATAATGTTCACTAGCTGGTCTTTAACTGTGTGTGTCTGCTGTTTGCTGCTGAGCAGGTTGTGTGGTGGGTTTTCAGAGGCGTTTTGCTGAAAACATCTGCCAGCATCTGAGCAAGTTTTTGGCCACAAAAACCAAAACCAAACAGAAAGTATGACCGAGTCCCATTTATAAAACAATCACTTGATTATGGATCATCTTCAGAGTTTTTATCAACAACTGTGGAGCTGAAGATTGTGGTTTTGGTTCAATGTAAATACATGTTGTGTCTGACGTCAGCATGAAATCTTTCTCTGACCTTAACAAGATGTTGTGAGATTCTAAACATAACCACAAAAAAAAGTTAATGCTGCAGTCACTATGAGTGGATGCTGATTTTAATTTTAGTCTAATTTTTAGGGGACAGCTGAGGTCACTAAAGGGTCCATGGCTGATGGGAATATTTCTAAGTCAGAGGATTACAAAAGTCATTTAGATTCATCCTCTGGAGATCATGAGTAGATATTTCAGAAATGATGGACTGACAGATGTTGCCATAAAAACATCTACATGCATGAATCCATGCAGAGAGGAGTGTGTCGCTCATGGATCAGTTTGTATATTCCATGTGAAATACTTATCTGCAGCTGTTACTGTTCAGGCTGTTGTGTTTTTCTTTAAGACTTCCAGTTTTAATTCTTTTGATAAAGGCTGCAGGCCTCGGTGAGCGACCCTGTTTATTGTCGGGGCCTCATCAGTAAACAATCTGAGATAAATGGCAGAGTGAAAGGTTGACATCAGCAGAGGACGACACTCATTCCCATTCGTTTATCGGATTAGGCTGCTGTGAGAGGACGAGGCAGGATGACTCGTTTGGCATTCAAAGGCAACTGTGGCCCAAAGAGAGCCTGTTTGAACAGGGATCAATTATCAATCAGTCTATAGGCGAGGAGGGGAGATTACCGAAGCTATACGAGTCGTGTTGACAAATAACCTCAGAGATCCTGGCAATGAATGCACACGGACAAACGCCTTTGGCTTTGACACTGGGCCACCGCTGAAATTCAGATTAGAGTCCATCTCATGAGCAGATTAGTGCTGTTTATGTCTGCTCAGTCGCCACACATCATTTCTGCTGTCATTTCAGCAGCATTAAGAGCCCGACTGGATCCTGCACGGACAATTACGTCCTTGTAAGCTCACAGGTTGCTTTCACTTTGTCAACAAATCTCCCTTTTTTAAAAATATACCATCAATATATTTATATATGTTCTCATAATGCCATAATTGCACTGGCATGAGGAAAACAACCTCACTTTGAAAATTAAACGCCAAATGAGGAGAAAATGACACTTTTATAGAATAAATCCATCCAAATTTAGTAGTAATTTAAGTAAAAACATGAAAAGTTAAAGGTGCAGCTGTTAATATAGTTCATGAACCAACAGAAAGGTGACACTCTTGTGTTTATCTGTCCTATTTTATCAGATTCGCATTAAGTCGGTCAGAATGAGAAGCGTCACCAAGTTGTACAGGAAAATCAAACTTGAGACTTTGAGAGTTATGCTCCGTCACAGTCAGTAGAGAAGTTGCAGTATTATGCTTTGCAGAGTGAGTTTTAGAGTATATTAAAACATTTTACATCATTTAATCTCACATCAAAAACCAGTAGATCCTGACAGAATGAGAAAGCACTTCATAACTGCTGCTGCTTAAAATCAAAAACGTGTTGTGGTCAAAAAACTTTTTTGTGTTAGTTTGAAGATGTAAGATTTTTTTTAATGATTCTTTTTGTTGTTACATTCATGAAATACATATAAACGTATCTACATCATTAGATTCAACCAGTGTGTCATGAATTTTACATCTGTTCTGTCTTCACTGTGCAACAGATGAGGCTGAATTGGACCAAATGCTGCTGTTTGCTGATGCTAATGTCACAAATGAACTTCTCTCGTTCTCGTAACACTCTCGCAATGAATATAAAGAAGGATCTGACATTGCTGTGGGTGCTGTTGTGCTTCGCGGCTGCATCAATAGCAGCGGTCAGTGTGTCAGTTTGGAGGGCAGGTTGAAGGTTACAGGGGGCCTCAGAGAGCAAACAGCCCTTCGTAATCCTGACCTTCTCTTTCTCCTGCAGCAGCCGGGAGTTGACCATGACGGTTAAGAACCGCCGTGACTCCTCGGGCACGTTTGGATGGCCTCAAGGTCGAGGGAGCGGGACAGGACAGAGGACAGACGGGCCTGTCGTGGAGGATCATGGGAAGATGAAAAGCTGAGGGCAAGAGATTTTACTGTATGTATGGAGACCTATATCTGTCTATCTGTAATATCTATGCTGCATCTCATATCTTTGAATGAACATACACTGATTGATCGATGGGGTGTAATTGCCAAAGTCTTTCTCTGTTGCTAACCTCGATAAACACTGTTGTACACTTCCATCTGAGTTCTCCTCCGTGAACTTCCTTTAGTTCTGTTGTAGTAAATTATTACAGTTTAAAGATTTTTCCCTTAAATGTCAGAAATGTGAAGCTTTAACCTGAAAATGTGCTTGTTTTCAGAAGCTTCTCTGGGCCGCTCTTGTCGTGTCTTGAATGTAAAAGCATTGTGCAGGTATGTTGTTAAAATGTCAGTTAAAGCCATTTATGTTCCGTATCTTTCTTATTTTGAATTTGGTGCTGTTTTAGAGCTGTGGCTTGTTGTGGTGTTTTAGCCCTACACCCATCACCCGTCCATCAAACCTGTCCATCTGACAGAACTGTGACGTCTCTTGATGAACCTAAAGTTTCTGTAGGAGACGCTTTATGCTTTGCCTGTTTACCCAGGGCGACTGTCTCTACTCTTTCTCCTGTGCTACACTGATCACAGAGCCATGAAACGATTACACATTAAATGTCACATTAAATGTTTAAGTGTTTACAGCATAAAATGTTGTAAACACTTCAGTGAGTTGTTGAGACACTTATCTCAGAAGCACACTCATCCTCTGTCCTGAGGAGGGTCACGCTGCTCTTCTGCCCTCATGACCTGCAGGGGGTCAACGAGAGCAGCTTTACAAATCCTGACTTTATAAAAACACTGGGAGAAGGTCCTCATGGGAATTAACCCTACCCGGGCAACCCCAAACAGTAAATTACAGGGGGCTTACATGATTTCTGCGTTCCCTGGGGACATCAAACAGTCACCCTGCTCGCTCCACTTTAGATCTGCTTCTCTCTTTTGTTCCACTGTATTAGCTCCATCCCTTAAAGACTGCAGGGAGGCTGTTCTGTCTCCGCAAGCTTTCTTTCTCATTATGTTTATTAAGCTGTTTTAAAAAATGACATCTTCTTGGGAACATTAGTGACCAAAGACGCATCTGGTTTACTGGGAAACAAGGCCTCACAGGCTAGTTGCTCATGAGGGTTGAGAAACATATGTAGAACTAGAATATAGCTGCAGATCCAAGCCTTTTTTATGTGCGGTTGATGCGAGTATACGTCCATATTTTTACATACATTTAGCATTTTACATTTTCTCACCCTTCTGCATTTGTCAGCACACATGCTCCATTTTTTTTAAGAGAAATCTAATTTAAGTGTCTTTCTTCTACAAAAAAAATCTCTCAGAAGTTACGTTTCTATATAATTAAACTGTAGATGCTGCAGACTATAACATTTTCAGGCCTTAGAAGGATAAAGGTAAAACATACTCTCTGTGAAAACAGTTCAGAGAAGTTTAGGAGAAGTTACTTGGTTGTGATTAGTTTGTGGTTATCAGTGATCTTAGATACTGGACCAAAGAAATTCTCTCTACATCTCTGTCTGAGTCCTGCGTATCTTGAACTCATGAATATATCGGATTGTGAGAACTGTGGCTTTCTCACTGCTGACGTTAAAGACCGACTGGCTTGTATTGACTCGGGGGACAATGGCTCGTATGTCTGAGTGTTTTTTTCTCAGCTCTTCATTGCGAGGAGCCCCGCTGGGAGCAGATTAGCCTCTTCATGGGGGATGTGACGCCCAGAGAGGAAGTATCAGAGGAGGACAAACACAAGGACAAATCATCGGGCCGTCACTTAATATTCACCACAGACAAGCAGACAGCAGGAGAGGGCTTCCTCTGAGCTGGAGACAGAGATTTCCATTTCTCCTCTTCTTTGTTTTCATCCATTTTGATCTCTGTTAGCTGCTACTGAGATGATTGTTGCTTGTCTTTGGAGGCAGAAATGTATTAAGTGTCTTTTGTTGACATCTTTTGTTTATATTGGCCCAAAAAAACTACCCTTTAATCTCCTGACCGTACACAGGAGCTTTAATTACTCTCCAGTGCCTCAAAATAAATGTGGAGGGTTTGATCATATCAACAAAAACAACAGAAAAGACACTTTCTGATTTGTTTGGATTTGAGATTTGTCTCTAAATATCTATAACTCAGAAGTCAGAAGGATTTCTGAACCAACATCCTCCCGTAACTCGGACTCTGAAGAACTAATGTACAAACATTATCACATACTGCATTACACAGGCTGCCAGTATTTTTGATTTAATGTTGGAGGTCTAAAATGAGAATGAAGCTGCTGTATGCTGCTTTAAGACTTTATGATCTACTTTACGAAAGATTATCAAAGTGAAATGAGGAAGTTTTGAAAATGAAATTTGGAGCAAAATGAACTCCTCTGTCAAACATTAAGGGAAAAAAGAAAAAAAGTACCAATATATACTTTAAATACTATATACACTTCTGGAAATTGGAAATTATTTCTTTAATAAGAGTCTCTGTTTCAGTGAACGATTTCTCCACCAACAGATGGCGTCACATACAAAGATATTTAGATTAAACACGTTTTTTCTCTCTCTTTATGTTAGATCATCACTTGATACTGAACTGAAAAGTATCTGCATGAGAAACCTCAAATATTTTAAACTCAGAAAACCATTTTCTAGAAATAAAAACTAGTGGATCACAACTCCATCCCCTACACTGGAAATAAATCATATAATACTGTAAAAAACGATTTAATATTGTACTTATTGTATTGTGTTGTGTGTAATGAAATGTAATGTGTGTCAGGTAAACAACACGTGAATATTTTGTGTCTGCTCATTAGGCCTCCTCCTCGCTGGGTGATTGACAGCTGTTGAGGTCAGTCCTCGGCTCTTTCCCACATGGCCCTCAGCTGCAGTTTAGCAGATAATTAAAATATAAATCGGACAAAGACCGACTAAGTCTCTGGTTAAGCGTTACAAAGGGAGAGCCCACATCCCCAGAGCTGGTAAACCAACACCGTATTATTGAGCCCACAAAGAAAAACACGCCGCTCTCCGTGCCAGCTGTTCACCGCAAGTGTTGTGGTGTGTTCGCGGCCGAAACGTCCACAGGCCGCGGGAGGCGCGCTGCATTCAGGCGCTGCCGGAAATATGGGAATCTTGAGGTTGTTACAAATGAATGACCCAAGACAAAAGTTTTTTGCTGATCATGTGTACACTGATTTTGACGTTACTTTATAAAAATGTTTCACTGTGGCTAAGAGTACACAACAAAACTGAGCACACCGCTTTGCAACGGCACTAAAATATCAAATGAGTCAAAATTGTGTCACCTTATAATAAGTGTGGGGTATTTGTACTCATGTGCAATAAGACTTAGACTACATTGAAAATATGTAAGTAAGAAAGTAAGATGTATTTAAAGTATCCAGCGTAAAAGCACTTAGTTAAACAGCTTAATATAGTCGTTCTCAACCTAGGGGTCGGCCCCCCTCCGAAGGCGACACAAGATGAATCTCTAGGGTCATGAGATGATTAGCGTGGCGACTGACTGCACCTGAACGCAGCAGCAGCAGACTGTGGGGCAGGCGGGGAGTCTGCTGCTGTGTGGGCTACATGGCTTTTGGCACTGAATTAATCTCCTGTGCTGTTTAGTCAGGATAACACACTCATCTACCTTCACACAGAGAGACACGGCTGATTTAAATTCCACAAACCTTCTCTGCAGACATCACTTCGAACAACAGCCTCACGGTTGTAATCAAAACTGTGGGAATGCCTGTGTTAATCTGTGCAGCCTTATACACTTATATTTACCACAGATGGAGCAGATGGCGTATATATATAATAACATCACAGTGCAGACATGAAAAATATGCCCCCCAAAAATCTGATGTACAAGCAGCTTTTGAACTGAAATGCATCTTGTTCAGGAGCTTGTTCAGTCTGGATAAAAACTCATTATGGAACTTCATCTCCAGCAGATACCTGATCTCTTCCACACAGTCTAAATATTTGGATTTACACAAATCCCAGTATCACCAGTTATTCACTGCCCATGAACAGCTGCTGCTCACCAGCAGCATGATATGACAAGTAGGAAGATACACAGTCGTACGGCGTTATACTGACAGGGACTTCTATTAGTTTGTGCACTGCATTTTGAGGACCAATCACAGACACACAGACACAGACAATCTGTAAGGCAAAACACAACTACTTCCTCCGCAATGGTCATACAGGTGAATCAACACTTCAAGTTCCTGTATTTAGGATTTATCATCATTGTATAAACATGGTTTATAACAGACTATAATGTAGGAGTGAGCAGATATAAATACATTTTAAGTGTTTATCAATGCAGAGTCTTTGTCTCCTTACATGTAGATGTATTTTATATTGTGTTTTACTATGTTTTCAGTATCTCTTTATATATATAGGTGGGGTTATGCTGCTGACAAATACTACATTGATAAACACACAGAAAATCTGCCTACAACTGTATTAGTGTGTTATAAACCATTTAGTTTTATATATTTCTTATAATCCTGAATACAGGGACTTAGAGTCTCACCATTTAATCTGGTTTTAATTTTATTTAGTAGTAGAAGTAGTATCTGTGCTGGTTTCAGCTGATACTTATTAATGTGTCTTCTGGATTTCCTCTCTTTCAGTCAATTCATGTGTTGCTGCTGAATCATTTTCTGTGAATGCGTTTTTGACATGAGGTGCGTTTACTGGCAGTCACAGCTGTTTTGGGCCCTGTGAATCTGCGTCGGTGTGAGAGTCACCTACGAGGACACGAGCATTTCATTACATTCGTCAGGGGTGAGAAAGTGAGGCCTGATTAGGTTTCTAATTACCCAGTTTAAACTCTAAGTAGGCCATTTGCACTCTGGTGCTTGAACTGAATCCATCTCAGGCCTCGTCTGTCTGTTTCTCTTGGCTCCACAGAAAGTGTGTATGTGTGTGTCTGTGTGTGGCAGCTGCTGGGCCTTATTGTCTACTCAGAGTTTGTGTTTATGTGTGTGTGTTTTGTGTGTGTTCAATCACAGCTCTTCCATCTTACACGTGGATTAGCTGTGGTTATGTAACACCTGTCGGTGTCAGGATCCGATATGAATCTGTGAGCCTGATGAGGGGATGATTGACAGCTCGGCTACCAGAATAGATGAGGACTATCTGAGGAATCTCTCTTTGATGAGGCCCTAAGCTCAGAGTAGATCTCTTCGCGGGGCTGTCTGTCGAAATCTCTCTGTCGTCTTCCTGATTGGCGGGGATGATATGTTCATTAGACAGATTAAGTGTGTCAAAAAAATATTGCCAAACGTTTCAGACCCTCATTTGGGGCCTGTTAGATGCATCTATGGCTCTCAAATAGGTTTTGTCTCCTGTGTGATTAGAAGATGTCAAGTGTTGTTATGCAGCCTTAGAACCTCATGTTGGTCTGTGTTTCATTAGAGTTTGTCATGTTGTCGTGGAATTGCTCAAATTCAATTTCTTATTTTTCTGACCACTTTAAAAACGTATTGTCCATGTTGGCTTAAAAATTATTACATTACTACATTATTACGTTAAAAACATGAGCTGACAAAAACAGCAACAGTGGTGTTGTCAGGCTCAGCAGATCTTTTGAGTCAACAGTAATTTTCAGACAACACAGAATCAGAATCTGTGGACATGAATTAGGGGTCTGGACTTTTTTTTTTTTTGTTAGCATTTTCTGACATTTTGATAGAGGTTATTTGCAGCCCTGAAGAAATAGTTTCTCCTCAAATCATACCCACTGCTACTTTGTGTGGTGCCCAACAGAGGGAGCTATAGGCCTCAGCTTGCATGTGGGAGTTATACTAATGCACACCATTTTACTGGATTATTATTGGATTGTTTACCAGTTTATTTATCTATTTTAGATATTGCTGGATGATTGAATCTATAACAATCCATCATATTTTATAAGCTCATCAAATGTTTTGTTAATCAAATCTGAAAAGCAAAGCAACCAGTAAATAAAGCTACAAACTACAAACTGTACTGTGCTCACTGGAATATTCAACTGATGAAAAAGAGTAAAAGATGAGAAAATAAGAAAATACTTCTGGGTCTTATCAGATTTCCAAATGTCCATCAGAGTCACGACTGTGAGGGTAAAACCTCAGCAGGCCCTCATGATTCATGCAAAGCGTGTCAGCCATTCCTGCACATTCACTGCGTTTTGATTTGCATGGATACAGCAGAAGGATTTCAGTGGTGTGATCGAGGTCGCTCTGAGGTCAGATGATTTTACATATTAGTTTTCTGTTGTTGTTTTTTTTTAAGTTACCACATTCAGAGTCTTTTCAGATAAAGACTAATTTTAAACTCTATAAAATTAATCATCCTTGGCAGCAGAGCCTTTTTTTTACCCAGCAGTCCAAGCAGGTCAAAACACAACACAACACAACATTAAGATTTATTTCCTAATGCTGTTTGATGCAAGTCTGGGCAACCATGACGCCTGCCTGCTGCCCCTCACTGCATGGAGGATACAGTTACAGATATCTGGACTTCTACCAACCTAAACCTGCGTCTTAACTCTGCCAAAATCACGTCTTTCTACAGCCAAAGCTCCATCTTGGCAATGCAAAAATATTTCTGCAGCATCTCCCAGCTCACAGAGAGTCCATAAAACCCATTTATCATTCCATATTCACTCCCCACAATTGATTTCTTTGAAGTGAAAAAGGTCAAACGTTTTTTTTTTTATTCAGTTCAAAGAAATCACCTTCGTTTTGAAACCTGCATTCCTCACTGCTCCAAAAACTAATTTATTCTCGAGCCTCATTACTGCCTCCACTAATATTAACTTCCAATGAAACACCACGGACAGATTCCTGGTATCTGAAATAATGTGACCACAATGGACAAATTGATTTTTGTAAGGGAAGCGATAACCTGACGGTGTGGGGGGGTCAGAATGTTAATATTCGAAAAATTGCAGCAGACATTAAACACTTGTTGTGAGTGGAAATAAACCAACGAGATGACGGAGTAAAGGATGAAGTCAGTGTCTGTGGAGGGAGGTTCGATGATGTAAAAAGCAGCGAGTATAGGGAGGAAAAATTCTCGCTTTCATGAAGGAGAAATGCTCTGATGACATCTGCTGTTTCATCTTCACTACTGAAGGTTTACCGCTGTCTAAAATCTGTCCTTGCACTTCAGATTTCATGGACGCAAAGATCTGTTAAGTGGCCCACGTTGCCTCCCCTCTCCGTTGGTTGCCACTTCAGAGCCAGTCTGTTTACTCTGTCTTTACCTGACTGGAAAATCTCAAGTGCCTCTGTCAAAATACCCACCAAGAAATCCCCTCAGAGGATGAAAAGCTTCTTTCTGTCAATGCAAATTGGCCCATTAAGTAATATTTCGGGTGTGGGCGACAGTAAACCAAAGGTTAGAGGAAAGCGTGGCTGCTGAAATCTGGCACGTTTTCCACACCTGCTTTAGAAAACCTGTTGTGTCTCACAGGAAGCTTTTAAAAGTGTGTGATGGAGTTGTAGTTACTCTTTTTATTTGGCAAGTTTCGTTTCTTTAGACAGACCAGGCTAGCTGTTCTCCCTGTTTCCACTCTTTATGCTAAGCTAACCTAACCTAACCACCTGTTGGTGCTGTTATTGATGTTCCCTGAGTTTTATTTTCCCAGTTCTAAAATGTCTTTTCTGCTCAAAGTGTTTGTTACACCTCTTTTATTTTAATTTTTTATACTGGATTTTTATTGAATTGTTGAAGACATATACTTGAATGTATCATACAAACTTTCAAATCATTGCTGTTTTTATGTCGAATATTGGTGTTTTATTATATTTCTAACTCATTTTTTTTGTTTCATCATGGCGTGAGCTCTTCTTACCGGGCATATGTTCACTATCACTCTGCTGGTGTTTCTAATCTTTTCTTTTATACAGTATAAAAATACCACTCAGCTTAAATAATGTTGAAAAGGTTTAGTGACTGCACTAATCTTTACAGTCTGTGAAATATATAGATTTTGAGGCCCCTAAACTTATTCGGTGCCTGGTAGCACTGCTGAAGTGCCCTTGGGCAAAGACCGTGAACCTTAAACAGCTTGAGAGCTGCTGCTTTGCTTCCAAACTTGCACTCACATCCACTGTATGTAGACCAGCCAGGGAATTAACTATCCCTGTAAACTGTTTGTGAGTAAATAGACTGGGACATGTTGTATTGGTATACAGCGAAGACCGCCCACATTCCTCAGGTCAAGCGGCGACAAATTCTTCACTTTTTATTGATTTTATCACATGTGAGCTGTGCACAGTTCAGCACTACATCACCAACACCCGCAGCAACATCGACGGCCCCAGTCCTCCCATCAGTCACTCTCAGGCAGACGTAACCTCACACGCCCCCAGGTCATATAAAGGCTTCTCACAGCAGCAGGTCAAGTAAGTTCAGACAGGCCGAAGCAGACAAGTAGACAACTGGGAACAAATTCTTCTTCACAATGACAGCTAAACTGCGTCTCAATGGTGAAGATGGGACAAAAACAAAACAAGGAGGAAGGACAAGAAGACGACTCAGCTGGCATGAACGCAGATCGCAAACAGCTTGACAAATGACATGAACAGCCACAAGGACACAACAGCAAGCGATTAAAATACGCAGCAAACAGAAGGCAGCACTGACAGAGAACTTATTTTTCAGAGAAACAGTCGTTTCTGTTCCTGTACATGAATATGGCAAAGTTGACTCTACTCTGAACTCAAGGGAAATTTTTTTTTTAAATCCTGCAACATGCAGTTAAGATATTTGCCGTTATGTTCTGGAAAATCTAATAAAGTGAAACCACCATGTGAAAACACTAACAGGATGTGCCAAAAATATCACACATCAAAGCAGATCTCAGATGTTTGACTTGGTGTCATGACCTTTGATGCTTTCGATTTGGAAAATCCTTCCTGCAGCACTGACTCATGAAATGGTGACAGTGGATGTTGCATTAAACGTGAGCAGCGGCAGGAAATGTCACAAGAAAACACCTGATTTTTGTTCATATCTTATAACAATCACAGCAGCCTTGCAGGTTCAACAGGATGGTATGTATTTATATTTGTGGATGCACCGACCCAGCGTTTCCTCTCCTGATGCCGATTCTGACACCTCATCTCAGGATATCTGTTATTGCAGGCAAAACTGATTCTAGGTGAGCAGGTAGACTACAGGTAACGAGCGGTGTGGAGTCATGGACTGACCAGAACGAGCAGGATCCTCTCACTTTATCGCCCAATGTTCCTGCCTTTGCCACAGAGCCTTTAAACAATGTCAGTCACCGTGTGTGGACTTCTTGGCAAGTCCACACATGGTGACCGACATTGGTGCTTGGCTGTGAACTCAGCCAAGATATAGATAGAGACCAAAAATGGCTGCCAGTTACTCTGTCTGAAAACATTTGGCCCAGTGACAGAGCTTTAGGGAAATGTGCATCAGCGTACATTCATACTGCAGAGCCAGGGGTGATTTGTAGTTTATTTATGCTATTAGTTTTTGTAGTTCTGGGAAAAGATGGTAAGGGGAACTTGAGTTGGTAGTTTTGTCAAACAAAACTGCAAATTTTCGAGCCATTCTCTGATTTCACTTTTTCTGTAAGGTATGAGCCTAAACATATGAACTTGGGCTTTGTTTTCTGACATTTTATGCACTGAACAATCAATCAGTTATTAAAGGAATAGGGATTTATCAGTTACGATCTGGAACAAACTGTGGAACCGGGGCCCCTGGACAGTAGCCGGCTTTGACTGGGTGGTTATCCAACCTCACTCAGGCATTTTTCACAGATTTCTGATCAAATGATTCACTGAGAAAACAGATGATGAAAATTATTGTGAAATGCAGCCTTATATCAGCTGATAAACAACATGTGAAGAGTTGTGTGAATATGTGGGAGTTATACAGAGGCCTTCATCAGGGTGTCTGCACTGAGGACAGTCATCACAGGCAAACAGAGGCCAACTTTACATTATCTGGGAGGAGTGGAGGTGATTTTGCTGATTAACATAGCAAACACAAATGCTGTACTACACCCTACATTCCAGCACAGGCGTGCACCGTGGTCTCTGTGCATGCAGCCATGGGCTGTGTCGGTGCTGAACTTCCTCGTCCTGCAGAAGAAGAAGGAGGATAAAGGCGTGACGTCGCTGCCCGCAGAGAGGCCCGTACGGCAGGAGGAGACAGGCTGGGACGCGCCGTGCGGGGACGAACGCTGCCGCTGCCGCAGAGCAGACTGCTGCGAGACGCAGGAGCTACAAGGGCACAAAACAACCGGCAACCACGGCAACTTTGCAGAGACAACAGACAGCCATAATGCGGCACCGCCCGCCGACCCCGGAGCTGATGTGACTGTGCACACACGGAGCAGGGAGGAAGCGGCGGACAGTACCACCACCTCTCCACGGTTGCCTCGCCTCGCCTCGCCTCGTCTCGGTGTGCGCGGCAGGTCGGTCCGTCTGTCTGGTGGGGGACATGTCCTCGCTAAGCGTAGAGGAGGACCAGAAATGGGTACCGACACACGTCCAAGTGACGGTGCTGAGAGGCAAGGGCTTACGGGGCAAGGGCAAGCACGGCACCAGCGATGTGTACACCATCATCCAGCTGGGGAAGGAGAAATACTCGACCTGCGTGGTGGAGAACACCACCGAGCCGGAGTGGAGGGAGGAGTGCTCGTTCGAGCTGCAGCCCGGCGTGGTGGAGAGCGGCGGGCGGAGCGGCTACTCGGCCGGGAGCAACGAGCTGGTCCTCACCGTGATGCACCGGGCGCTCATCGGGCTGGACGTGTTCCTTGGACAGGCTGTGATCCAGCTGGACAAGGTCTTTAACGAGAGTAAATTCTTGAAAAACGAGTAAGTTAATGTTGTGTATATATGTAATAGCTGTGTGTGTGTGTGTGTGTGTGTTTGTGATTCCAACGTGCAGATGAGGCAAACGTATGTGACCAAATCAGCGTTCAAATGCCTCATCTGTCTTTGCTTTATCTGTTTTCCCATGTTCAGTGAACTCATCAGGGTGTTTCTGTCTTTTAGCAGCCAGTGTTTTTGTCCTGTATAGTTGCTACACAGTTTGTTCTCAGACATAAGCACAGCTGTCAAATCTCTGGTGCTGCATCAGGGCCCTGCAGACACACCCTCCCTCCTCCCACTGATGTACCAAACTAAACTCTGACCACTACACATCACACAGAGGCCGAAAGCTTCCCCAAAACCAGACCTTCTAGAAACCCCAATCCTCACCTCCTCCCCACACTAGGTGCCTGGTTTGTTTGTTTTGTTGTGGTCTCTTAAAACGTTTTTTACCAATAGCCCGGGCATGACGTAGAGGGATTAATGCCTGTCCCAGATCCAGGGATTATCTAACAGTTTCATGATCCAAAAGCTCCAAGGTATTTTTAGAATAACATGTTGTTTTACAGAAGACCACCAACTGGAACACACGCTTGGACATGATGTGAAGTTTGTTGTTGCATACATTTCACTTGTTAAATATTTGACAAATCTTGAAGTACATTTGCACCTACATTAGATAACTTTTATTTGTGATCAGTATGTGACAAAAGGAGATTTGGAGCATTGTACCACATTGGAGCACCAGCTTTTGTATATTCTGTGTTTTTCTGTAATCTCCTACACTTCCCAAGATTCATTTCAACTCCCCCCAGAGAACAAGTCTGAACTTGTTGCACTTTTCTGTTAGATTTGATAGAGATAGGACAGAAATGGGCAGGAAAAAAAAGTGGGATTTGCACACTTTACTCACACATTTCTACTGGCAGCAATGCATTATGGTCAATTTAGGTTACGGTCAGTAGCAAAAAATGGACTCTCTGCGTGTTAAATGATTGGTTTGTCCCTGTATGATTGTTTATTGATGCAGAATTAAGAGAAAATTAAGGAAGTTTTTGCCATTTACTGCTGATGCGTTGGATAGCTAAAACATTTCCTGCAATCAGACCATCAAACCATAATGAGATGTGATGGCACTTTGTTTACATTCTCCCAGAGCTAATTTACTTTTTTTTTTTTGACCACAGAGTCTTTATTTTAAGGTAAACACGAGTATCATCGTCTGATCTTCTGATATTTGTGTTAAACTTCTGATATTTGTGTTAACTTGAAAAGGACCGGCTGGAGCTTAGTGTGTGGTCATCCTCTTTTCAGCTATGTCATTGCCAAAGCCAGGACCTCATTTCTGGTTTGCATTCACCAGACAGTGAATGCTAAAGAGGTCAGTGATAGCACCAAACATAAAATTTTACCTCACAACACAGAGGACATTACCAGTAGACATATTTCTTTAATTACTGTTGTGTTTTCATGTGGATTTGTTCTTTGAATAACATCACGACAGTAATAATTAGAGTTGGTACTTGACCTCAAACGTCTTCCTTCATTCTGACATCCTGTTGACTGAGCACAGATTTAAAATTTTGGCTTCATGATGAACACAAATGTTCCTCTCACCCTCTTTTAGCTTTTGTGTCCTTTTATGGCAGTTTGGTAGACGTGACAACCGTCTGACCTGACTGCACTTTCTCTCAGATAGACCTGTGAATATGAGATGAAAGGGGAACCAGTCTCCTCCTGACGGCCCTGTTGGAGGTGGTCACTTGAAGGTTAGAGTCAGCCTGTGACAGTGATGTGTCAGCAGTTTGGTGCCTTGGTCCATTCACTGTCTCCACATGATATTCAGTGAAACTGGGTTGGTCAATAGCAACACACTCCACAGTTAACACTCACCACCATTAAACAGTTTGGGTTTGACAGAGAACATCCAGCAGAACACCAGCCACATTTTAGGAGAAGCTGTTGTTTTCATGCGACTTGATGTTGCGCTAAAGTATAGGACAGTAAAAGATAAGCTTGATATTATGTATTTTTGTTATAGTCATAGCAAATCCCACGAGAAGACCAAAATCAACAGTGCATTTTCTCAGTACTTTCTAACTTGTCTTCTTTGTATGTTGCCCATTGGTTTGTACACAGAAGACAAAAATCAACTCTGCAGTTTAATTTTTCAATAGACTTTTAAACCTGGAAAGTTTGATAGACTGAAAAGTCAAAGTTTAATGTTTCAGAGTGAAATCAGCAGTATAGTTATTCATGCTTTTAAGCTGTAAACAAAAGTGGAATGGCTTCGATATTGCCAACATTACTCTGATAGCCCACTTAATGCTAAACTTAAGTGAGTTTTAGTCCCAATACCAAACCTATATACCAATTTCTGGTTCTTCATTGCACTTTTGAGTAGATCTAAAGTGCTTTGACTCATGGGCAGTTTGAATGTTCACAGTTCCATTACAGCCGAGCAATGTTCATCTGCTGATGGAGGCTGTGTGATATGGTTAAAAGCCCCAGAAAAAGCAAATAAGTTTACCTTGAGTGGAGTTTGTTTTGTCATGAATTTTATTATTTTATATTTACAGTGGGCTCTGAGCAGTCTGAGACCACTGTGCATTTGCCATGTAGTGATTCATGTTGAAAAGAAAGGTCAGAAAAGTACCATTCATGAGTAGAAATGGATGATGGCTTTTCCTTCCTTACTTGCGTGTTAGTGAGTGAGTTTTCACTTTAGGATGGTTTGTGGTTTTGAGCTGTTCTCAGCAACACTCATATAAATAAAGGTGTGTGATTTCTGTTATCTTGTGGCTGAGCAAAAACAGATTCTTCAGGGTTGTTGTTTTGTTTAAAGTGAGCTTTATTTGCATGGTTATAAAACCTAGAAGAAGAGGTGAATGGTGGCAGTAAAATCTGATAATAAAAATGCACATAATAAAAATAAGTGCAATCAATGAGCTGTTCAGGTGAGATGGAGTGAAGGCGTTTTCGGTGACAACAGTGTTGCCTTTATTATTGCACAGTTGGAGGACCTGAGCTGTGTGTGGGCCAAAACTCTGCCAGGACTCTTTCACCATACAATTTCTAATATTTATAAAGCCCTGTAGAGGAGGCGGAGGAAGTGATATAGTGCCTGGGGTCGTATATTTCAGCAAAAGGGAGACATGGCAGGCAAAATTGGCCTTTTTCCTCTGTACCTCTGACTTATTTTATTCTCTCCAGGATTAATCAGTTTCCATACAGTGTATTTCTGAATCAGCGTTTTCCCCTCATAGTGGAAATGAAAGATGAGGTTTAAATGTGGATATTGTAGTGGATAGGTTTATTCTGCATCTTAGATTATGAAGAAAAAGTGATGGCTAAAACAGTGGTGGACCAATGAATTTAGATGTGATTTAAAAAAAAAAAAAAAAAAAAAAAGCCCCCCCAAAAAACATTAATTTCCTTTGACTTTAGTGCAATGTAAGACTGAAACTAATGATTATTTTCATTGTCCATTAATCAGTTTTGTCTATAAAACGTCAGAAAGACAAAATATGTTATATTTTCCTATCTAACCTTCTTCAGATGTCTCATTTTGTGTGACCAACAGTCCACAACATATTCAGTTTACTGTCACATTCGACATACAAAAGCATCAAATCCTCACACTTTAGAAGCTTGGAACAGCATGTTTGGCATTTTTGGTAAGAAAATGACTGAAACAATTATTTGGCACAGTTTATCTTCAGAAACTAGCAATCAGAAAAGCAAAACAACCACCTGAGTGCTTTATTTAAAACATATCCCAGTGTGTCTGAACTTAATCAGCAATTTCGGCTTTAAATAAAGTTACAACAGCTGACCTCAAATGGGTGGTATGGGAGGATGCAGTGGCCGTGATGAATTTGCATGTTAAACTAGCAGAGTAGAGCAGATTCCTGGAAAGGTGGGCGTTGGGTGAATTCCCCTGAAGGGTCTGTCAGGAGGAAGCTACAGAAACACAGCCAGTTCAGCATACATAGCAAGCAACCATGTGTTATTAACAAAATGTTAATTTTGCTATGCTTTTTTTGCTCAGTATTGAAGTTGTTATACAGTTTTCTTCATAATCACGTTTCGCCCCAAGAGGATAATTTCACAATTCACCTCTTTATTTGCTGCAGGTCAGGGATTCTTCACATATTGAGCAGGCAGTTCTTGCATTGCTGATATTATGATTGAGACGTCAAAATTTTATGTTCTATTGGTGTCTTAGTCTCATATCCCCTGTCATGTTGTCTGTCTGTAGGAGGCAAACCTCTGATGTTGATTCAGGGCTGAGTGATACAGAGGCAGGCCTGAGAACTGAGCCTCCATCTGCTGAGTGAGGCAGAAAGACTGTGAGTGTGTTTGTGTGTGTTTCTGTCTATGTGTGTGATGTACATCCAGAAAAATCCTCTACTAAGAGCTGACAGATTTTCAGTAGCCGCAGCCTAGAGAGCATATACTCTAATGGACACTTTAGGTTATATAACTGAATGACCTGACAAGTCATCCTTGATAAAATAAATGCACATCGGCTATTCGAAAACATTATCTGTGGAGATTTATCAAGTTACCTTTAGTGAACATTATAGAGGCATTAGGATATACAGCAGTCTACATTTTGTTCACTTGTTACTGGCTTATATTCCTGAGTCATGTTGAGGTTGTGTTGTTGTGTAAAAAACTGGAGGTACAGTGCAGTAAAGACAAGCAAACACATGAAAACAGTTGTTGGTGTTCAGGTAAACGACATGTTACCAGACCAGAACGGCCAGAAGAGGTAGACTTGTTCCCAAATTTAGGTTACTGTGGTACAGCAGCCTAAACTGTTCCTGTTGGTGCTCAGAGCACTCTTAGCTAGCCAACTAGCCACCATGCTAATAATAGCAAAGCAAGAAGTGTTAAGAGATGATAAACACTAGTCAAAATTAGTTTCCACTAAATTTAGCAAATGAGCAAATCAAATGTAAAAAGCCCCTGAAAATGATTATTGTTCATGGAGGAGGAGGATAGCTCAATTTTATTTTTACATTATTTTTTTCTTTATAAAATGTCAGCTTGCTAGCTAAGTATCAGTGATAAACAGATCAGTCTCCACCCAGTATCAGTGTTAGAATTAATTGTCTTGATTTGTGTGGAAATGGCAAACTTGTACATAAAGAAAATGCAGCTAGAAATCCAACATCTAATGTTTTGAATATCAGTAGTCGGACTGTTGTCTCATTTTCTTTTGTGGATAAAGACTTAACATTCTTTCTCACCTGTTTTTGGCTGATTTTACTTCAAAAATGATAGTTAATGTTTTGGTTATTATTTTAGAGATTTAGCACTGGATAAATCTCACAGAAAATTTGCTGGAACACAGGAACCAACAGTGCGTTTACAGTCATGGATGCTTGATTTTGCTACTCTGCTGACATTTGGACACAGTGTTCACAGGAATCTGCCTCCTGTAAGGCAGAAATCGGCCTTGAACCTCACGTAAGGTGGCCTTGTATAATAACAGCCATGTAAAATAGAACTAATTTGAAAGTTGAATAACCTTTATTATTTGTTGCAGCCTTGTTGTCATGAGGCTTTTGTAGCTGCAGCCCTTGCTTCTGTTTGTGGTGATCTACTTTTGCTCACTGACTCATTTTACTGTTGCTTAATTCTTGGGTAAACAACACCCACGTAATGCATTTAAATGCTCAGCCCTGTTTCCGTGGGTTTTCCACAGCATATCAATAATTAAATAAGATCTTTTCTTCAAAGGTGTTCAGTCAGGTGTTTTGAACAATTTGTGTTGTTGTCTTGTGACCACAGTTTGTTACATGATCTCAGCACAGATGCTTAGTTTTCCTGTGATCATTGAATATTTTTCTGTGATATGAAAACCAATCCTCATGTTCCTGTGATCACATTATAAGATCATAAAGTTTGCTCTTCTTCCACTCATCATGACACAATTGTTTTGTGATCTCAGTAAAACAAGCTTGAGCGGCCCAGGTGGTGTGTTGGTGGTTCGATCCCCAGTTCCTCAAACCCAGCCACTGTGGATGCACAAGCCAGTGCATTTGTAGTGCTAGTACCAAGTACACTGTAAATGGGAGGGTTGTTGATCAAAAACGACTGAAAGAGGAAGAAGAAGAAGAAGAAGAAGAAGAAGAAGAAGATCTTTAGAAAACAAGCTTGTTAAATGAAGCAGAAGTGTAAAGATTATCTTGACAAAAATCACCCATGAGCGACCATGTGGTTTTCTGTAATTTCAGATGGCTTTCAGGAAATGTTCAGCAAACTGAAATAAACTATGTTGTAGACTTGATGAATAGACTTGATGTTTAAATCTTTATAAAAAATTTGGTAAGCTGATGTTAAAGGACAGTGTATACGGCTGGGTCCTATAACTATTGCATTTGTAGCAGCACATTTCATTTTAGTTTGTTATTGTCCTTGGCGTCTGCTAAAGGTTCGGTGTATTTGAACTTTACCTTTGTTTCTTTTTTTCCATAACACTACATTTTCCACAACAAGCAACCCTTTCCAGGTTTTCTATCACCGATCCCTGATGTGTGCCTGAGGATGTGTGGTTTTAAGAGACAGTACTCGGGTGTGAAAGTTTTACAAGGGAAGCTGGTGGTGAGGTTAGAGCTCATCGCATCCAGATGTGGAATGCGGCCTGGGACTCGTGACCTGTCTGCTACTTCTGCTGATGAGGCAGGAATCCAGGCCACCGTACCACCGTTACCCACAGTGCTCCTGGAGGGTTTGTTGGCCTCATTCACTGAAAGAGATGTAATAGGAAGTGTTCATTTGGCAACTCAAATGAAGCGGCACCATTCCATTATACCTACCTTGCGTTTTTTCTAAGGGGCCTGATGCATCAAGCCAGTAGTCTGCTGCTGCAGGGCCGTCATTGGGTCAGTGACTGTAGATTTGCAGTATGTCCAGCACTGTTGGCTTCAGCTGGACCTTGCTGGTAACATTTCTGTTAAATCAGGATGTTTAATTAGCTGCAGAAGCAGTCAGTGAATGCCTCCTCAGCCTAGCAGACCAGCACATTTATGTTTACCAGAGATGTAATAGTTGTGAGTCCCCCTTCCTTTGGACAAAAATATGACTTGCTATTCTTGTTCCGGGCTTCTGAATCGCCACCCACATCTCAGATTTCTTCAGTGATTTAAACAGATCTGGTGTTGTGCATGAAGGCGATTGTCTCAACAGGTTGGAAAAACAGTCAACCACTCAATTTGTGCAGCACTTTTCTATAACTAAATACCTGCAGAACACTCGACATTCCCATCAGTTTCAGCTGTACTTTGTGTTTACTGCTAATTTGGAAATGTTAGCATGCTAAGCGACGATGGTGCACGTGAGAAGCATTGTACCTGCTAAAACTCAGCATGTTAGCATTGACATTGTGAGCATGTGAGCATGATGTTGTTAGCAATTAGCGCAAAGCACTGCTGTGTACTGTCTGAGTACAGCCTCACAGAGCTGTATTAGTCTTTCATATGTGTGAGAGTGGTAAAGATGTTTTTCTCATTTGCTTGTGTTTTCTTAACATTATAAAAAAAAACTCTCAGCCACTGTAGACTACTTTGAGCATTGTATCTCAAGGCAATGTAAGCTTAAATACCAATATATTTGTTGAATAAAGCGCTAATTTCCACAGTTGACACAGATCCTGTGCCCTTGGCACCAATTTCACTTCAGAGAGTCTCTTCCGTCTGGCTCTGATACCACCCGGGCCCACAGAGTCCCATAGAGACTGAGTATAAGCTGGATAAAATAGGTTGCTAGCCTACTTGTCTTGTAATTTCAGCCCTGTCCTGTCTTGAAGGGGGGGGTTTCCAGGGATCTACTTGTTCCACTGAAGGTGTATACATTGCAGGCTGTAGCCTAGCCTGAGACGGCAGCTGGAAGAGAAGATTTCCCTATCTACTTCTCAGTGGATCAGGGAGCAGTGCGAGATGAGAAGATGGTGTTAAGCTGGGACGGGGTGGAGTGTTGTGATTTCCTGTTTTTGCAAGATGGGGAAGCAGATATGCTGTTATGCTCTGCAGCTCTGGAATGGGATTGTCTATGAACAACAACAACTCCCACAAATTCCAAAAAAGCAGTTAGAACATTTGGTTTTGAGGATTGTTGTAGTGCAGAGATCTTCATAGGCTTATCAGTGCACGTCTACAACCCCAAATGCTTTTCAGTATCAGGTCAGCAGCCTTGTTGAAGTATACAGGAGTCTGCGTGGGACGATGCTTTTGGAAAACTGGGTCCTCTTCTGTAACAGACTGTGCTCTGCCTGAGTACGTGGGCTTCAAAATGTGCTGCTGGTTTTTAATGTCTTGTAGTTTCTGTATTTAGGCCTCATGTTCGCATTTGTTGTTGTCAGGCTTGTTCATGCATTACATGGCCCACAAGCCCAGGTGTACATGTATAAATAGGCCTGTAACTTTTTTTTTTTTTTTTGCATCGTCTTCAAAAACAGAAAACGGTTTTTGTGTCACAGAAGCAGCTCCTGAAATTATTTTAGTCAGCAGAAGCAGTTTTTGTTCTCCCTCTGTGTGCACAAGTCACCTAAATACCAAAATTCAACAGCACAAATGTAAATAAATCACAAATTTGCAAGTTTTCAGTCCACTCCCTTCTCAAAAGACAGAAAGCGTAAGCTAGGAGGGAGACTTCTAAGACATTCTTTAAGAATAGTGTCCTAAATTACAATCTGTGGATGGTGAGATCGATGATGACAGTGGTAGTAGTAGCTTGACGTTTGCATAAGAAAACCCTTACGTAGCTCCCTGGTCCAGTGTTTGGAATGTGAGCCCCACCTTGGCTACAGGGAGTTGGCCGCCGTGTCAGGAGGAGGTCCTGATACTATTGTTGGAGCACCGATGTGAAACTCAAGCCCACACCTAACAGGCATTTGAGGCAGAAGCACTGATATAGAATTTTAGTCACAGGAGCACAAGCCTGCACGAAAATCTGTGCCGCTTTCAAATAAAGACAAGTTTAAATCTGAGGAATTGACTTTGTTTACACATGAGTTGATCGACTGGTAACAGGATTTGATTTGATGAAATGTCAGTACTGGATTAGAATAACTCGGCCTCTGTTAAGTTTATCTTTATGCGAATACAAAAACATATTACCGCAGTTTAAATATGTACGTGCGTCAGGGGATTGACACTCCTCCTCCTCCATCTCCTTTTTGTTTAATGCGTGTGAACGACATCTGGAGTTCTTCATGAAAGCGCCTTACGTTTCCCACGTCTGCTCATGTGGCACCTTTCCATTGTTGTGTATTTGAGATGTAATGTTTTGTGTTCCCGTGGAGCTATAAAAGCAAAAGCATTCCTCTCTCTTCTGTCCTCCGGGCTCCACCTGCTTGTTATATGTGATTCTCAGAGTTGCACTGGAAGGAGTTTGTTCGCTAATTGTTTTCACTGGCATTCATCTCGGGTGTTGCCGTGTTTTCGGGGCTGAACTTGAGGTCGATGGCAGGATGATGATGATTACATAACAGCCTGTGCTGTGAATTATATGACTTGTGTTGCTTCTTCAGTGCAGCCTGCAATTACGCCCGTGATTTTGCTGGAGCAGAGACTTTTTCTGTCTCTTTTCCTGTGTAATCAAACAGCTGGATGTTAGAGCTGAACGGGACCTGGAAATAATGGCAGTATATGACTATAGGGCTGTTGGACTTTTATTAACCCTCTGGAGTTTTATTTTTACCTGCTTTTTATGCATTTTCTATTAAATCTGACTTATTTAAATGTCAGTTTATTTTATATGGATTTTGTATATTGTAATATAGAGTATATGGACATAAAAAAATTGCTGTGCTAAACTGCTAAATGTGAACATCCAGTTGTAACCATGCTAACAGTAAGCACATTGTCTTTCATTTCTACACCACTGAATAGTTGGTGAACAAGGTTTTTTTTTAACTCACCAAACTGCAAACCAGTTTGGGTTTCCTTGTTAGGTTTTTAGTTTCCCATCATTGCCCAAATGCTATGCTCACAAACATTACAACTCTGATAAGAAAACCATGGCTAAATGATAAATGGAAAACGTGTGGTTATTTTAGCATGAAGCAGATTAGAAATACATGATATGAACTTTTGAAATCGCATTTTGTTTGAACCTATGTTAGTTCTCTGCCTCGCTGTGTTTCTGTGCAGTCATACTGCGGTTTATAGAAAAAAGAAGGGGATCTTGCGATGGGTGGTGGGGAGGGCGGGAATAAAAACCTCTCTGGTTTCTGAGATAGCAGTGCAGTTAAAGTGTGGGGTTCCTCTTGCACGTCAGTGGGCTTGTTCTAGCCTCACTTTTCTTTCATGCCGGAGCTTTCATGTCACGCCTTTTATGTTTAAACCTCCGCTCTTGTAACTTTCTGAAGTGGAGCGGTTGACGTTCCACAACATGACATTTAGATTTTCTTATCAACTCCATGGAACAGGACATCGTATTCATGCATGAAACAGCATTTCTGTTACGTTCCCTCCAACCCCTCTGACATCCTGTTTTATATTCACGCAATAAAGCTGTATTCATGTTACTCCTCTCAGAGTTTCACAACCACAAACTGCGATTACAAAATTGCATGTAATTGTACTTCATTGTACTTTTTCATTGTACTTTTTCATGTTTTAATATTTTCATCGGTGATTTGTGTTTGGTAAAGATATCTGCATTTGTACATTTATCACTTTTTATTGGGATCTGTTTTAGGTTTGTGTTATGACTTTTCACTTTTGTCTTTTCTATATCAGATAATTCATAAAAGGAACTCGTAAAGTAAAATTGTAGTATACGGAGGTGTCACTCGGCCTCATACAGATTATATTGAAGAGGAACAAACAGGCACTGTGGTTGAGGTGTGAGGTGAAAATAGCCCAGCAGCACAGGAAGTGAACACATAAAAGCAAGTCTTGGTTTCAGGCCTATTTTTCTGTCATCCTCCTTGCGCCGTGTCACAAACGCCAGTGTCAGAAACACATGTTAACTGGGGGAATTTTTCTCAGTCATATCGTGTTTTTTAAACCAGTCACAACACAGCAGATGAGACTTTCCCATGAGTCATGGTGAGGTGAACTTGTTGGCACTGTTCCACCCACCGGCAAACACCATTTCTAAGAACTGCTTCTCGGTGCCCGTCCAGTAAAGGGATTTACAGTTGGGGTGATGGTATGTCATACTTATGTAGGGCACTTCGCTGCTCAATCAGAAATGAGCGTTGTTTTACTTCATTGTTCTTGCCCTCCCCCCCGCCACCCGAGGTATTGTGGGATGTCTGGCCACACACGTCTTTGCGTATTAGTAGGACACAGACCACTCACACACACACACACACACACACAGCTCCCATTCAGATTAGCTCCATTCATGATTATAATACAGTCATTCACTGTACTTCATGACCCCATTCAATGCCGAAAACTAATTGATGACTCAAGCGAAATGTTTTGGGGGGCGGGGGGTTTAAAACTGAATTGATTTCAGCTGCAGATTGTCTTTAGTTTTCTGCAGCTGTTAGTGTCTCCGGTATCACAATTTAAAGCTCAGTGTTTGAGTGTTTCTCGCTCAAATGCACCTTAAGGTTTTTATGGACGTGGGTTTGTAACTTTTAACTTTTTATCAAAGAATTAGATGTTTTCTAATTCAGTTGTTTACGTTTTGTAACGATGATTCAGCTGCAAGGGTCTCATGCCAATCCAAGCTATAGAAAGAGCTCCAACTGTAAAGTCATGTAACGCTGTCAATGGGAAAAATCAATGGATACTCTATTTAGGGCTTGTACAGAAGGCCAGTGCAGATATTAAAAGCTTCTACTAACTTCTGTTGTTCTGTTGCTGTTTTTTTTAATGAATTAATTTATCAGTTAGGCTGTAAAATTATAAAAAATGGTTTAGAAGACAAAGTCATCAAATTCTCAATGATATAAAACAGAAAAGCAGCAAATCCTCTTATCATAGAAACTGGAATCAGCAGTTGTTCTGTAGTTTTTGCTTGATAAAACACTTCAACAATGAATCACTAATCCAAACTATTGCCGATTAATTTTCTGTCAACCAACTAATTGACTAAGTGACTAATTATTTCACTGATAAATGATACACACTGGTGTCCACTAAGCTCATGTGATGGATGTTTCTGTGTTGCAGGTGGTTCAGACTCAACTCCAAAACGGGGAAGAAGGAGAAGGAACGAGGAGACATTCAAGTCAACATCCAGTTCACCCGAAACAACCTGACGGCCAGCATGTACGACCTCGTCATGAAGGACAAGGGCACCTCCACCTTCAGCAAGCTCAAAGAGCGCATGAGGGGGAAGAGGAGATCCAGTGACGAGGACTCCTCGTCGGCCGTCCTGCCAGGTGGATACGGGTCTTTGTATCGGATGCGTCAACGGCTGCCGAGCGATGGAGGCGGGGAGGAGGATTACGAGGATGACGAGGGGGGCGAGGCCCGGCGGAGCAAGATGAGGACCTTTTTCCTGAGAGGGAAACTGAGGAAGTCATCAGACACTCGTTCCAGCACATCACTGGGCTCGGAGAGTAGCGAGTCGTCGTCGCGGGGTGGGAGCCTCAGTCCCACAGCCGGCATCAGCGTGGTGGTTTCTGACCTCTCTAACTCGCCCAGTAACAGCAGCAACCTGACGGCAGACAACAGCCCAGGTAAGAATCACCAGCAGACAGTGCTATCATGCACTGAAGAATATTTTAATATTATACCCACTGCACATTTAGTCCAACAGTAGATTTCAGTTTCTCAGTCATCCATCCTTTTATTCATAGTGGACACGCTTTGCAGGTTCGGGTTTACCTCTTGTGGAACAACCCATGACTGATCACTCAGAGCAACTTTCAACATGCATTCGTCTTTGTATTGAAGGGTTTATGCACTGCAACCCAACCCCTATCAGTCTGTGACTGAAGGTTCTGCCGTCTGTGCCCCAACAACGAACCCTCTTTCAAAGTCACTTAGATCTTTTCCTTTTGGTCATGTTGGTACAAAATCAGAATAAACTTGTCCTGCTCAGCATTTTTGTGCATGCCACAGAGCATGGCTGGATGTGAATCGCTTAATTGTACCATGCAGTGCACCGGTGTGGAGGCATCTGTATTCGTTAGCTTTCTTTGCTCACGGACAGATGTTCACGCTGTTAACTCTAAAAAGGAAGCTGCATTTGTGTGACTGCTATTTAGAAAATAGGTGGACTGGATGAACTGTGAAACTGAAACTTTCACGCATGTACACACTACAGGAAAAGTGAGTGTGAAACAGGAAGAGGCTACAAACACTCTGCTTTCTACCTTTAATCACCTTAATGAAGTTAGGTTTTCATATCCCCTTTTTGTTTATTTGTTAGCAGATTATCTAAAGTTTGAAATGTATTTACTCAATAATGTTGAAACATAAATTCAGGAGATGTGTGCACCCCCTGTCCTGAAACAAGCTGATAATAGGCCTGCAAAGAATTAATTAAACTGAAGTGAAATTCCCACATGTGGAGCCGCTATAGTTTGACAGTTGTGCAGATTTTATGGCGGCATGTGTTCCTCTGAGCGCCGTCTACACAGATAAATCACCTGATTGGGGAGTTGGAGAGATGTTTACACTATAAAGCACAGAGCAACAGTTCCCATTCTACTAGGACTCATTCAGTAATCACACAGAGGTAAATGAATCCATCATTCCTGAACCTTTGTCAGCCACAGATTCTGACCCATCCTGCTGTGAAAAGAATGGTCAGTCAAAGCCATTACAAGGTTTTATCACCTAATTAAGCTGTTTGCAGATTTAATTTAGTAAAAGTCATTCATTACCTGCATCAATTTTCCCCTATCTTTCTGTTTTCCTCTCTCTATTTCTTTTCATTTCCTCCTCTTCGTGCCTTGTTTTTGCAGAGCACACAGCAAACACATCACCCAAGTCGTCCTCTCTGAAATGTGATGAGGCCGGTGAGATCACCATAGCAGTGCCTCAGCCCACTGTGTGCGTTAACGGAAGCCATGCTTATAACGTCCAGCCCCTGGACCCAGGCTCAGGAAAGCGTGCAGATTCTTTAGGCCTGGGACTGTTGCAGAAGTCTATGCCCCTCTCCATGTCGCTACAAAACCTCAGCCCGCGGGCTTCCACAGACTTCCCCAAAGGTCCCATGGGGGACGGGCGCCGCTGGTCTTTTGACAAACCCGGCGAGGAGGAAAAGGCTGCCATAGCAGCAGCTTTGGAGCAAAGCGGCCCCATGCAGGGCGAAGAAGCGGAACGTTTAGGACAGGCTGAACCCCCAAAAGCTGCCTCCATGACGGAGACAGAAAGCCAGGGGAAGAAGCAGAGGAGGAACTTGTTCTCCCACGGGAGGAGTGAGTCTGCTGGGAAAGGGCTGAGTCAGTCTAAGGATGGGTCTGAACAGGCCCCCGCTGCCACTGAGGAGAAACACAGGGGTTGGTTCGGATCAAAGGACTCGCACAGCAAACCCAGGTGAGATGCACACTGTGATCACAGAGAAGTTCATTTGCTACAGCATCAAACAGGTGATGAATTATAATTTTTAGTTTGAATACGAATCAAATGAAGAAGGTGAAAGCCAGCCGACATGCTCGTGAGCCTGCTGATAGTTTGTACCTACACTGTCTTGGGTTCCCCTGCATCGCTGGTCACAGACGGAGGCGTCTAACTGCATGTGATCTGTGTACTCTGGCTTTGTTCTGGTAAAGATGTGGGCATGAAAGAATGTTTTTGATGTGTAGGCTGATACTTTAGCAGTGAAGTTGAAACTAAACCAAGAAACTAAACTAAATTAGTGATGAACCAACCAAGTAGCTCACTGGAAATTCTGAGGGGTTTTCTAAAATGTTAGAGAAATCTGTATTTGAATACACCTTTGGAAAACACTAAATAACTTAGATATAAATCGGATCAATACAACAACTTTTCAAATTACATACAACCCACATAATTGTCACAGGCACAAATACCAGCAAACCTTGCAACTTTAATGTAATAACAAGGTGTTAATATCTGCTGTGTACCAGAGTTCTCTAATAGAACATACAGAACCTTACATTGTGGAGTAAAGGCTTTAAATGTACTCAGTTACCTGAGGGTTAATTTCCAAAATCTTTATTCAGAGAAGCAGAATTATGTTGAACAGTCATCAAAATGGTTTGTTTACTTTTCACTTCCTGTGTGCCAGCACGGCTGCTAGATGTTGGCTTCCATCTCTGTACACATCCCTCCTCAGCTCCTGGTCTCAGTCTCTGGTTACAGCAGGTATCTGCAATGCAGATGGAGGAGGGGAGCTGCTCTCGTGAAATTAGCTCCATCAAGCTGAAGCCTTGTGCACGCTGTAATATGGTTCAGTAATAATGTCGATTTCACTGGAAAGATGATGATGTGAGCTGGAACGATACTTGATCTCTTACAGCTTTTGTTTAATATATGTGTGTGCGTGTCTGTGTGTGTAGGCGTGGGGTCTGCCTGTGCATTTCTACTGTGTGTGTGTGTGTGTGTGTGTGTGTGTGTGTGTGTGTGTGTGTGTGTGTGTGTGTGTGTGTGTGTGTGTGTGTGTGGGCAGGGAGAAAGGAGGGAAGAAAACCCCATCTCATTTTATTTCCACTTCTACCACAAGCACATTCTAAAGTGGGTAATTTATTTGGGAGTTGTCACCTGCTGTACTGTTCTTTCTCTTGTACTGCTCCCTGTTGTCAGTGCATTGCTCCTGCACTTTGTATTGTTGAGTTTTATTTAAAACTAATCTTTAAGTCAGGTCTCTAAAAACCCTTAAACAGTTATTTAAAAAAAACCCAGGCACAGTTTCATAATATTTTCATACACCGAGCGTAAACAAAATATTGGACTCACAAGCACCTGCTGTTTGAACTGAGGTCAGCTATTCTGGACCATAGTACACTCAATGCCTTTCTGCCAGCTCTGTAACTATACATTTTCATAGCCTACACACCCACATGCTTTTAGATCCTTGGGGAGGGAAAGTGCCAAGTTGGCACCGGCAGCACTAAGTAATCACTACACCCAGCTGCATCAACTTTTCTTGTAAAATATTACATCATGGGCCAATGGAAACACAGGTGAGGCACGGAAATTGATCTTTTTTGATGTGTATCGTTGCCAGTTTTTGAAGATATGAAAACATTAATGCAGTTTTAACTGTCACTGTTTGCAGAGTTACAGTTAAAGTCACTATGAGTACGAGTAGATTATGATTTGGCTACCACCGGAGGGCACTAATGTCTGAAATCTTTAAATGCTTTACATGGTGGCTTTAAAGCTGCACTTGTCAAGATTTTTATATTAACAATAAAAAATATATGATTGAGATGTGACAGAAAGCCTGCTGGAAGCCTTAAGTGCAGCTGTGTGAACAATCCTCACTAATCAAGAGGACTGTGTTCCCTTCCTTTCACAGCCTGGTGGTGTCCCCTAAACTAAAGCCCAGCACTGATCCCCACCCACCACCCCTCCCTTCTAGTCAGCACCCTTTAGGCCCCCCTGTACCTACTTCCTCTCTGGTTTCTACGCTGCATCACACTAACCCCTTCTGCCACTCACAGACCACACCACCTCCCATATCCCCCTGCAACCCTTTCTTCTCTCTCCTCCAGCACAACCCTTTCTATGAGGACATGCTAACCACTCAGCCCCTAAAACCTTTATTGCCTCCTTTGCCCTATCTCTCCAGTTCCCGGCCCCCCATAGCTCAGCTCTTTCCGCAGGCGAGTAACCCTAACCCCACTCTGACCCACATCAACCCAAACACAGAGGACTCCATCTTTGGCACAGATGCAAAGAGCGACCTGATGGCCAAAGCTGAGAAACAACCCTTTCCTCCTGCTCCCACAGAAGGGAAGAAACCTTTAAGCAGGAAGTCGTCCAACCCTTTTACGTCTGCTGGGGAGCTGGAACCAGATCCAGAGTGGGACGAATCCTTTGAAGCATTTGCAGCTGGCAGGCTTCAGTCTCCCGAGGACCCGACCACAGATTCTAAAACACGGAAAAACACTGCCGGTGACCGTCCACTGGAACGCTGCAATAATGAAGGAACATTACTCCCCGTAACAGAAGCTGATCAGAGCATAAATGTGAATGACGCACTACATCATCAACCGTGCAGAAAATTAATATCTGAAGCTCACAAGTCCACCAGTCACATGACCAACACTAATACTCATCACCTCGATGCATTTGTGCTTGAAACAATCCCTGAACACAGAGGCTTTGAGACTGAAACCATAACTTTAAATGCTTCCGCTGACTCACCAAAACTTGATGCTTGCACCGAAACTAACAAAGCTAACAGCACTACTAACACAAATGATTCAGCGTCATTTACACAGCTCAACAGCAGCTCCCCAGATCCTGGCTCGTCAGGTCTCGGCAGTTCAGCAGAGGAGGATTTCCTCTCCTGTCTTTCATCTTATTCAGACAAACTGTCTGCATCCTCCTCCGAGGAAGCTGAGGCACAGAACTTTGAAAGCAGCATCCTGGGCCTTGAGAAGGCCTCTGAGTCCGCTGTGGCTAAAGCCTCAAAGCCCTCAGAATCTGAAGCTGACTTTACTGACAGGTCAAATGATCTGACTTTACTTGATGCAGCCCAGGAAACTGTTATTCAGCAGCAGGATAGAGATGAAAGGGTAGATTCAAACAATTCAGAGACGCCATTGGCACCGCAGTCCCCAGCGCTTACACATCAGCAGCTCATAATCTCTGCCACAGAGACTGAAAGTGAAGGCGCAGATACTCAGACACCAAACGTTTCTAATGTCGTGTACCCCGACCTGTTGCCAAAACTGTCTGACGTACAGGCAGAGTCCAGCGTCTCTCCACAGTCTGATGATGAAAGTAGAGAGAGAAGCTTAAATGAGTTCAGCAGCTCAGCGGGTTTTTGTGAGGAGTTCAATGACAGCTCTGTAAATAAATGTACAGAAGTGGAGATTCTTGCTACTCCAGGTGATGAGTCTTCCACACTCCCATCATTGCACATCACAACCTCCTCTCCTGATGTGAAGCAGAGTTTGTGGGGATCACCCTTTGAGAGGAGGGGTTTAGGAGGACAGGATGCTAGCCAGTGTTACCCAGTGCCATTTCGGTCTTTTGATAATTTCCTCAATACCAGTCCTGGCCAAGACACTGACAACGAACTACTGCACACTCTAGTGTCTGATCAGAGCTCCAGCAGCTTTTGTCGAAGCCTTTATGTCAGCACCGACTCACAGGATTACCTGACCTGTGAGTCTCACCCTTCTTCCAAGTGCTCCAGCTTCTCAGAGCCAGACGAGACACTACACTCTGCGAACTCAACGCTCTGCGGTGAGCTGAGTGAGATTCAGACGACTGCTGATGCCACTTTTGGCCTTTCCACCAGTTCATCCAAGCCATCTGACGGAGAAATCAATCAAACCGACAGATTAGAAAAGTCCTCTTATGTAGCCAACGACAAGACCGCGACTCTTGAGACAAATTTCATGATAGAGGATGATCTACAAGTACTCCCTGCAGCACCAAAAGACTCTAATGCAAGCTGTGGTCCAAAGAGGCTCAGTGAAGGAGATGTGAAAAGCCAGCGCATCATCTTAGATGACGAGTTCTCAAAATGCCCTCAGGCCCAGTCTGCTACGCTATACCGCTCCCAGTCTGAGGGCACACTGACGCCTGCCTTCGACAAACTCCTCCTGCCGTCATTTGGGAGTGATCCCGGTGCCATCCAGGAGTCCTCCTCAGCTCAGCCATGCCCTGATCTCACCTGTCTGACCTCCTTTGCTCCTTCTCTAACTCCTGAAAGTAGCAGCTCCCCTGTAGATCTCTGTTCCTTCCCTCTCCTTGCCAACACTTCGGCGAGTTCACCACCCAGCATGGCACGAGCCGCTGCGCCAAAGCCTGAGGAGACGCAGCAGCAGCAGGCAGCCAATCAGCAGAACAGGTGAGGTTGCACATGCTCAGTGCTCGGTGACAAGGTGGAGGCGAAGCACTTTATCCAGCTTTCCAAAATCTTCTATCCTGTCGTCTCTTCAGTCTCCCTCTGCGGCTCTGCTTCCGCCTGCTTTTCTTCTGTGCAGCCAACTCTCACGGGGTTTCTCCTTTTGTGGTGTGACCTTCTCTTTTTTGTCACTCTGACACACACACACACACACACACACACACACGCATATACTGGTGTTAACAGGACTCCTCTGCAGGTGTCTTGTGTGTGTCCTGGCTCTGTGGTAACAGGAGGGGAAACAGAGCCTCAGGCCAATTAGCAGTTATTATTTTGCCCTGATTCCTAGCATACACCCCCTCCCTCCCGACACACACACACACACACTCCATCCCCCCTCCCCACAGCCAGTGTTCTCACGCAGCCACACTCATTTGCCAAAATCTCAACCAGAAACCAGCCTTTATATGAGGCAAACAAGGTGTTGTTGTGTCACTGATAGCATTTCCTTTCCACCTCGGGGTAATAACACATTTAACATAATTCTACATGTTTGGTTGCCCCAACGCATGCAATTAAGTCTTCCAGTTTTGAACTCATTTAATTTCAATTTTCACCAGCATTTCCTTTAATGAGGAGTCTTACGCCTGTCTAACCTCCTTTACTCTTGATCACTAAAATTAAGAGCTCCTGGGATTTTAAAAGGTTGATCTTTAGCATCCGTGTCTGGTGTCATCCTGGAAGTCCACAGGACAATCTGGTGTGCCAAAATAATGGGAAAACCTGTAATAACTGAGCTAAAGAAATACATATGTGACAAAGATTGTGCTTGTGTGAATGCAAGTCACTGCAGCAAGTAAATAAGTGAGAGGTTTAATATAAGTTTCCTTGTAAATGTAGGTCACTGACACAGGAAACTTTCCTTCCTGTGTTATTGTAAAGCTGTAGTTTGAGAATATCCTTCAACACACAACTGGTTTCTGGTTGTTCGGCAGCTAAATGACCAGCAGGCAAACTGATTTAATTAAACAGCAAGAAAGGGGCATCTTTTTTAGCCCGTGTAAGATGTTTATGTGTTAGGAAAAAACCCAACGCAAAAGTTAATTTGCTAAAAACTTTTGTGTCTTCACACCAAGGGCTCACAACTAGGGCTGTGTTGTGTGCAATTTTCAGAATAAAAGCTCATTTGTAACCTTTGTAGCTTGTGATTCCCCCCTGTAAAATAAAGCAGTGTCTGCTTTTAACTCCGGCCTCAGTAGTTTTAACTACAGAGGGATGTGTTCCCTCTCACATTACATCTGTTTAATTTCATACACAGAAAAAAAATGGCCATGATGTGCAATGGGGGAAGATAATTGGCTGTTTTTAGCCACAGAAGTCCAAGAGCTGTGGACCTCCAGTGTGGCAACCAGATCTTGGTCCCTTACATCACGTTAAAGTCGTCCGTATAAATCTTAAACCAGCCACAGAGGTCTTGCCGCTGTATCAGGTGGAATACCTGACAGTATGTACTCTATGTGTTCCTTGTCGTTGTCCTCTCCAGCCCCCACCCAGTGAAGCCCCTGACCACTGCCATACTGGCTGAGGAGAAGCGGACTGAGGGCCGGTCTGTGCTGGCCACCGGCCTGGAGAAGCTCAAGTCCACCATCCACCCAGGGAGGAGCAGCCAGCTCAGCGAGCAGACAGACAAGAAGAAGGTGCAGTATAGCTCTATTGTAATAATGTGAATAACACAATAATAACATGATAATAACTTGGTAAGACACAACAACAATAATGGCGTCTCTCATTACTTACAGTTTTGTTTAATAATTGTGAAAATAAAAACGTTCCCTGCACCACTGGCAACAGTTTGAAACAGTAGGTATAGCTGCTAGTGCCATAAGGAACAAAACATTAATACCTGTCCATCTGCTTCTCTCTCTGCCTTCAGTGTCTGACAGAGGGAGCGGGCTCGTACTACCACCTGAACCACAGCGAACTGGTCGCGTTGTTGGTGCAGCGGGACGCAGAGCTGCAGAGGCAGAAGACAGAGTTTGAGCGTCAGAAAGTTTTGCTGGCCAAGCGGGAGGTGGAGCTGAAGAAGCTGAAGCCGCAGGTCAGGGATCTGGAGGACTACATTGACACGCTGCTGGTGCGCATCATGGAGCAGAAGCCCACTCTCCTGCAAGTGCGCTCCAAGTTCAAGTGACGAGAGGGGGCAGGGGGGGGCAAGGGTTTGCAGTTCGGCCCTCATCTGTTCACTCTAACCTCCACAACAGCTCTTTAGTCTTTTCACTGCTATGCTGTCCTTTTTGATACAAATATTTAGGCACTGAGAGATGTCGAGGCCATGTTTTCCAGTCGGCATGCTTTACTGTACTGAAACACATTCTCGTTGCAAGGTTTGGTTCGGGCGGTTTTGAATGTAGCGGGTCCTCAGGTTGTTTTCAGGTTCACACAGCCAGTTGGTTTTAAGCTCACAGAGGAGTGAGCCCAGTGGGGATAAAACCCAGATGCCTCCTTTTTGGGATCTGGTTGTAGAAACACTGATTCCTCCTTTTCACCTCACATGTCACTTCTATCACCTTATCACAAAAGAGAGAAACCGTAGGGCTTCAGTCCACAACAGTGTATATCCACCTAACCCCTCACTCAGTACTTCAAAAATGTAAATTCAAGCTGTTAGCTCGAAGGGCCACTCTGGTAGTTTTGCATGTTTGTCACTGCTGACCTTTTCCATCTGTTTTTAGATTGATTTCCACTTTTAAAGGAAGCCATTTGTTTCAGTTTATTTCAGTTTCAGCATGAAAATCAAGCTGCAGAGACTTGATGCTCAAGAAGAGAATCTGTGGCAGTAAACAGCAGTGCAGTTAAGAACAGGGGCTGTTTGATCGAGCAGTTATTGGTTGGTTAATGGTTAATTGAAAAATTGCTTAAATGATTAATAGATTATAAAAACATTTAATTTCCTGTTTATTACAGTATACAATACAGTTACAATATGTTCAGTGCAAGTAAAGTGTCTGCAAGTGGTTTTTCATGCTGCACTGAAATGAACTCAAACTAGTGGCTGCACAAAAGGAAGGAAATTAAAACATTTAGTCGATGAAATGTCAAAAAACCAACAGTTCAAAATCCAGAGATACCTGATTTATGATGATAAAACAGAGAAAAGCAAGTCTAATTATTTATACAGTATTTATATTTCATGAGTGAAACATGCAAAACCGTCAGTATCTTCCTTATAGTGGATAACTGGAATGATGTACACCCCTGTGATTGGCGTCACTTTCTCTGGATGGTGCATATGTTGTTTTGGACTGACACTCTACAAACGTTCCCTGATAAATGTCGAGTGCTCTGACTAGTTTTTGAAACTACAAACCAAATGAGCGGTGTGAGACTTCAGCCTCGTCACGTGCACATTACTGGGAACCGAACGTAGCTTATGAATGTTCAAAAGTGTTCTTAGCCAGCAAGTGAAAGGTTTTGTTTTCTACGCACGGAAAAGTGCAGTTTATCTTTTGCTTGTTCCTTCCTCTTTTTCCTCTTCTTTTCTCCTCTTCTTTCTGTTCTATGGGCATGTTTTGAAATTACCCATAATGCTCAGCCACATAAGCTAACTGATTGTTGTATGGGTCACGGCGTTATCAGGTGAAGACAGTATCACTCAGTATCCGAACAGCATCAAGATCAGCCATCACAGCTTCTCTGATCTCATGCTTCTGCCTTCCCATGTGTGCGTTGTCGACACGGCTCCACCACACTGAGAAAAAGCCTGCGACATGCTGGTACTTGACTCCCACTCCCTCAGTGTCTGTGTGTCACATCTGCTTCTGCTCAAGCACGCATAGCGCTACTGCTTTCAGGTTATATAAAGGGATATATACCGCATTTTACAGCAGATATGCCGTATTGAAATGCCAAATGCTGCCTTATTTTTTTTTTTGTTTTGACATTCATTAAAAATCTTGCACTTCATTTTACTTGTCGGGGCTTGGGGCAGGTTTTGAAAGAGAAAAGCCATCTGTTCACTGAAAGTTTTTTTGTTTTTGTTTTTTTTTTTTTCTTCTGATGCTTTGTTATGATATTGTTTAGATCACTGCACAAAAACAAATTGTATGCATACCAGTAGAAAATGAGCAGTAACAGTGATTTCCTGTGAAATGCCAAAAAGAAAAAAAAAGCCTTGAAACTTAATCTATGGAGCAGATTGATACACCATAAAGTATTCTGATATGATGCCACTGTTAACAGCATTCGTGGATGTTCTTGCACTACTTTATCATCAGAACATAACTCTACTGTACCTGTCTGTCTGATGTCGGTATAGTTAGGTCTACTTTACACCGTACTGCACTTTCTAATCGCTCTGTGATTTCAGCACTTGGCCTACTTTGACACCACAACAATGACTAGCCAGTGAGCTTGAAGCATACAAAAACATCCCAAACTGTCTTGTCATCTCAGTTCTGCTGTGCGATCGCAATATCAAGTGCATAGATGACTGTAGAGACATATTAAATGTGACTCAGCACTTACGAAGCGCAAGAATAAACATCCTCCTCAATGTCTTCCATTTTTAAAAGTTTTTATTTAAGTTTCAACTGATTGTACTTTGTCCTTGATTGTGTAGCCGGTGGAATGTGCTTAAGGTAGGATGTAAGATTGGAAAGTTTACAATTCGTGATGCAATTCTGTTTCACAAATTTTGTATATTTAATAAAGAATATTTTGTGTTTCTTGCTCACTGTACGTTTGGTTGTAAAACTTTCTTTGGGGTGTGTTTGTGTGTGTTTTGCTACGTGACTGACTGTGGTAAGTTTCCATGTTTGCATTTAGGGATGGTTTCTGATAACTTGTTCCAAATACTGCATCCTTTAATTACAGACATTTTTAGTAAGTAACCAGTAACACAGACACCTACTGTATGGACTTCATGTACAATAATACCTAACACTACTCCTTTGCAGTGAATGACAACCATTTTACATTTTTAATTCTCTGTTTTTGTTGAGAGAGGTGGACTTTTTTTGTGTGTGTCTGTAGCTTGTGTTGTATTAAAATATAATGTGAGGTGTTTTTTGTCAAACCCCTGCACAAGTTACTTTTGCAGACTTTAATTGGAAGCCGCCACTAGGGGGCTATGTTATCCTCTTAAAAAAAAAAACCACACAACCACCTTCAACAAACAACACGATGACTCAAAAAGTCTCGTATCTTCATCATTTCTTTACTCTAAGTTCATACATAACACGTTACACGGTATCACCCCCTTTTAAACAATGAACAACAAAGCAAGTTCTTCTGGGATATGTAGTCCTGTTTCCCACATCATGTCCTGGCAACACGGCCTGAAATAACTACATTACCCTTAATGCAACGTGACCGGTGAACAGCTGACTGTTGACCGCCAGACATGCAACTGCAGTCTCACGAAGTGTTGGTGCAAAACTTCTTATAAACGTGGACACAGAGAGCTCTGGTGCAGATTTGTGTACGTGTGCAGCAGCATGTCTGAATATCCGACCTTCCAGTATGGCAAGTCTCGTTTCGATCAGGTAGCCAACTTCTTCTTTTTTTTTTTTTTTTTTTTAACTCGACTGTAACAGGAACTCTGCTGCTCCACATGTTCAGGCAGCAGTTTGTTTAATCGGTACATAAACAGGCCTTTACATATTTTAGTGTGACGTTTGGCATCTGCTGCACCTTGCAAACAGCCCACACTCAGCATGTCAACATGTTAGCGTTAATATTAATGTTTCTGGCTGCCGGTGGTGTCCCGCGACGGGCGATTTGTTAAATTCATGCCTCACACAGAGCAATATATTCACTGTTAAAATGAAACTAACACAGTGACTTTGGAAACTTGCCCTTTCTTTGTTTGTAGGCAGTTTGGACGTGATGGGGTAGTACAGTGGCGAAAGTGGCGAACGGGATTAAAATGCAAATACGTGAAACCGTGAACGCAGCGCGAGTTAAAATCCTAAGAGTTTTCTCTCTTTAAAATTATTTTAAATCAACTCCGACCAATGACAGTAACGGCCCAGAATCACACTAATTTAAAACTTTGAATTAGCTTTTCTCTCTGTTTAAGCTTTTTAGGTTTGATATGAATGGCATGGCATCCAAATACTACGTGGAACCGTGAACGCAGCACGAGGTAAACTCGGTCACCTGTCTTTAGTTAGTTTTAAACCAGCGGCTCAAACAACGATTCCGCCGATGCTAACGGCTTCATTACACAGAAATCTGCGACCCATCAGCTCATGTAAGAAAAGTTCTGTTTAAGTACAAGTGCAGCTAAAATTATTCGTAAATTAACAAAAAATGACAAGTGCGTTCGCAACAGTAAACTAAATCTTCTTTAATAATAAAAAAAACCAATAGAAAATATAACAGAGAAACAGTAAATAAATTACATAAATCACTAGATAATAAACAACATTAAAACATAGTTTCTTTCTTTTTTTTTTTTTTTAAAGTGAAACCTTCTTTGTTAAATCTACTCTTATGAATGTGGCATTTAGCCAAAATAATTATCAGCTTAATAATACTGCAGTGTTTAGACGTACTCACGGTGCTGACATGGAAACCAAACAACACATGTTCAGAACAATAAACACATTCAGGACGGACTGATCAGTAATGAAGGCGAGACCAAAACTAATGCACGTGACAAATAAAATTCAGCACTTAAACCACAGACAGTGAAGTTATGATCAATATCACTTTTAAAATGTAGTATGTATGTAGATGTAGAATATGTGTCAGGTCCAGATCAGGCCTTCAGTAAAGCAGCTGTTAGCCTTGGAGTAAACCAGTATCCGTTCCAACTGGTCAAGTTGGGATGGCACTGGTGAATAATAGAAATTAACAGATTTAGAGAACTATTCGCCCATCCATGTTTATACCAACCATCCATATGTTCAGGAAATCACAAGGCGCAGCAGTGAGTCAGATACCAGATTCTCATCCAAATTAGCAGTTAGTGTAATTAAACTCAAGTTGGGGAGAGATGGGGATGGGTGGCTTTCAAGGCTGCTGTATTTCCGAATTATTATTAATTATTCCTTATGCTCAGTAATGAATAAATGATGGAAAGGTATTTCTGGTACAGTCATTATAGAAATTAATTGCAAATGGTGTGACTGGATTCGGGTCCCTAAAAGATGCAGATAAGAAACAGTTTGTCAGAGGTATTAATGAGGAGGCTCCACCTGGTGTGTTAAAACAGCTGGCACGCTGTAATATCACTGTTTACTGCGTGACAGCTGGAATCTCTCTGACTCGCTCTGCTTGAAGAAACAGTCCAGGGTCTGGTTTGGCTGCCTGTGTTTGAGCAGAAAATAGACTTATTTTACCTGTGTAGAAACGGAAAAGTTGGATTTTTCTGAACTTTTTTCATCCCAGCTCAGGTGTTGCAGTGATTACATACTGAAAAGCCAAACTTTTAAAGACCACATAATGCTTCTCATAGCACTTGCTCTTGCTGGTAACAATGTTTAGATGACAGATAATGATATAAATGGCCATGTGGACAAAATTAATGTTTTATTTTCATTTAATGTGGCATTTAGGATAATATTTCTGTATTGTCTTTTTCTTTTAGAGCACATTTTTTGGCCGGTTCAGACACTTCCTGGATGTGATTGACCCCAGCACCCTCTTTGTGACAGAGGTACACAAACTTAATTATTACATTATTATTGGTCTGCTGGAAACTGAACTGAACCATCTTTTAATCTGTGTTTAGCTTGTATTTGTATTAGCAGTATTTATGTTTTTAGCAGCCTTTAACAAGAATCTAATCCGAAGTGGCTTCTCAGTAATGTTACATGAAACATCGTAGAGCCAGCATTTACTGAAGGAGGAACAGAGCGGAAACAAAGAAAGCATAATTGAACTGAACTGAAATGAATTGGCACTCGGTCATTTAAAATGTCCTCGACTTTGTTTTTAAAATAGTTTAATATGACAAATTTATTAACATACTCAGAGATCCTCTGTGTTGGGACACATCTGTGACCTTCTCTCTCTGAATGCTGGACCGCTCTGCCCATCGTAACATTTCCCCAGGTCGTGGTTGTGTTGTGGTAATTTTGCTCATGGAGTCATCAGTGCTCTGGTGCTCTGGGTAATGAAGCTGTTAGCGGGCTCTTTGGTGACAGTAATAGCAGCAGTAGCTCCTGGGATGTGACGAGGTGTGGACAAGTGGGGCAGCTGTACGCTCACACACGCACACACCTTGCACCCTACTGGGCCAGGCGTAGCCTGAACTTGCCCCTAATGACGAGAGTGGAACAGGGACGGACGTGATTTTACGTACAATCGCACACACACGACCTCACGTGCACACAGGCAAAATGCACACTTAGCATGGCACACAACTGCAGAGAAAAGAACCTGCGCGCACACACACAGATGGCAGGCTCATTAGAGCAAATTGGGCCACATGACCTCGTATTTTGCTCAGCATTAAGACAAGGATCACACCACAGAAAGCTGCTCATTACCTTTTAGCAAACTCATTTGTCAACTGAAAATCAGCATGAAAGTTTTAGTGAAACACAATTACTGCACATTGAGCCGTGTGGCTTAAATCGTGGAAGAGGAAAAAAACATCTCTTTGCTGATTAAAAATCTCTAGGAGAAACTGTCCTGACTTAACTTTTCAACTTAACTTTATCTTTCTTTTCTTTTCTTTTCTTTTCTTTTCTTTTCTTTTCTTTTTTTTTTTTTTTTTTCCAAATCAGAAACAGCTCCAGGAGTGCATTGAGCTGCTCAACCGTTTCAAACAAGGGACTCTGCCTCCAGGAGTGACAGATGCTCAGGTAAAGACTCAAAAACCTGAGCTGAGTTGTCAAACTCATTTAAGAGCAAGTGAGTGAGTCTTTGTGGTGGAAGCATGTTGATTGGCTAAGAGAAGAGAGGAAGAAGCAGGTCTCAGTGAAACGTTCACAATTCTTAAAAAAGCAAGGGCAGCTGTGTACATGCATTTTTACGTTATTTCCTTATGAAAGACAGTCATCAACTGACTTGTAGAAATACTTTCTAGACTGTTTAATACTTACAAAGTTGTTTTTTTTAATCTCTACAGCTTTGGCAGGCTCAGAAAATAAAGCAGGTATGTGTTTATCTTTCATTCACTTACCCTCTTAATCACAAACATAGAGACACACACACACACACACAAAGTACCATCATTATCTTTACCAGCTCTGGTTGTTGTGTCAGGGTGTCAGTGAAATAGCAAACAAAACTGACACTAGTCTTGGTGCTTCATCTCAAGGTTTACCTGTTTATACAACAAGCGTGTGACAAAGTGAACAGACGCATGGAGACACAACATTTAAAAAAAAGGCCTTAATGGTGAAAAGACCAGAATAAAAATAAAAACAACAACACACTGAAGCAGGCGAGTGGTTTAACTCCAGTGCCAATTAGCACCAAGTGCCAACTTTGAAAGAAGCCAGAGACTCTCACTGAACTGCAGGTGCAGTCGGTCACAGTGACAGAAACTTTTATTCAGTAATATGGAAACACCACAGCAACAGCTATATTTTTGAGTGTTATAATGCTAGAGTGTATGACATGTCCAAAAAACATAATTACTGTAATGAATTATGAATATGAAATGGAGTTGTGTACTTTTAAGCTTTTCTTAAAATGATCAACAGTTTACATATGTTCATGTAATGAGTTTCCCCTCATCCTTTTCTAAAATTTTGTTTCTAGGTTGTATTAAATGAAAAAATGTTAAACATGTTAGTGGATCTTCCCTGTTATGGACCATTTTACAGGACTATCCATGCCCTACGGGGCCAACTTTCCATATTCAGACACGATAGTGCCCTCATACGTGATACTTCACAATTTTAAGCCTGGCTCTCTGCTGAGCATCAGGAGGAAGCAGGATGCCTTCCGTTCCTCTCCAATCAGCAGATCTCATCACCACAGAAGCAGAAGGCAAAAGAGATTTCCATCTGTCTTATCTCATGGCAGAGAGGATACTGCACCAACAGAATGCTGAGACTTTGAAAAGCTTGCCCACACACAAAAAAAGAAAACATGTTCAAAAAAAAAAAAAATAAAGTCTGAAAAAGTAAAGATGAAAAGCTCATGAAGGTTTAATTCATCATGCAAGAGTGAGGTTATGCATCGGTGTCAGAGGCTTCAGCCCCTCAGACTCATCTGTGCTTATACTGTTGATTCTGGACATTTGATTACACAAACAAAAATCTATATAAATGTTTGATGATATATTTAAAATACTACTATTGGTGTTAAAAAAGAATAACGGTTAATCAGCGTTTACATTTATGACCAAATAGCCGCGTGTTGGCATACTGTCATTAGCATTATCCTGCATCTTGTTTAAACACACTAACATGCGTAACTGATCTGATTAACTAATGCTTTCAGAATATCCTTTAGTATAAAGTTATGAAACCTCAACAGTGAGTTGACTCTTATGTCAGCACAGCAAACACTGCCCCAAATAAAAACACAACTTTCCAAAGGCTCTTTGATCAAACGTTTCTGTGTCTGACACCTTGTTTTCAGTGGTTTCACTTTACATAAATGATATTAATCAGCTTCCAAGAACACATAAGACTTTCGGTCAGTTCTTAGCCTCGAAACAAAACTCTCCTCTAAATTCATTTGAACTCAACTAACCCAAATCATTCTGTACTCATTATCGTCTGATTCAAATCATTATGCTCTCATTACAGGCCATCATCCACCCTGACACGGGGGAGAAGATCCTCATGCCCTTTCGGATGTCAGGTACAGTAGCTTGGTGTGGAAGCCTTGGGTGAAGTGGGATCTAGGGGCTTGTTATGTGGTCCAACATGGAGGCGTCGTTCACCCTGGGAACTGTCACAGCTCAACAGGGCTCTTCAGGTTGTCTCAGGCCTGGAAAAGGTTAAACTCAGCTGGGCGCTGATTAAAATCTCTCTCCCATGGTGATGGAGAAGTTCTCAAGGCCTCTGAAGAAGCAAACACAAGTATTTTGGTCCAGTCTCAAAGTCTCACCTTTCTCATAAGGCGGCTTTGAAGTGTTAAGAGAGATGGTGGGAGAGAGAGCATGAATGAGGGAGGAGAAATGGAGGAGTAGATGGCAGTGATTAACATGTTAGGACCAACATACAACAAAGATCAGAAATATGGGGAATTATAACAGTTAAAAGAGGAGATAATAGAAATTTTAGGTCAAATTTTGACAGCAGATAATCATGAGTGTAAGATGGTAACAGTGATCATACCTACTCTGTCTTTTAATAGGTTTTATCCCATTTGGCACACCAGTGGTAAGGCTTTTTGTGCATACATATAAGTATATAGTCATCATATTTATTGTAACTTGTCCAAAGTTTATAAAAAAGAAGTTTATATTGTACACTTACATAAATATGTGTGTTTCGTCTTTGTGCAGGTTGTTGGCCTCCTTCTCCCGAATCAAACACTGGCGTCAACTGTCTTCTGGCAGGTGAATACCTCCATCTTGACAAGTTAAACTCACGCTGTCACAATACAAAGAAGACATGTCTTCACTTTCATTTCATTTATTTATTTATAAAGACAAAACACATTATTCAACATTTCTGTAAATGTTCCAGTATTCACCAGCCAGCCAATTTTCAACCGTGCTCCTGGCAAGAAGCTCTAAAACCAGTGAAGTGACAGGTTGAGAAATACAAACATATGACAGTAACACGCCAAAGTGACAACAATAGCAACAAAATTAGCATTTTGGAGTTAGTGCCACAAGCAGAAGCAATTCATTAACATTGATGCAATGATATAATAATGACATCCACGTTTCATCCACTTGACAATGTCTTATGTTTAACACATTAGCTAAATGCGGTTTTATTTCATATATTTGGCTTATTAGCAGTTTCCTCTAAATAAAATTTGGACATCATCAGTTGTCAAGCAGTCAGGTTCATGGAAAATCTGGTTTTAATTGGAAGAAAATAATAGAAATACATCCGCTGTGAGATAAAGTCTGCCGTTGTCTAGATATTTATGATTCAAATATCAAACCAAACTGAACTGAAGGCTTAATTACAAGCTTTTTCTGGAGCTTTCAGTAGTTTAATTCACTGAGGAAGGCTGTGGGATAAAAGCTAGTAAGTGAACCTTGAGTTCTTTTTATTATATTCCACTGTTTTATTACAGATGTGTTTTCCCAAGATCAAGAATAAACCTCTGGTTAAAGTAATTATGCAGAGGGATCACCTTTAATCAGACAAAGACATAACAATGCTGAAAATGCTAAATATAACACCTGTAATCACACAGAGTAATGCATCACTGACAGGTTCATCAGCATGTTTACTAACAAGCTCATCTTCTTTTGAATTACAGTGGTTAAACCAGAGTCACAATGCCTGCGTCAACTACTGTAACCGCAACGCCTCCAAGGTAACAGCATCTCTAATAAAGTGACAAAGTCCCATTTGGACAGAGACCATATGTGTAAACAGTTGTCAGTTGCTGAGCTACGTGAACTGTTGTCATATTGTTTTCTCACTTCTTCTTCACTTTCACTTTAGCCAGCTCCAGTTTCCAAATTCGTCCAGGGATACCTCGGAGCAGTGACTAGTGCAGTCTCCATTGCGGTGAGTTCCCTGTGACTCCACTGATTTGATGTCATCGCCCAGCAATAACTGAGTCGCTTATTAATCCATTACGTCAACGTTACGTCTTTCAAAGCAGGGGCAGACCAATATATCATATCTCTATATACCTGTCTATCTGTCTGGGTAGTCAGTTTGTGTGGTTGTCCTGCATATATGCCAAAGGTTCTGGGATTCAGCACAAAGTTTAAAGGTTTAATGGTTGTTTCCGACACTTTTCTGCCCTGACAAGAATGTTTTTCAGTGAAAAACCAAATGTTTTCAATTATTTTGACAGACAAATGGGGAAATTTAAAGAAGTTAAATATTAGCATATACCTTTGAATACAAGCCTTCAAAATACACTTATCAGTTAAGTGTTTTTTTTCTTACCTTTATGTAATCAAAGACTCAAATGTCAAAAGAGTATAATACACATTCACACACCTGCCTGACACAACCCTTAGTGTGGACATGGGGCTCAAACCGAGCCAATTACTGGTCCCGCTGGGCGCTCATCCGGCTGCTGCTCTCAGGCCTGACAACGGCAACAACCTCAAAAAAAAAAAAAAAAATCCTGGGGTGTGTGGAGGGCGGAATGACAGGCTGGGAGGGGGCCAGGAGCTCTCCAATTAAACGTCCGCTTTGGTGACGACCCCCCGCCGTGCTGGGGAGAGCCGGAGGCTGGAGTGGCATGGTGGTGTGTTATCAAAGAGCGCATAACCCCCTCGATTACAGCCCTCTAGTGTGTTCAAATACAGTGAAGTCCCTTATTTTATAATTTATTCACGGAGCCAGGAATTTTCTCCCATTTCTTAAAAAGTTTGCTCGCTTTTTATTTCATTGCTTTCTGTGCTGAAACCCAGTTTTATAGCCCTCTAAACCATCAGTTTATTAAAATAGTTATTCTAAATATTCTGTTTTTGTCATTGTAGCTAATACAGGGTACTTTTTACATTTTAATCCATTTTAAAAACAGAGCCTGATTTGTCTGTATCATGTGGATTTTAGGTTGGGTTGAATGTGTTAATCCAGAAAGCAAGCCGCTTCAGCCCAACCACCAGGCTTTTGGTGCAGAGGTTCATCCCCTTCCCAGCAGTGGGTGAGTTCAAAAAGCTCTGTGAAACACGTCCTTTGAACTATGTTAGTTTAAATTTGAGTGGTAGAGTTTGTCTGGCCTTGAACTAACTGAGCAGAATATGGTGACGAGATTTACTGCAGATTCAAGATAAACCTCCAAGGTGCTCTGCACAGCTGAGCGGTTTCTCTCATGCTGGTCGTCACCGTCCGTTCTCCTCTCTGCAGGCTTAGAGACGTTTTGTGACCTCGCTTTGTCAGTGATGTGTGGAGCCACAAAGCTGATTTTCATGCCTCTCACTCGCAAACACACAGTCACACCCAGGGGTATAGACCCGTGTCCCAGAATGCCCCAGGCTGCTGGCTCATAATTAAATTGTTTGTCTGCCCCCCTTCCTTACCATGGTGGTTCTTCTAATTAAATCAACAGGTTTCTACAGCGCAGCCTTTGCCTGGTAATTGGCTGCTCGTTAGAACTCTGCTGCCGCAAACAAATTGGATAATTACCCCTAAAGTGGCGTCTATGTCAAGGCCTCATTTACCTGATTTCTGTTCGTTCATTGTTGTTGCTGTTGTTGTTTTGGAAGCCCCATATAAAAGGTAATTAAAATGGCTAATTGAAGCGAGCGAAAGCAAAGTGCTGTTTGAATTTTCACCCGCTTGATTTTGTTTGCTTACTTAAGGCTAGATTTATTTGTAATAACCTAATCAAGCAGCGGCCTGTCATTCAATTAGATTATGAAGACCTTAACTGGAGGGAAAGCTGTGCTGCCAGAAATTTATGGGGACAATTAATTTATTGTCTTTTAAAAATATTTGTCATTATTTGTGATATTTAGGAAGTAATTATGCAAAAAGTTCTTGGATGCATTTCCATGAGTGTACCAGTAGTTATTAGATGATAATTAGAATGTACATAAATGTAATTATTTCAAATAATTGCAAATTACAGCCTCATATTTTAGCATTTAGCTGTACAGACTTTGCAATAATCAATTCAATTTTATAATTACTTCGACGCCTTTATCCATTTAATTACACACAGGTTTTTGAAATTTTGATCTGTTTGTTTTATTTGTTATTCCTTTCCAAAATCCTCTCTATCTGTCCCTCTGTTAATTGGTCTGCAAAAAAAAAAAATCCCTTGTAGGTAAAAAGAGCTATTTGTTCTATCAATTGAATTCCCCTCACAAAGCGACCCGCCTGCCCTGCAGCCCTTAGTAAAGATAAACCTGAACGCTGTTGTCTTAAATTAAAAAGGCTCGCGGCACCACCACTAAACTCTCTAAAATGAGTTTTTCTTATTCCTATTAGAGTCAAGGAGAAAGGATCATCTACATTAACATACATTTGTGTTCATTTTGCCTCTCGTGAATAAATCTCGGGGGAACAACACTGCTGTTTGTTGACCTATCAGTCACCTTGGTTACGTTGTCTGTCGCTGATTCGACTGTTGCTTGAGTCAAACTCACACACACAGAGGGCGTGGCATTTAGTTTTGTGGATCATGACACACAATAGTGACGTACTACATTTTGACGTTTTCAGTGAGTAAAGCAAGCAGCAGTAGCTCAGTGGCAGTCGTAGGTATCAGCTCTGCGAGATTTTCATTACACCGTCATCATGTTAACTTACTAACTCATGGTGGTACAAGTCAGGGGATCAGAGTTAGAGGACTTGATCCTCTGGGGACAACAAACGTCTAAAACTTTATGGGAAACCATTTAATAGACAGTTCAGCCTGGACCCAAGAGGTGGACCATTCATCCAACCATCAGACCAACATTACTTTGTGATTTCAGCATGACAATTAAGCTGTCAAACCCATTTTCTCACGGTTACGGAATAATTATTTTGCCAACTCAGTATATTGCCAGAACATCTTGTCGTGATGTTTGAATAATTATTTCATGATCACGGGAAACTTGTGATGTTAAGATCATGAAATTCTGAAATTATTCTCTGGGACAAAAAGACCTATGCATCCTCAGTCCTTCCATAAAATCCAAATTCAATCAGTCTGATGATGCTACAATTTAAGCCATTCAAGATCACCCCCCTCATCCTTTTAATACCTACCACAGTACCCCTGAGCAAGAAACACAACAACTTCTGGCCCAGTGGTGCTGTACAAGCTGCCTTATCCTGCACCCAACGGTGAAAAGGGGTGAAAAGACAATATGCTCATTTGAGAAATAATAAAAAATGTCAACTTCACTTTCATCTTTAAAAATGTTTTCACCTCTCCACAGCGAGTGCAAACGTCTGTAACGTGGTGCTCATGAGACACTCTGAGCTGTCGGAGGGCATCAGTGTGCTCGACAACAACGGGATCGTGGTGGGAACATCCAAAGTAGCTGCCAGGCATGTATGTTGATTTTCTCTGAAAATGCATTACCTGGTAACATGCACTGTTTTCTTATTGTTCCTCAAAAGCACTTTAATGTTTTAAATGAACCAGTGTAAGTTATAATGTTTTAAGTATGAGCATAGCTGAAATTATTGAGTTTTTTCCTCAAAAAAAAAAATAAAAACAAACGACAGGCACTTCTGGAGACAGCCCTGACCAGAGTGGTTCTACCCATGCCAATCCTGGTGCTCCCTCCCATGATCATGGCTGTACTGGAAAAGTAAGAAACTCTTTATCACTTAATTTTAATCAGGCAATAATCAGTTATTTTTCTGCAAACTGAATGAGACTTTACCAAAAAACAATATTAGGATTCAACCAATAAATCGTATGATATTAGCTTATTATATTGGTGATGTTGATGTATATGTCAGCTGGCAATAACGAGTTAAATGGTTCTATTCTTAATGGTCTTAATACTTTTAAAAAGCAATGTTTGTTTGTTAAATGTTTCTGTAGGTGGCAGCCTTTTTATCCATTTACCCATTTACCATTTTTGGTGTTCTCCTATAAAACAAGTCAAGTCACAACTGGAAATGACCCCCAGTTAAGTGACATGTAAGAAATTAATAATAGAACTGTCTAAAATTTTTGTCAAAAAATGAAAATCTCAACTTCACAGATTCCTTTGTCCTCAGAGCTGCTATTGTTTGATAAGCCCACAGTCATTGAACCTATTCCACCACGGAGATTCAGTGTTGTGTGATATGACTGTAATGATGTCTTAATGATGCAATGTGTTTCTATGGACGCTCTGCGTTCGATGGCCTGACTGCGCCTGCGGTGTGCCGAGGAATGCAGCCATCTTTGTAAATCCCTGACAGCACTTGTCCCGACTGCTCCGAGCAGGCGGGCTCAGACAGCGGAGCCAGCTGCCCAGGTGTGTTTGGGATTCCTGGCAGCGGAATGACTGAGCGAGAGGAGAGAGAGGGAGAGTGTGTGAGAGAGCAAAGGGGCTGTGAGGTTGACAGCGGTTGCAGGTGAGTAGTGCTCAGCTATCCTCTCTGTCAGCTCGCCTTCACTGGCTCTCAATGGAGCGAGAACAAGGGGACAGAGATGAGTCGCTGGGCGGCCCCTCAATGATGGATTACACTGCTGAGAGCAGATTTAGCACAGTGACAGCAGGTACTGTCCAGGTTACAGACCCATGAGTGTATTGAAAACACTGATTTGTTTTCAGTTTTTTTTTTATGCCTACAGAACTGAACTAAAACTACTATTATGATTGGATTGGATTATGATGATGTTTTTTTTTTTTCATAATTATTCAGCGACATGTTTTTTTCTATCTTTGACACAACACAAGTCACCATGAATATTCTATTGATTGGTTTGTTCGTGGCGACAGAGAGACACAGTCAGAGGTTCATGTAAACAGACCTGAGTAAGACCTCAGCCAGAACATGGCCACTCGCCAGGTTATTGAGAGCACGTGAATGCGTCATTGATTTGAGATAAAATCAAGTTTTTCACTTGATTTGAAGGTTCTCAAACTTACGCTTGTGTCCAAACCTTCCCTCCCTCATAACTCGCATCTCACATACCTCACAACTTGACTTCTCTCTTTGTAATCCAGTTCCCTAAAATGTGTATCTGCACATTTGTGTGTATATGAATGTGTGTGTAGCCTAATTAAACCATGGCAGCCATATGTGTTAATGAGCTCCCTCATTAGGCAGTAGCTCTCCTCGTTAGGGGGAGAGGCGTCACTGGTGGAGGAGCGATGGAGCGGCTCTTTCTCAAGCTCCTGCTGAGTTCGCTGTCCCACACACTGAAGAAGGGGATTATCCTACGGAGGGCAGCAAGGGAGGAGAAATACAGACTGAGACGAGAAAATATATTTCTGGAGATAGAGCTATGTAAAAGCCCTTAAAAAATCTGTCTCTTCAGATAGAGAATACATAGCTTTTGCAATTGGTGTGTTTCTGAAGGGAGTTTGTAAGGGATTATACAGAAAAACAGTTATTTTACCAAATGACAATATAAAATTCTAAATAAATGGAAATAAAAACAAAACTGCTTTTATAATCTCTTCAAGCAAACATTTAACTCTAAACTTTGTGGTTTTGAATTTGAGAAAATATGGGATTTTAGATGGTTGTCAAATCCTGGGCAACAGATTCAGGTGAAATGTTGCTGAGTAAAAAACTTTCTTGCACACCGAACTAACTCTGTGATATTTAGGAGAGGAGATATAGTTTGGTTTTACAGTGTAATGGTGTGTTTCATTGATAGCTGAGTCTGTCATGTAGTAGCCATGTAGAGCTGTTCACTTGTGGATCCGAGGAATGTGTCACTCCCACAACGTAACTAAGACCTCGTCTACCTAACTTCAGACCATGAGCAAGAACCTTATTTTCCAAAACCTAAAACTGGCTTTGCTTGAATTGTCAGGTTTCTCTCTTTATAATTATTTTGTGTTTGAACTTTTTTTTTTTTTTTTTACTTTAGCTCCCGAAGGCTTTAATTTTAATTGATGATTGCTCTAGAAAATTACATTAAATGCTATAATTCCTCCACCTCTTGAATGAGCACAGGTATTTTTGAATGGATGGTTTATTTGTTCACATATTTTGTGTCTGAGATCATATTGTTTTTCTAACGTGTTGAATAAATTTACTGTTTACATTCACATACATGTCTTCACCATACCACCTGTCAGTCCAGTACATTTACTGTAAGGTGGATAAAGTGACAGTGCTTCCTTCTCTGTGTCCAATCAGGCTCCCTCTCCTGCAGAGACAGAGGAGGCTTGTCCTGCCCATCCACAGTCTGGTGTGTCTCGCTGCCTTTGGCCTGGCTCTGCCTCTCGCCATCAGTCTCTTCCCACAGATGTCCGAGGTACTTCACCCCAAAAACTTTCTTCTGTGCTGAGGAATAGGTCTTTCCTCTTAAATCCAGTCATTTAACAGTGCTTTCTAACACTGAAGTTACTCTGTGAGATTGTTTTTTTTTTGTCTCCATTTTTGGTCTCAAGTGATCTTTGCTTCAGACAGTGCTTCTGCTCTATAATAATAGAATCTAATGTCAGTAAAACAAATGTCAGCATTTTCTATTTCTGATTTTTTTTTTTCATCTGAGTAGTTTCACTTTTGTGTGTCACTTTTTTTCTTCTTTTGTCCTGCTCTACTGTCTGCACCTACTCATGCTAGCTGTGGAGTTTGTTCTTTGATACAATACAAACAACCGGCTGTTGCTTTAAAATAAGAGCAGCACAAAGACGTGATATCAAATGTCTTGGATTACCACAATGAATTGCTTTCAAAGCCCCACGTGGCTTACAATGGTGATGCTCAGAGAAAGATCAGTCAGATAAAAACTGATTTAACTTAGCAAATACCAGGGTCAACATCATATCTACTGATAGCAAAAGCTCCTTTTGTTCATTTTTGTTTTTGCCTCTTTAGATTCCGACTGTACTGAATATCTGCTCAGCGCAGATCTGCCATGACTCAGTTTCAGTGACTGATGTTGATGACCGGAGTCTCCTGACCTCTTTAACGTTTCCCATTGAGCTTAACAGAGGCTCTCTCCTAATGAGGCGTAGCCCTCTGAGACATAACCTGCTCTGTTATGATCTGCCCAGAGTCTCCCTTCAGTCACCGATGCCGTCCAGGCTAGCAGGCTGAGATCTAACTTTAGCTTTATTGGCTCAGTATGTGTCGTTCTACTCATTAAATGGCTAAGGCATGATGTTGTTTTTCACTACATCTCTCTCTTTGTCTTCTGTCTGCCAAATGACACGCTGACACAAGCCAACCAGCTCTGGCTTTAAAATGTTTAGGATTTAATTACCACTGGAAATAGCTCAGACAGCCATATGGCAAAAAACTTCAGACATATGTGCCGCCAACAGTCCTGTGAAAAGCTGCCTCCCGTTCCACAGTGGGGCCTGTTTTTCTCTCACAAGTCCTTTTTGCACTTTCGCAAGGATAGCAGATGAAAAAAAAAAAAAAAAAAAGAACTCCCCAAAAAGCAACATGAATGCCCCGCTCTCCTGGACCCCCCGCCTACTCAATTCGTCCCACTTCCCCATTTCACACCTACCAAGATGTCTGATTAGGATTCTGCCTCCAGCTCTAACAGCCATCTGTCTCTGGTTCAAATATTAGGAGATACAAACCTCAAATTAGACTTTAATCTGCCAAATTGGCTCTTTTTGCACATTAACAGTAAATACAGAACATTTAAATCCTTTAAGAATTATTTAGTTACAAATGAAACCGTTTTAAATCTGTAAGTACAGGTTCATGTAGATGACCACGGACGCATGTTCAGCGTTCACATATTGTTCGGAATGTAAACTTGTTATATCCGATAGCTTGTGCCAAATATTTCCACTTGCACTGTTGACCTTTTTGTTCTGCTTTGATTCCCACAGATCAGCGTGAATCAGTTAGAGCCGGAGATCGCCATGGCAACAGATTGTAAGACTGTGACATACAATAAAGGCCTGTGAGTGATCTCTACAGTCCGACACACGAAGACAGGACCTGCTGCTCGGCAGGGTTCACCCTGCCAGAGCATGAATTATGGTAAATTTGGCTGCATTAGCCACAGAGGATTTAGCATACGTTTACAGAGGACACTAGTTCATGTTGGGAATACATGTTGTTTACACCAAGACGCTGGTTGTTAATTAAGAAGTAACACATGATGACATATTGTGATAGCGCACGTCGTGACACCTCAGGAAGCATTATCATGGTTTTAACATGGACACTTACCAAGGAAATAATGTCAAATAACTGAGGCACTCAGATCTGAGAATCTAGAGTGTGCTATGTTATCAGCAGGGGGAGGGTTAGGAGTAGGGTTAGGGTTAACCCTAACCCTTAGCAGCCTGGTCAGGATGGTTAGCTGAGCTAACCCACGAGCTTGTCTGGTTTGTCGCATTTTTTCTTTCTCTTCCTTTTTCACAGTGAACAATCACTTAGAGACTAGACATTAATTTTAATAAGCATGACGGAAATCAGTGGATTAAAACAGGAGCAGGACACCTCTGAATGGTTGTAGTAATTACTGTGAATGAAATCAGGATCATTGACTGAAATGTATTTTTATGAATGTTGAGTTTTGTTTTTCATTTTTATTTTATAGATTTCAGACATTCCTAACCTTTCTTGCTCTTGACCCCAGAACATGAGGCAATACACAGTCTCCTTGTCATAGGTTGCATTCTGTATGTAACATGTAAGCTGTTCAATCAAAGTGATTTTCACCTCTCAGATCGCTTCCTGGGGGTAAAACTTCAGTATTACACAAGGAAGAAGTAAAGTTGAAAGAAAAGTAAGAAAAAAGTCCTGAATCCTGAATCTGATTTAGAAATTCTGAAATAGAAATTCTACCCAAGATGTTTTTGTAAAATATTTTTAGCAAGATATCAGATAAGTTAGTGAAGTATCACTTTACTATCATGTTGCATAATTTAAAGTTTATGGAGCAAACTTTGAATTTAGGAACTGAGTTAAGTTTTACAACAGATCAGATGCTTTGAATTCATACAATTAATTCGTTAAAACTAAATGAGAGATCTTTTACTTTTGCTTCCAACTCAGATAAAGTGCATTTACTCTTTAAAATTACTTTTGTACTTTGAATACCTCAAATACACAAATATTTTTAAGTCTTAACCTATATTTTTGTCCTAGAAATGTTCAGAGAAAGTACAATTTTAAAAATACTGCTGTGTCTTTGTGTATGTATCTGTCCTTGATTTATATAAACTCTCTGTCTCCAAGTATTATCTTTTGTCATGATCTGTATGATTAGCATGTTTGCCCGGTTGCTGGGGGAACGCAGCATGGTAGGCTGCAATGCAGCGCAATTCGACAAGAAGCCACATGCAGGATCAGTGGAAGGTGCTGAGTGCAAGTTGTGGCACATAATTCAGGTGAGACAAATAAAAACATATTTATTTTATTATTTTTATGGTTTCTTGCACAATCAGTTATGAGCATCACATTGAATTATGTCTGAAGGATTTCACTCTATAATCCTCTTAGTTTCAGGGAATTGTTATCTGGTTTCCATTAACCAGAACCATGTTTCAGCAATTTAGCACATAATCAAATAATAGTCCACATGAATTCAGTTTTAATACCAAAAAAGACCCGTTTTGTAAAGATGATTTGTGCATTATTTTGTATAAAACGACACATGACACTCAAGACATTTTAAATTTCTATCCAACTTTGTATTTTGGTAAAATAAATCTTATCTGTAGCGCACTGAATTTCAACTGTTAATATATAAAGAATTGTATGCAAATCTCTCAAATTAGATAATTTCAGTAATGAGCAGAACTTTCATTTCCCAAAAAAGACTGTTAAAATGAGTCTTTCAATAATTGGGTTGTGTTATTTGTAATTCACTGTGTTTACTGCCGCTCGACTGAAACTGATGCAATGTGACAACTGTGACTACACCGCATGATTTATCACTCAACATGCAATTTTATAACCAACAATAAAACACAGGTAATTTATGGTGTTAGTTGAAAAAAAAAAAGGCTTCAGTCATCCTGCAGAAAACAAGCAATCAAAGAATAATGATGAAACCAGCCGTCGTGTTTCGCTTCAGTTTTCCAACACCTTTGCAGCAGCAGGGATCTGTCAGCTCCTTCCCCCACCTCGCAGCACTCTGCTCCTCTAGAGAGATGCTTGTTTTTCACAGCAGATTCCTGCTCTCATCTTGAACTCTTCTCTCTGCTGACTCAGGCGACATGAGACGCAGCATTTAGGGAGACGGGCGTGATTTTCCAATTAATTGTTTTCCTAGCAGACAAGTGAGGGGCACAGCTCGCGTTAATCGTGCTGACCTTTTACCTAACCAAGATGTGATTGGCCTTAACCACACCTGCTTGTTGAGAAGATGGTTTTTGAGCTTTACCTGTGCTGCTGTATTGGTTAAAATGCACCTTTGATTATGTTTATTTGGACAATAAGGAATGCTGAATCTCTTTTACCATGTATTTGCACCTGCGGTGAGTATAGGATGTCCTGGAAACTCAAAACAAGGCATGTGGCCCCTTTAGCAACTGCAGATGTCTGACGTATTGTGCGCCTTTGTAAGAAGGTGAGACTGCTGCAGCATATTTTACTTGTCTGCCTCCCGTCTTTTCTTTGCTGTCTCTCTCCCTCTTAACTTACAAAACATCAGGGTCAGACGTCAGGCCTTGTCTCTAAAGACTCGGGGTCACAGGAGGAGATTCCTTCCGTTTCTCTTGACAGGTGATTATTGAGGCGGTTGGTGAAAGGGGTGCTGCACAATAGTAACTACTTTCCCTCTTTTTTTTCCAGAAGTTGGATCCTTTGGATGGGAATTATCTCTGTGTCCCCCTCCTACTGGAATTCAGAGGAAATACCGGCTGATAAGTAACACACCTGACACCTGTGCAACTGTCCTACAACATTCCTAACACCTAGCAGAACCCTCCTAAGGGTTTCTTTTTTTACATACTTTTGGGGTGTCCTAAAACAAATTTATACTATTCAAATTTTCCTGTTTTTTGGATTGAGGGACATTTTTCAGCTCCAGTTTACAGCATAAAACAACCTGAAAATGGAAAATCCTTCTTGGGTTGAACTGTTGACCACTTCATGTGCCACGGAGGCCTGAATGTCTGCAGGTTTTCATTCCAATCAAACACTGCAGCAGCATGTTTCACACTGATTTGCACAAGCAACTTCAGCCGGAGAGGAGGAACTAATGAGTGGAACCTGCAGCTGTAATGGCTGGTTGGAATGAAAACCTGCAGGCTGTTGAGTCTGGTTGACATGCTGTTAAAAAAAAAAACGTACCTGAATTTCCCATCAGAGAAATAGCTTTTGTTTTTATTTCTAAAACATCTTTTTGTAATTACATGTTCTGCTTGAAAAGTATGTTCTCATATATGTTTTATACGACACACTGCGCTTAATGAAATCTGCAGACATTCAACAAATGGAGATGTCATCCGTCAGTGACAAATGTGGCATGGCAGACAAAGCACATAGCTGTGAACTTGCTTTTATTATGTGGCACAACTAGCCCCTAACACCAGGGGTCTCTGCAGCTTCTCATCTGTCCCAGAGTCATGCACAGCTGACCATGAATCGCCTCTCTGTGGAGAATCTTCATTAGGAACCATAACAGAGCGCTGGAATGGCTCTCAAGTCACAAAAGTTGAAATCATGCAGAGACTGACAGATTTGGATCTTTTCTTTGACACGTGGTTCATTTCCTGTTTTGTTCCTCTGGCCAGTCACCAGCCTCTTCTCCGACTCACTGGGTGGATTAAAAGTGTGCGACAACACTTTCTCATTGAGGAGAAATTTAAATTAACATGGTGCACAGGAGGCAGAGTGGGTGGGGTGAGCAGTGAGGTGTTAATGACTTAAGCAGGTGGTAAAAACAGCTTTAATGAAACAAATAGCCTCTTTCAAAAACAACCTTTATAAGTGGCCTATGTACAATAAAAAAAAAAAAAAAAGAAAACACTGTGATAGAGGTTGACGTTGTTTCCCTTCATCTTTGGTTGTCACACACCAAAGATCAAAAACAATGGAAGGATCTCTCCTCATCCAGTCTCACTCAGGATGGATGTCATTAAATAAGATGGGTTTTTTTTCCAGTGTCACTGAGTATAGCACCTCGAAGAGATGTGTGGTGATCACATGTTTAGTCCGTGTGTGTCTTCCTCTAATGTGTCTAATTATACTTAATAATATTACATAATAAATAGTGTTGGTCCTCTGAAGCGTCAGAAGGGGACGCGGGGTTTAGGGCAGCATGATCGGAGGCTGGACCAAGGTTTTAGTCCTCCGAGGTCACATCAATGTCCTCGGAGCTGGCCTGCTTGGTAGCGATGCGCCATCTGTTGATGTGGTGGTTTCCTTTCTTCTTCTGCTGGCTGTCTGGTCCCTCCTCCTCCAGCTTCTGTCGCTTGTACTTGGTCCGCCTGTTCTGGAACCAGACCTTCACCTGGACAGAAAAATAAACAGGTTAAAGACGCTGACGCACATTGTTAAGCAGACTGTCGCGTCACTTCAGAGAAACAGGTCAAATTCATCTCAGTGAGTTAAATAAACAATAAATATGCCGTTTGTAATATTCAGTAGACCTTGTTTTTGTTCAGTTGCCCCTGTGTTGTGCATGCTAGCCAACTAAATATAATGGAGCCCTTACTAATGTTTTTAATAATGCCTGTGATTGAGGCTGACAACTATTTTCGTGATTAATTAATCCAAGTTTTCACAATTAATTTAATTTCCTGAAGTCCAGGGTGATGTCTCCAAAGCCACAAGCCACAGTTTATAAGAAAAAATAAAAAGAATGTATATCATTCTCATGTGCTTCCAAATTTCCATTATATGTAACCCTGGAAACCAGTGCAGGCTTTAGTGGTTATCTTTTCTTTTTAACTTCTACAAAACTACTCTTCTCTCTCTCTCTAACTGATCCACTGCTGCTTTATCCTTTTGAATTTTCTTCCCCTGCATCGTGTGTCACCCCAGCATACCCTCAGCAAAATGCTCTCAAACTGCTATTTCAATCTAAAATGGCACCTTCTCTTTACATTCACGCCTCAAAGTTGCATTAATGCACAGGAAAGGTCAACCAGCTAAATAGCTTCCTGACTGGCTGGCATTCATAGTATGACCTTGGAATATGAGCCTGGCTGAGTAACTTATATGCGGTTAGGATGCATTTTTTAAATAGCAACAGGAGCACTGGGCTTTATAATATCGGCTTCCTCCCCTCTCCTGCCTTTCTCGAGGCCTCAGGCTCATTTCACGGGGCCAAAAACAGGGTTTTACTCTAAAAGGGCCCTGATATGCTTTCTTCAGGAGGTGCATGCTAGTACTTTTGTCTTCATTGGAGGCACCACAAGTGACTTCAAGAAAAGACTGTGGAGACTAAAGTGATGCCTAGTTACTTGTCATAGTGCTAGAGTGGGCTAATTTATGAGCACAGGTTTAGCAGTATTTGATTACCACCTTGATGACCATTTCAATGCAGTTTCACAGCAATTATCAGCCACTGCATTTTAGTGCAGCATTTCACATTGATATCCTTTTTTTTTTTCTCACATTTTGACTTTTTCTTTACCTGCTGTGGGTGACATTTTATAATGATGGTGACGATTTCATAACCCTGTTGACTTTAAAATTCTATTGGTACAAATATTTCTAATGGATCTGTTAGTTCTCACTCTAACGAGACTGAAAATCCAAGAGAGATAGTTGCATCAGATTTGTGAGATTTGTAATTTTCCTAAATTAGTATCAACTCTCATTATCTCTTAAATAACTTTAGCTGTCATCTCTGACATTTACTACACATTTCTTTTGTGTTGTTATTACAGTACATACTTTAAATCAGGACCAAATAAACTTTGTGTGAGTTAATTAACATCCATTAGACTGTTATAATTTGCATAATGCGATTGGTGCTTAATTGCGAGCCCCCTATTACCTGACACAAAACCTGAACTTGAAAGCAGCATTTATCCATATTGCTGACTCGGAAAACCTCTCTTTACAATGCCTATTAGGCCTCATTGACACCCACATAATGTGGACTCATTAAATGTCAGCATCAATAATATTTACACTAAACATTAAACAACTTTAAGAGACTCTTTAACTCACTGAGCTGCTGCCATGTTTTGTGTGGATGGAGGAATAGAATTCTTTAAATTGGATTGCCCAGATTTTTATGTCTTGAATTTTTATTATATTTTTTTTATTATTTCTTTAAAAGTGCACAATACAACAGTCTGTCATTGCTGCAGTGGCATGTATTAGCAACAGTTCTGAAAACTGTTGATTCCTGTTATTTTTAAATAACACCTAACTTATAATTCAAAACTGCTGTAGTTTATATATAACATAAGTCAGAAATGTAAAAAGACCCTGCAGATATTATCAGTACTAATAATAGTTGAAAACATACAGCAAAATAAAAAACAATAATTGTCTTAAATTAAGCTTGTTAACTTTTTTTAATTGAATTCATGAGGATAGTTTCCATTATTATTATTGTTGTTATTATGATTGTTATTGTTATTATTATTATTATTGTTATTGTTATTATTATTGTTATTGTTATTGTTATTATTATTATTATTATTATTATTATTATTTTCATGGCCCCTCAAGGGATATTTTAGCTGTTTGGGGCGTAATTCTGTTTTACTTTAACCTATTTAGCTAATGCTAATATTCCTATTATGTATTCCTACCTACAGATAATTTTGGGGGGAGTTATCGCGACATTTAGCGAAAACGGATAACAACATATAATGTTGTTACCATGGAAACGCTGCTCTCAGTAAAGTTAAAAGCAGAAATTGTCGATAATATCGTCCATTTTCGTGCCATAAGGGTCAACTTGTTATTTTTGAAACGGTTATTAAGTGAGAATTAGCCCTGAAAGAGAAAAGTTAGCAACATGAAACCAGTGTGCGTGGATGCTAGCATAGCGTTAGCCTAACTTGCCTGTGTTTCAGATAAGCTCAAGCTGTTCGCCAGCTGCTTCCTCTCGGCTCCCACCACATAGTGGTTCTTCTCGAAGGCCCTTTCCAGACGGAGGAGCTGCGAGGGAGAGAAGGCCGTCCGGATGCGTTTGGGTTTCCTGGCAAAAGGACCGTGGAGGAGCAGGCTGTCCTGGGACACATCATTACCTGGCACCACATTCAAAGAAACGGGGAGAGGCGTCAGTCTGGACCGGCACAGGTAACATGATTATTATAACACCTGGTTTGGACTGGAGAGCAAAGGTCAAGTGAAATTAAACTATTATTATTATTATTATTATTATTATCATTATTATCATTATTATTATTATGCCAACTTGTAGCAGGTAAACTAACTAATATATTAGTAAATAATAATCTAATTTATCAGAAACTGAATGATAAATGGCAGCCTAATAGACGCAGATTTTCTTTTCTTTTTTAATACCTGAGCTGGCACCCTGCCGGCAGTATTAACAGCGACCAGCGTGTTTCCATCAAAAACCCCTTTTCTACTGCTTTGCTTTTCTTCACTACTGCTAAACCATGCCGTGCCTTTTAATTGCCTGTCTTTAAGGCTTATTGTATTAGGCCCATTTGAACATGTCATTATGGAGAAGGACTACCTTTACCAATAGTTTCTTTGTAATATAACGGTGCAGAAGCCTAATAACAACATTTGTCAGGCCAAACATTAATTTATTTTCTTTATGACTATTGGACGTTGACCGGTTACTTTTAATCTGATTCAAAAGAGTTTAGACAAATATATTAAGCCAACATAAATGACAGAGCTCGGCTTTAGTTTTGGAGAAAGCGGGCATCAGATATTTATTAAACAAACTGCTTCTAATATTCTCCACAATATAGTCGGATAAACAGTCAAATTCTACTATTTGAAAATATAGCAAATAAATTAAGATAGTGTTTGATAAAGTGTGTGTGTTGCATGAGCTATTATGTTTATAATTTATTAATTTTTTTTTTACCATGAATAATGGTTAATTAGCTGACAACGAATTAATTTTCACTCTGATCTATTTCACCACATTTTGTCTGGAAGGTGAAGAAGTGAAGCTGAAAACGACAAGTTTATTTTAGGGTCAAATATTCCTGAAGGCTGTTATTTCTGCAAACACTGAAGTAAGCGACTGTGATTTTGGAAATAGGGTTTTCAGCTATTTTTAACATACATAATTACACATATTTCATACATACACATATTATTCTTATATATTAATTATTTTTCGTTATATTAATATTCTTATATATTAATTATTTTTCATTTTCTCGTAGTCAATAAGAAAGTCTACCACAAAATCCACCAGAGCTCATTGTGGGATATTAATTAATCAGCCTTTATTTGGTTACATCAGACTGCCAGTGTGAAAATATAGGCTGATAGTTTATTGTAATAATTTAGGGGAATTTGATGAATTTGCACCATTCTGTCTTTTTTTTTTTTTTTTTTTTTTTTTTTTTTTTAAGAAATACATTTTCTGCCCACCTTAGGAATGCAATAAACTGCAGTATGAAAACTTGCAACAATCGGCCGTAGAGCTGCATTTACTGGGTAATAGTTGGTGCAACAATGGTGCTGAATAAATCACTGTCGGCTGTGTTCAAATCCTTCGCTGTTATAATACCTACATTGGATTTTATTAATTTTATACTGAATGTTTTATACTGGATTTTATCTGTGTTGCCTCTGTGGCCTGGATGTTGCGTGATAGTTGCAGTGACTCTGTAGCCTAACCTAGGGCGAGTTTTCTTGAATGGGAAAAAAAAAATCACCATCAGTGCTTATCTTCTCATGGCTGTGTCTTTCTGAGAGGAGCTGCAGGGCGAATGAGAGTGGAAATATGAGAGCAGCCCGACAGCCTGCAAGAGACTCGGTGGTCCTGTCGTTCGTACTATCAGTGCCTGCAGTTTATTGTTCAGCCAAGAAATTTCTCCAATGTTGACAGCCACAGCGTGTTCGAAATGTCATGTCCGATAACATCTGAATATGTAGCTCTAACTTTCATCTTGGTCTCTGTGAAATTGTGTTAATACTTTCTGAATTATATGTAAACACACCAGACAGTAAACCTATAAACGTAAATCTAAACATTTGATGTGCAGAACATCCTGGTATTTTTTTAGGCTGAACATTCAGAATAAATCAAGTTGTTAAAAATCTTTTGCGGCCGGTATATCTTCACTACGCTTACCTTGAAACCGGTGTCCGAAAAATCTGTTCCGTAGGACCCAGGGGTAGAAGTTGAGCGGGTCTCGGTGTTGCGTCCCGAAGAAGTGCGGATGCTGTAGGTGAGAGCTTCCGAGCTGGTGAGGAGCCACCGTGAGGGAGGGGTGGTTTACCGTCTCTGGGAACACCAGGTCCGGGCTCTGGTAGAGGGACCTGGCCGGTGGAGCCTGGTAACCGTTCATTAAGGCATCTGTCGTCGGGTTGGAGTAACTTAACGCCGTCGGACGGATGGGATCCTCGGTTGTTAGAGGGTTCTCTTTGGCGACCAGAGACTCTATCGTGAAGCAGCGCTTTCCTGCAGTGGGAAACATCATCTCGTGAAAGAAATGGAAACCAGTATCAAAGCAAAGTGATCAGTCGTTTTCCTTCCTCTTGCTGGAAAAAGATAACCCCCCTCTCAGAAACGCATGATGATCAAAGATGGAGGGTGTGCGGAGGGTTTTGCCTGCAAACTCAACAGTGCTGCAAATTGCCCTGATCCATGGAGTCAGTGCGCACTGGGAGGGTTTCTGTGCACAAGTGCGCACCAAGTAAAGCGCCTCCAAGCTTGCATGTAGCTTGACGCTGCGCAGGGAGAGAGCTGATTGGACCAGAGCACCTGCCAATAGGTCTCCTCAAGTACCTGCTTCATAGATCACACAAGACCGGGCAGCTTAGTTACAGGGACACGCTGAGAAAACATGTGTGCTCCAATTAATGGGTCATTGTGTGTCCTATTCAGCCTTAATATCTCGTTTTTCTTAGGGGAAAACAATCTGCCGGTGGGGGTGAGAAAGTTCCTCTTGTTTCAGTGCAGGTTCAGTCGTTTCCTTTAGTGGTGTCAGTGCTTGAAGCCTGTATGTCAAGAAATTAAACCCCGTCCATGAAAATGACTCCTGGAGACAAGTGGGATTTATCACCCTGAACTGGCTGCCTGATGTTTTTTTTTAAAGCGGTTTAATAACAGTTAGGCCCCTTTTCACCCAAACCTTTCACTGAAAGCAAAGAATACAGGCTCTGTAGTTTACCGACCTGTGATATGCGTTAAAATGCCAAACAGGAACACAAGTTTAAGACTGATAGACGTAAAGATCAAATAATTTTTCCCTCCGCTCGATTATTTCAACCCTTATTTCGCAGTTAACGTGTATGTTTTTATTGTGAAAAAAAATCATGTTGTTAAAAATATTTTAGAAATTCGTTGTTTTTGCTGAATCCCCTTTTTACGAAGGTAAAACTGCAGCAGAATTTGTTTGAATCTTTTTCTCGCCGCAGCATAAACAGCTTTTATTTCAGCACCTGGAAATTATAAATTCTTATTTCGTGGATTTAATATGTTTTTCACTTGGTGCAGTAAATGTTCTGTTTAAAGGGAAAGGAAATAAACAACAACAGCACTGGATTCATTTTCACTCGAGATTTGTTTCAGCTATAGCAATAATAAGAATGATAGTAATGAGGATAATAATAGTAATAATTGTTTAACATGGGAAAATGTGACAAGGGATCTGATGAAATTAAAAAAAATCGTGTTAATTATTCATTCTTTTACTGGAGGACTGTGTCCACGCTGATCTGTTATTTAGTCATTGTTTTGTCTAAGAAAATGTAGTTTCTGTCCCCACAGATGGAGCTATAAGTTAATTCTGGGAGGTAATTTCACTTTTTTTTTCCAGAGAAGTTTAAATTGTTTCAGGATTTAAATATGCATCATATTGGAAAACAAACTAAATGAGTCTGATTTTTTTTTTCTCTAGCATCAAGAAAACGATTTGAGTCCTTCTCACGTCTGATGGTGACAGTGAGGCTCAGTTTGTCCTCTGTGAGAACAGTTCAGCAGCGTGTGGGAGGCAGCAGTTAAGAGTCAGCCCGTGTTTGTCATTGGAGCTCGGTTGCTGACTTATCCCTCGGCGCTCAGCTTCCACGGTGCACTAACCAGGTTAATAATTTACCTCTTAATGCGCTCGTTTGTTTAGAGGTTGCATTAGAAAATCATTACCGATGGAAATTATGAGGTAAAACAAGTTGTTGATTAGGCGTTTAGAGCTAAAGGCTCCTAAAGACGGCAGTAGGTTCTGTGAATGAAGCTCTAAATGTTTTTTTTCTCCTCCAGTTTAATTTGTTTCAGCTCAGTCATCGCTGTGACTGTATGGACACACACATATTTACATTTATTTCCGGGGTGACTCTGAGCACTGAATTCCTTTGAACAGTTTACCTGGAAATATTTTTCCTCTGTTGCGTGATTCATAAGAGCCCCTGCTGAATTTAACAGGCCAGTGAATCGTTTCAGTCCTTTTAAATATGTCTGTTTTTATCGATTATTATTTCCGAATTGAAAGGATTTCTAAAAATGAACTGTTGAATGCAGCTCTGCGGATTATTGTGCTTCAGGACACAAACTCTTTCATTTGAACTAAATGTTCTGTCTGAATTAAGTTTATTTTTTAAAATAAGAACACTATAAATCCGTCGTAGTGACCTATGAAATTATGAAGGACACAGTACTGGAGAATAATGCAGGAAATTATAAAGAACAAGTCAATAACAATTTAAGGTCTTTGTGGGAAAAATAAAGAGTGTTCACGACTCGGTCACATTATTCTTTGTTGCAGGATTTTCTGTTTAAATATCGACTTTTTTTTATTTTTAAACTTCACATTGCAGCAGCAGGAAACGGCTGAAAACGCTGTTGAGTTTAATGATGAAACCCTGTGGGCCTTTACGCACTGACCCTGATCGCTGCTGGTTAATAGATGATCAAATCGCTGTGCATTAACAAAAACAAAGCAGAGCGGTCCACCGTTGTTCCGTACCTGCTGTTGGTTTTGCCCTGAGGCAGCGGAACAGAGTCTGACCGGAGAGATATTCATCTGAGAAACTGAGCAGTGCGTTAGTCTTCAGTGGAAATATCTTTATTGTTAAATTCTTCTGTGTTTGATTCTAGTTTAATATTACTGAGATATTCTGAGGGACTTTTAGTGGTGACTTGTGACCTTGATGTTGTTTAATATCCCTGAACTTTCCTGTAAAACAGAAACAAAATAGATGATGTTTAATTGTATAATAGCGTCGTGCTCTATATGTTTTACACTGCACATCACAGATAGGAAGTCATCAGATTATAGATTTATTATGGGATTGCCACAGTAAGGAAGAATGGGTTCACAGGTTACACATTGTCCAATTAACTAAACTCAAAGCGAGAATAGTTGACACGCAACATTATGAAGAGCAGGACTTAGTTAAGGATTTGACCGGAAACATTCCTTTTTTTTATTTTGAGTTTTCAGTTACAGCTGCATGGGAACAACTCTTTCCGTGTGAACTTTTTTTTTTTAAGTTTTTAATTATCTTAACTCACCCAAAGTGTTTGATTTTCATATAATTCTGGGAGAAAGTCAGAAATAACCACTCCAACCAAACCAAAAAATATGTACTGACCAATCAAAGAGAGAAAAATATTCATGTTCAGCCTTAAACCGACTGTTTTTAGCAGAGAAATAATCATCATCTGATAATTTAATGCATCAAACAGGACTGAAAACACTGGCACAGATTACACAGTCAAAGCTTACAGCTGATGCCTGCTGACGGATGTTCACCAAAGATATATTGTGGATATTTGCACATATATGTAAAAAAAAAAAAAAAAAAAAGACTATAATTTATAGAAATTACTTTATTTCACCAGCCTTCACTCGCCCAACAGGGAGTCCAGGGAAACACATATAAAAGTAACCAGCAGGACCATTAAAAGTCAGTACAGACTGTTGAAAGATTAGATTTCTGCTCATTTTTGTATCTAATAATTTGTGAAAATGTAAAGTAAGTGTTGGAAATGAGCGTGATCGTGTAGAGTTTTTAGTGATAGGGGATAACCTAATCAAACTGCTCAACTACATCTTTGTCAAAAGAAAAAAAAATTGTAAGCATGTGAGGACATGAGGCATTCTACTAATTAACTGTCAGTTTTAAATGTCCTCAGTGTTTATTTTGGGGGCTCAGGGAACTGGTCCAAAAGAGAGACCACTATGAGGACAGAAGGCACAATCTAAGATAAGTGCTGCCCTCTAGTGGACCCTGTCTAAACAAGGCGTTCATATTGAGATCCCTTGACTGATTGTTAAATAAGAGAAATGTGTTTTTAGTACATGCTCATGTTAATGACTAAAAAAACATTAGTATAACTATAATATTTACACAGGCTCTTCGAGTGTCCATGGTGTCTGCAGAACTCAATTACAACTAACAAACTTAGTGGGACTTAATGTTCTGCTGGGATCTTTACATCACTATAACACATCAGGAGGTTTTGTATTAAAGTTTTATTCATAAAAGTTCCTTATTTCATGGCGTAGACTTGACAGACCCGAACCCTTTAGAATATTAAAACCAGAAATGTTCTTAGTGGCCTTAAAACTCATGAGCACTGTTCTAACAGTAGGGGCCTGCTGCTAATCCCTTCAGTGTGAGTAACACTCACCAGTTTACAGTTCACCAGTTCACTGGGGGACATTGTTTTCAGGCCAATGCTGCCATCCAGTGGCTGAACTGCAGCAGAGCAGGTTCAGAGGATTTTCAGTTTCCTGCAGAGGTCAATGAAAACTTTTGACCTCACTGGTTCCAGTTGTGTTCCAGTTGTGTTGCGATGGGAGATAAATTGTTGGTATTTCTCTGATTAGAGTTTAGTACAAAAATGTAAAACGTTGAACATGTGATATGATAAAATAATTGATGGTAAAAATTAAATGGCCATTACAGCAGGTTTTAACAGACAGACAAGCTGTTTGTGCATATTTTTATGCAACAGATCTATAAATTCAAATGAACCTTCATTTAATTATACCACTACATTGTTGTCAAATTTTCATTTACTAAAATACATATTAAAATACACCTCGTTCTCTACAGTTCTGCCTGATCTGTTTCCGTGATGTTGATTAAAACCATCAGACTCGCAGACTGCAGGGCTCAGCTGAAAGCTCAATTTCTCTCGCACCTCCTGCGTTCATTAATAAACTAATTGGCCATTTTGTTTCGCATTAGCGTTGTGTGTTCAGCTAATCTATTCCACTTAAATACTTGGAAAATTTCACCCCATTATAACGAGATGGGAAAAGTAGCACGTCGCTGCGTTTGTGCCACCTGCATGAGAAGTGGGGTCGTTCAGCCACCTGTCCGGGCCCCGCTCCTCCACCGGCCTCCCTCTTCAGCATAAACAAACATCCCACATTTAACAGGACCAGGAGAAAAAATAAGAGCTCATACTCAGAAAAAGGTGTTTATCATAATCTTTATCTGCTGTTCTGCGTGATCAGATTCAGTTTCTAACAACTTTAATGGCGTAAACCTGAGCCTGTACATCAGCAATGTACCATATGAGTGGATGTGGGATGTGGTGCGTAAAATACGCACGTTGGATGAGACTTTTGCGTCATTTGTGAACCAGCTTTTTCCTGAATCATTTCCATTCCTCACAAACTGCGTTATATTTGGCTTTTAAATCCTTCGTGGTGTTCCCTCTCTCTCTCTCTCTCTTTCTTTCTTTCTTTCTTTCTTTCTTTCTTTCTTTCTTTCTTTCTCTGAATACGATGTGAACAGGAACTGCTACTTCCTGGGAGAAAAAGACTCTGTTCTCCAAATTTCAGAATGACCGCTTCAGTTCAGGACAGCTCCTCTTGTCAGTGCCCGTGTCAGAAGTCATTGTGCATCTCAAACGCGGTCCTTTCACGGCGAGACAAAGGCCGGCTTCTACTTCAAACGCTTGTAATGAAAGCTAATGACTATTAGATGGAGTAGCGGGGCCTTTCGCCTCTGCAAATAAAATGCAAAGGAGGATTTTATTTCACCGTGTCCTACCCTAAAACGCGCGTTGGTCAAATGAAGTGCACTCTCCCCATTGGAGCTGGAGGTTATTGCTCTCCATGAGAACTTTCACACCTTCTCAGAGCTGAATTACAATCTGATGGTGAAGGCGCATAAAAGCTCATCTGAGCTCAGTCAGGTATTTAGACTCAGGGAGTAAGTTTGTTTGTAGATATCGAACAGAAAAACACAGACGCTCTGAAGAATCGTCTTGTGATAATAACAATAACATGAAGACTAATTTTTGAGAGTTATCAGCATCCAGTGATGTACATCTGCTTATTCATCACCAAGGAGTGATGACTACTTCTCAGTAGTATCATTTCAAGTCTGTTTCCTTATAATAAAATTGAACTAACATCTTGCATGTGTCACCTCAGCTTCTGGGAAATTATAATATTTCACGGATTTCTGGCATTTTATACACTAAAGATTAACTGATTAATCAAGGAAAAATGAACAATGATGAAAGATATGGTTAGCTGCAGCCTTCGCACAGACTATGACAAATATCAGTAGATTTAAAAATTGTTTTACTTCTCATCTCATTTATCTCAGTTTTGCTGCTTGTCAGTTGCATATTTTGTAATTCTGAAAAAATCAATGCCTAATATCCATGTTTTGGTTGTTTAGGGTTCTGCCCCTTCCATCTCTGGGACTTTGTGAGCAACTACTCATCAGCAGCTGGTGAGTTTCATTTTCTATATCATTTTTTCTTTATACCCAGCTGACCTTTGTTCTACCCAGACTGTCTCCTCAGGTCAGGGTATGTCTTTTTCAAGAGGCCCTGACCAAAATACTTTGTCCGTGAAAAGATTTATCTTTTGGTTTATAAAAAGCTGCTGAATTGTGAAAAATGATTGGGTTCTACAACACTTCTAATCCCAAACTTATTAAGTTTACTATCATCAGAGACAAAGAAAAGCGGGAAGCTCTCACATTAGAGAAGCTAAAACCAGATTTCTTTTGTTGTTGTTGTTGTTTTTTCTCCTTGAAAAATGACTTGAATGATTTATTGAGTTGTCACAATTGTTGTTGATTAATTTTTGGCTAATTGGAAAATAGTTTCAGCTCTAGAACATATGGATAATGTGGATAAACAAAGTGCCTGTGATCTCTGCCACCAAGAAAAACTGTGTAAAATGCTAAAGGAATGAGATTCATTAAGAGCCTCAAGTCAGGAAACAAATGAAGATGTAACAGTAGCTTTTCATAAGAAGCTTCATTTCAGAGGCTGAAGAGAGTCTTAAGAAACCCAGCCAGCACTGGCATGTTTCCAGCCGTTAAGGTGCCCTGTGCTAATTGGGACGATGAGCCCGGTGACCCCCACCTCCACCCTCCCCAGGACTCTCCAGGTTTTCCCAGGCCTCTGGCTGCTTCTTTCTGTCCCTCAATGGGATTACGTTGGGCTGTGGAGAGAGGAGAGGAGGGGGAGCTCTGATTCCCGGCTGATCACATCAGAAACGGCTCTCCGGGGTTTTTACACAAATTCTGCTCCTTCAGCGACGCTTCAGCCCTAATCAGGCCGAGCAGGGACACCAGGAGAGAGCAGGCGGGGGGTGGCGGACAAGAGACAGAGAAAGAGATCAACTCAGTTACTGTTTATTAAACTTCTCTCTTTGATACTGTTACCAGCCGTCTTCTCCCTCTGACAGCACCTCTGCTGCCCCCTGCTTTGAAAGTTTTTTTTGTTTTTTTACACTTAGTTGAGTTAAATTTGGCTGCAATGAAAGAAGACAGTGAATTCACACAGTTAGTTAACAATGGAAAAGTCAAAGTTGTGATGATCTGATCAAAATAACTTTGCCCTCTGTGGTTTGCATTTCATCGTTCTCCTCAGTTTCTCATCTGATTTCGTTTAACTATTTTGGTGGAGTGGAGTGGTGGAGCTGAGCGTCCTGTTGGTCATGAAACCATTGGACATACAGAAAAAAGACCCTTATTCTGAAATACATTTTGCACAGGAAATAATGAGCAGCAAAAGGTTAGGGGGAGTAGACTGAGGTAAGGCATCAGCACACTAAACTCTGCCCTGTTGATAACATTTTATTAGATATAGTAAAGTGCTAACAGAAAGTTAGCATTACATCCTCATGTACCCCTTGATTATCTTCGGTTAAATCCTGCTCTAATTAAGTTGTTTGATGTAAGCTAATAGTAGGAAACACTGTATTTACTAACACAAAATTTTAATGCAATAACCTACTGCAAAAAGATTTTAGGATTAAAGAGATGGAAGCCACCGCTCTGTTTTCCCATCAGCTGTCTTTGTTTAACATGAGCGAGTCTTCCACAGGACAGGACTTTCAGGTTGACCACCCCAATTAGCTGCTCTGATGGACTCATTTGCTACATCCCAATCCTTTCTACACGCTGTCTTCTCTCCTGTTTTATCCCTCATGTCTGCCAGGCGGGCTTCAGCGGACAGCATGAGTCCCTTTCCGCCTGGGAGGAAAGACGTCACGTTTCAATAGAGCAGAGACAGGACACTTGCTGGCAGTGGGTGGGCATGTGAGAGACCCGTCCTTTGAGGAGCAGTGAGAACAGGCGTATTGACCGTTTAAACAGATTAACAGTGAGACCCAGCTCTCTGGCCCAGAGACAGACTGACCCCTACCACCCCGGGTTACAGATATCCCAGATAATCCCCGAGCTGGTTATTTATTTGCTTAGCTTAAATCAGAGGGGAACCCGAGTCTGTCCCAGACTTAATGTTAGATCAAACCTGGGAGGAAATGTCTCCATCGTCTTTAAACTGGGCACAGACTGAGGAGCAATAAACGGAGGTCAAAGGGGCACGATGATGACTTTACTGGGATACAGAAGAGAGGAGGGAGAGTTTCTAAATCAGTTTCTGGAACTAATGTGCAGATTAGCAAACGCTCATGTTAATAAACAGGCAAACATTCAGTCATTATACGTTTAACCAAGGTTGAAAAAGTCTCACCCGGTTGTTAAGTGAGCAGTTTCATTGTACTTTGTTCGGCTGTTCATAAAACTGCTGAGGCCTCAGTGAAATTTATTTCATTTATGAAAGTTATTTATGAAATCTGTGAAGTGTAGATCTGTAATGTAGGACTGGATGTTTTTACCTGATCTGATTTGCCACCTGAACCTCATCCACTTTAAACCACTGAGACCAATCAGACACACAAACTCTTCAACCTAATAACAGTGGTGTGTGGTAATGTGTGTTTGCGTCTCTTAGCTGAACAGAAAATAGCCCTTTAAAATGTTTCATGTTAAATGTGTAAATAATAAAAGCGGAGCTCTAATGATCCAGTGACAGAAAATGTCACATTTACCTTTTGAAATATTTCTAACTCCCAGTGACTAAATAAGAAGGAATGAACAGGACACGGTTGCCATTAGTGTCATAAAATATATTTCTGAATATTTCATTCAAATATAAAAACACTCAACAGGTGAAGTGAACTCATCAAAGAGCAATAAATGTAGAAAATTAAATATAGAACTATACATCTATTAAATATCCATAGTTGGAGGCAGGAGGCTCCTTTCTCGGCAGTATGTACAAGAAGTCTTTGTGAAAAGTCCAGTGGTTGTAGGTTAACAGTGATCAGTGGAGTCATCAGACACGTCAATGTCCACGTCTGAGTCGGAGAACTCCTCATCCTCATCGCCTTCATCTCCGTGTCCTTGAGATCCGGGGCTTTTCGGCGGAGCAGCCAGGCCCAGTTTGGCCAGCTTGGCCTGCTGCTGCTCCAGACTCTGTTTGCGCCACTTGATGCGTCGGTTCTGGAACCAGACTTTGACCTGGAGACAGAAAAAGAGATGGACATTAGAAACACTGTGGTGTATTTATGAAACGGACGCCAATGTCTCCGAAGATCCACTTGAAATGCCTAAAATGCAGTAAATGTTTTCATACCTGAGCCTCTGTGAGCTGCAGAGCGGAGGCCAGGAGGAACCTCTCCGATCCGACCATGTACTGCTGCCGTGCAAACTCCTTCTCCAGTCGGGACAGCTGCTCGCTGGTGAAGCTGGTGCGCATCCGTTTCGACTTCCCACCTTTGGTTTTGAAAGAGTGCAGGCCTGCGTTGACTTTGGACATTGAAGCTGTGAAGCAGAGATGACACATTAAATCACACTGTCACGTGAAAATGATTTCTGACACATAGATCTGTTTTACTTTGCTGGTTCCAGTAAGAAAGGACAGTAGCTCAGTTTACCTTGTGCGTAAAATGCTCCACGACACGTTGACTGGTAGGTGAAAGGCGGGCAGCAGTAGATCGAATATCCAGGCTGTGCGTGAACAGCTGAGTGCAGCATGTTTGGTGAGTAGACGTACGGTGCTGGTGCTATGGGTAAGCCTACGTGTCCGGTGAGAGGCAGAACTGGAGTTGTTGGCTGATATTTCACTCCGCTTTGAGTAGGACTTGTCCGGCCGGTGGTCGTGTCCTCGGGCTTAGCGAGCAGAGCATCGATAGTGAAGGATTTTCCACTGGGAGGCTTGGTTGACGACGCGCACTGGCTCCCCTGGTACTGTGGGTACAGCGATGCTGGTGCGTAATTACGCACAGAGTATCCATAAGCTCCGACTGGTCTGTTCGGCACCTGCATTCTGTCAGATGTTTTTTTTTTTTTAAAGTGTGGAAAAAGAAGATCTCGAAGGTCTCTGTAGAAAACAAGTTGTTGCTCCAAGTGCAGCGAGGGAGTGAATGCTGCTCCTCTGCAGAGGCTCCTCATTTATACTCCACCCGGACACAGAGGTGTCAACAGCCCCCCATCGATCCTTTGTCTTTCTAAGAAGCAGATGAGAGAAACGAACATCCCGACAACGTATCCAATTAATTGGTGGAGTAGTACAAGCTGGGATTGTCAAACATCCTAACCCTTTGAATGACAAGGCTTTTGAAGAGGGGTGGGGGCAGGGGAGTCAAGAGATTTACTGGGCTACAAATTCTTGCATGGATCTTGAGTCCAAATGTAATCATTACCGCTGGGAAAGCCTTGATGTTTCCAAATCATCTTATTTGGAGCCTTTTAAGTCCTGGCTGCCCGACAGATGCTTTAAGCAGCGTAACAAGTCGCTTCACAATTGGACGCCGACTTAAAGTTGTACAACTTACAGAGAATCCACTGTTTTGATTTAATTACTTTGATTTACTCCCCTTTTTATTCCAAAGGGACACGTTGGCTCGTTTTTTCAGTTTTGTAATCGGCTATTCATGGTTTTAATTTGTATTTGTCTCAAGCAGTTGTAAGTCGAGAGTCACTCCCGTATGTAAACAGTCCATAATCTTTTTCCTGTATAAAATGAATGCCCTCTATTCCCAACGTGTGTCTTTTAACAGCAGCGGTGTCGCTCTTAAAATTGAATAACGGCCCTGTGTAACTGAGGCGTCAAATCCAGCGGGTCGGGTGTGGTGACAGAGTGGTGCTGCTGGTTTTTACCAAACTGCAACTCCACTAATCTCACTCAGTGTGTTAATCCACAGGTTGATCCATCCCATCCTTTGAAAGCGCCTGCTCTGACTGGGAAAGGCTTGTTGTCTTTTTGATTCCTAAAACAGTCTAAGTTGATCTAAAGCCTTAAATCTGAGGGTGGATTTATTTATTGTGCTTAAATACAAAATGTGCCGTGATTAAATGGAAGGCAGTGCCATTAGGCGACCCACGGTCTGCTGTACACTGAAGCTGAACTTGGAAAAGAGAGCCTTGTTATGAAATAGCTTTTGGACAGGAAATAATTTCCCAGAACAGTTTTCTTTTATCGATTCCTCAGAGGTTTGAAGATGAAGCGCTGCGCGGCTTCTTTAAAGGAAGTGATTTGCTTTCTTACACCACCCGAGGACAAAGACGTTTCTCTTTCAACTTGGATTATTGCCAGCTCTGCAAACTTTCCAGGCTCATTTCCATCATTTGGAAGTGGCAGAGAGCGTCTCCAGAGCCTTAAGTAACTGTTAAAACACATTTAAACGCCGAAGCGACCCGCTCGGTCCCTTTGACCTCCGCGCGTTTTATTTATTCTCGTTCGCTGACACTAGAATGTCTAATGAAGAGGGCAAACACAGACTTTGTCGACTAGGCCTGAACAATGAGGATGCTTCTTCTGATGCCTCCACGACCGGACCACCCACCCCAGGACCGGTGTTTACTGGCGTCCACTGCAGAAAACCTCTGTCCTGACAAGTCATTTAATCCACGTTAATCTTGAAATATTTATTAAGACTTATAAAAATCTCTGAGGTTTCTGGGTCCAATCATGAAAGTGTGATTTGGTGAAACAGTCACATCATGTCAGACAAAGTCAGAAAATTGTTGGAACAAGTGAAAGTAATCAAAAAGAGTGGGATCACCTCAACTTTTCTTTTAATACTATTTTTACATTTCCAGGGGTGAAATCTACAAAAACTGCACCTCTCTGTCCTCTAATGTCAGAGCTGCTGTGCTGCTGCAGAGAGGGCAGCATGTCCTCCTTGTGTATTGGAGCCAGACAAGGAATACACGGACCATTGTCCCAGAGAGTCCTCTTTTCATAGTCATGGCCTGAGAGGAGAAAGAGCTGCTCTCTAATGGCTCTATGGGCCATCCTTCCCAAATGAGCCTCTCACCAAAACCCTGAAAGTCCTCATCAGCACTAATTCATTCAGTATCTGTAGGTTGGTTACATGTTCAGACCAAGATGGCAGCTCACTTTTTTTTTTTTTTTTTTTTTGCCACCTCTTGGTATTTATTTCACTGCTGGGAATCATCTGATGATTTCACCTTCACTGAAACAGTTCAGATTTTCCCAAAGCCACTTTCTGCATGAACCTAACTGCAGTTTGAAAATTAACAGAACTACACTGTATCACTGTATTTATCACATCAGATGTTTGCCTATCCATCCTTTACACACTCGACATGTGATGTTTTTGTACACTGTAATGTGTAAACAAAAAAAAAAACATGTTTTATTAGAGAACACAGAAATATCTGTATAGAAATCCATGTGTTAGTGTGTAAAACAGCTACTTAAGCTTTAAGGTCCCTACATTTTTCTTAACCAATATATGTTCAGCTCAAAAAGAGAAAAATAGCTTTAACAGATGTAATTTCATTCCCTGTGTTTTTGATGGATTAGGTTGGACTCATTTTAACCACATGTACTGCTGAGTATATTCTATCATGATATATATCATATTTTATAAGGTTCCTGTATGTCAGGAGATACAGCACATGACAGAGAGGTGAAAGCTACAGAAATAAGAGGAGAAACTGTCCTGCCTCGCCTTGTAGCTCAGTTCACACATGATTGAATGAAACAAAAGCATGGAGAAACACCGTCATCATTATTATTATTGAGGTGAAAGGGGATCGTTTTCTCACCTGCCCGACACATTTAACAGGCACTGTAATCTCGGCCTTTCCTGTCCACGCACATCCATCGCTAATGAGTTTATGAAGCCATTTACAGAACGATCCAGAACGGCCTGCCTCTGTCACCTTGCTGCTGGGACTGAGGGGTCATTACTGGGACCTGTTGTGCCTTGGCCCTCACCTTGACTATGAATTGGAGTCCAGTAAAAGGGCAGGTACGCTCCGTCTGGCTCCAATACACATCCAGGCTCTGCTGTGGGCTCAAACGTGTGGTTGTGTCTTTACTCAGCAGCTTCAGTCACAACTGAAACACTCAGGTTTCTTTTTCTTCAGTGTTGAAGTCTCTGAACAGTCTCTGAAACGTTGTGTGATGACCAGCTACTCTGAAATATTGTTCAAGAATTTGCAAAAGTTTCCCCCCTTACTTTTTTCTCTGCCATTTTTTCTTATCTGCCTGCACTGATGTTATTGATATGAAATTTTAAAAGAAGTACAGTTGTCAGAGTCTACAGCTGAATAGCAGAATATTGTTTCTCTAGAGGTTTTCACATCTGTACAATCAGTTGCAACATGACAGAAAGACACAGGATTGGTTCAGATAGAGATAAATCAGGTGTAAACTTCAAATAAAATGTTTGTCGTGCATAATTAGTAAACTGACATTCAGCTTTTTCTGACAATTTATTAGCAGTTCTGGGAATGAAAGTGACCATACAGTGTAAAAAAAGAAATAAAATCACATTTTATAAGAAAGATAAATTTACAGGAAACTTTCAGTTATTTGTTAAAAAAAAGAGAACCACTTAAGTCCTCAACATAGATGAATGTTGAGGACTTAAGTGGTTCTCAGACACAGACACCACAGACATTACTTTGCTCTTAAGGGCCACAATCTGAAAAGGTTTGAAGCCACTGCTGTAGATTAAGATCAGATCCTTCACTTATCAAAGATTAACACAGTAATTAAGGAATAAGTCTAAAATCAGTGGTAAATTCACAGATTCATTAGGTTTAGACGCATTACGTGTGATACTAACTACAGGTGAACTATTTGTCGCAAACGATACAATAACACAGTGGTAAATAAAACTGTAAACATTAGCACACAGTACAGTTACATACTGTTAGTGTTTTGTGTGGAACTGTGACACAGCTCAAGCCTCAAGTCTTCAGCTGCCAGTTAATACTGAACACCTCATTAATGTGCAGCAGCTGATGTGACTGCAGTGTCATGAACTGTGGCAGAAAACAGAGACAGAACTCAGAATCTGAATCTTAAATTAACGCTCTCAGCTAAATGGTTGAAATGAGAAATGAACTAATTCCAGCACTGAAAACTGCATCTTTTGCAAGTCACTATGCAGATTCTGTGTGTTTTTCATTTACATGTGAGGCAGGAGGGAGGACCTCCAGCCACTGCTGCTCCAGCAACGCGTCCATTAGCATCGACACCAGTGCTGTGAAGTGCTACTGTACGAGCTGCTCTCCTCTGGGCTCAGAGTGGCCACTCAGCCACAGAAAGTCCTCCATCCACTCACAGAAATGACCGTCCATGTCATTAACAACTTAATGAGGGATTAACTTTCCCTCTGAACAGTATCTGTTGACTCTACAGCACTGACTTGTCCTGGGAACGGAGCGTGTGTGTATTGGACCTGTCTGACTCTGCACACGGGCCTGATCATAGAGCAACATCCAACTTCACCTGATGATTTGATTGATTACCTGCTTTTCTTTGTCATGTGTCAGTGAAAGCAAAATATTTTGAGATATTTGGCATTTTGGTCAAAATAAACCCAAGACATTTGAAGACATGAACACTGTCACCCTCCTGATTGCATCTGTGCAAAGCATTTTGGGATATATCACTGCAAGAGCTGTTGGCAAAGACTTGTTTCCGACTTGTTTCTGCGGCGGTTAAATTTAGAGCTCGTTTTTTTTGGCCTTGTGCACAAAAGTGGAAGTGTCCGTTGCTGGTGTCTACCTGGTTTTCCCATTTTATGTCCTGTGTTGTCTGAGAACAGTTTAATAATTGGACAGGGTAACTTTTTTAAATCACGTTAGCGGTGTGGCTTTAGGTATGGCAATGTCAGTCTGTCAGTCCAAAAAATACCTCCAGCGTTTTCCTGTATCACAGAACTGTGAGCGTGGACAGATACAACCTCATTTGTCTAACAAAGTTTGTTTTATTTGGCAGGTTTGAGATGTTGTCTCTCAGATGATGGAGTGTATCGCTGGAACTTCAAGTTACTGAAGAGCTGTACATCAGATCCTGTATGTCAAACTCAAAACTGTTGAAATGTTGTGAGAATAAGTCAAAGGTCAGCTGATAAATCCGGAATTGGGTAAGTTTATATTTTCTCACACAATAAGTGATATTTTAAAGTTAAACTTTTACTTCTTTAACCAGTGTTCAGGTATTACAGCTGTGGATTTTTAAAATTAATAACAAAAATGTAAATGTCATGTATAAATTTTACACCTTTGCTGCTTTATGAAACCAATCATTGCAGTGTTTTAAAGGAGCCACTTCCCAGGTGCTCTGAGGGCTCTGCGGAGATAACCCCTCCACCTCCCCCTTTAATGGAGGTGAGAATTGGCGGGTTGGACTTTAACACTTGACCTCTGTTTACACTTCCTGTGGGTGTCAGGGCTTGTCCATAAAGCGCTGCTTGCAGGGCTCTGCTGCATTGAAAGGAGACAGAGAAAGCGTCCGAGCACCCCGGCGCTGCGAGCTGAATGCACTGCTGCTCCTGGGCTGTGATTATTAGGACAGGCCATTTCCTCCCTTCACATTCTCTGTTTGCTTATATTACTGCCACACTTCCTCGACCCCCCACACTCACCTCCTCAGGCCTTTTATAGGAAAATGATGACAAACCTGCATATTCAGCCTGACTGTTGTTCTCAGCCTCAGTCTGGTTTCTTTGAATGTAACTCTCCTGTATTCTTTATTATGTGTTTTGAAACAAAGATTGTGTTGACAAAGCTAAAAAATTGTTGAAGTGATCATATACTTGGTGTGTTGCAGCCATCTCTGTGTCACTGTGAGTTCACTGTTAAGGCACCTGCTGGTGTCAGCTGCAGGTGGAGAGAAAATATTCAGGCATCAACAGTGAAAGTCAAAAAGGTAAATTAATGCATACATGTTCCAAACTTGTTGCTGGGATTAAACAGAGTGTCATAAATGTTATTGGCTCTGGAACAGAGGCCTGGTCTCAGTGTTCACTCCTCTCTGCATGAGGTTTACAGTCGTCCCACCTTGGTCCCACCTTGGTCGTGGACTATTGTGTGTGTCCATGTTACTTTGAGCTGAGCAGAAGACAATCAAAGCCTGCAACAGCAGATCAAAGCGGCCGTCTCCTTGGAGAAATGCCAAACAAAGACAGATATGCTGCCTGTGATGGACTCTGAGTGGAGGCTGAGTGTTGGGAACAGTAATTAGTGCAGACAGCCCAGCTAAAGGCACATTACACCTCACTTCCCTGTCTTTTAACTTGTGCGAAGAATGAGGAACACAGTAGCTAATTCAGTGTTTTTACAAGAGCAGACTGAACACTTCAATCAGGACCACACACAGGCTGCCAGGTAGGGTCTGCATCTGCTGAACATCTGGTGACATCTGGTGGACAAAAGAGGCAGAGACAGCTCCAAGAGAACAGGTACAGTTCATATTATGTCTTAATTCAGAGATGCTCTGATGCTTTTCGTTTGATAATAATAATAAAAATAATAACCATTATCATTATCATTATCATTATTATAACAAGCCAGCCTTGCTCATTGCTGTCAATATAACAGGAAATAAAACAGGAAAACCAGCTGGACACATATTTCCTGTTTGGATAATGACACTATTTCTTAGTACACTGCACGTTATTATTATTATTATAAGTCCCCTTATTTATCCTGTATAATGAGTATTTAAATATGTAATATAGTGCAAACAACACACTATGATGTCGATAAGCAGATATAATCACGTGTTTCTTAATGTACAGTATTTGTCAACAACATACTCTATATTATTGCAACTGTTTTATTATATTGTCATTCATTATAGCAAATAGCAGCAAATACATTAATAAACACTCATGCTTGTTGTAGCTATATTGTATGGTGTATACACACACACACACACACACACACACATATACATATTTGGGTTCTTATGTCTTTAAGAAAAATCAGTTGTGGAGCTGCCACCATTTTTGTAGTCCAGAATTTGTTGTAGTCCTGGTTTCGGTTGTACCCATCTTACAGTCCCACAAACGACCAACAGGTGGCATCATACTATAAGTGAATGATGAAGCAAGGCTGTCTGTTGCAGCAGCTGTCACATACTGTTGTGTGAATATAGATGTTTGGCAAATTCGCCACGTTTTTTTTTTTGTTTCCAAGTTTCCAAAAGCTGTTACCCATAATATCTGGAAATTTGTGAACTGATGTGTCATTTTAAACAATTACTGTTATTATCAGCATTAATGAGTATACAAGAATTTTCCATGAAATGAGCCTCACAAGTATAAAAATCACTGTAAAGAAAAACCGCTCAGTGTAGAAAACATGTGCTAATGATGCTTATTTCATTGCTGTGTTCTTTTAGGACTTCAGAAATATTTGAGGAGGATTTTGATTTTAAGTTAATTAATTTTGACATTGATGCTTAAACACATAAAACAATGCAAAACATTAATGTTTAATGGCTGCATACATACAGTCTTTGAGCTGAAAAGACACCAAACATTTGATTTGTTACAGGATGTTATTTGTCTCAGTAACTGTAGTCTTAATATTCAGCTCTAAAAGTATAAATTTATAGCTGTATGTCACCTGAACAGGAAGTTTAACCCCTGCAGAGAATAATGACATTTAAACCTGTTAGTCCACCCTTAATAAAGAATCAATCATTGGGGACATTATAGAAAAGTGATGCTAATTGTTGAGTTTATTAACATTTAATAACGTTACCTTTGATACTTGTTGAACTTATTAACTTTTAATCCCTGACCTCATCCATGATTAATAACTCTCTGTCTGATCCTTTAGAAACGGGGCCCCAGCACGGCCTCCGACAGATGGGCGACCCCAACTGCTGCCAACTGCTTTCCATACAATATTCAAGATGAATGTAACACACATGCATACGCACAGACACACACACACACACACGCACGCGTGTGCCCATCACTCACATTAGCAGTGAGACAAAGGGGCCGTCTCACTGCCACAGCAGCTTATTTATAGACAGGATATTACTCTTTTCTATGAGTTCATTAGCAAGATGGAGACACAAAAATCATTTACATAACAAAACCAGGCAGGTATAACAGAGTGAGAGCCTGTCAAAGTCAGCACCTCTGTGGACAGAAGTTATTTTAGCTTTTAGTGTTTTTATCCTGTGTTATGTTTTTTGTTGTGCTTTAATTTTGTGCTTCTGGGTGTCCATGCTCTTGCTGGATTTTCGTTTGTTTTTTGGTGAATATTTGAGTATTTGGTTGTTTTATGACAGAATGGCTGCACAGCTGAGGAGCCAACACGAATCAGAGCATGAAATCTGTCTAATTTTTAGCTCAGTAAAACTTTAGTCACAGTCTCACAGGAATTTATAGATATTTATTATTTCCAGACATCCTTTAAATAAACACTAAAAATATCCCTGTATCTGCATATAATCACATTACAGTGTGTTATTATTACATTATTATGGTGTGTTATGATTTATTCAAATGTATCTGTGCATATAATAACATTTGTTTTGTGTAGTTGTAAGGATAATCTTCCTGTTTGTCTTGTCTTTTTTTTTTATTTGCATCTGTTTGAATCATTTCTGACGTCTCTATGTGTTTTGTTCTGCTTTTATTGTTCCTTTGATGCCGTGCTAAATTGCTGCTTTTGTACTTTTAGCATTAACAAAGAAAAGATTAGGAGAAGATACTAAATGCTAAATGGCAGGTTATAATATAAGGGAGTTTTTGCCTAAGATTGTGTTGAAAACTCAAATGAAAACATAGTAAAAAACAAACAAAAAAATCCACATATAATGTAGAAACATATAATCATTGAAGGGCAGTCCATTCTCCCCTCTTGTCTCTGACTTAAACTTTTTGAGGAATTCCCGATCATAGCAGCTGATGATGGTGATCAGAGTCTGAGCCTCCAGCAACAGGCTGAGCAGATAAAGATCAGCTAATTAAAGGCTTTAAACAGCTGAGTGCATTCAAACACAAATTCTCACACTGAGGCTGTTTTTTTCAGTTTGGAATCAACAGACAGACACTTAACAAGCTGCTCCACACAGATGCACCAAACCTCTGCCTCACATGTGCAGATTTACAGCACAGTGAGCCGGGCGGAGATTTTACCACACGTGTACATTTGAACAGAGATGAGATGTTCAAGTCTTTAAAACAGTGACACTCACCAACAGCTCAGCCCCTGAAATAATGTGTGGGTCTCAAAGCACAGTAAGAGTTGTCTTGAGTATATTCTGCTGTTAATATACAGAGCGAGTGATGAATTTGACCATAACATCCAGCTCTGTATTTGTTTGTCACTTTTATGCTGTTGTTTTGTTTTTTGTTCACCAGCAAGTTATCTGTTCATACTACTGTACTATGAAAAGTTTTAAAGTGATAATAATAATTTAATAATAATAATATAATAATAATAAAAGTGATAATAACAGACTTAATTTAAAGCGCCTTCCATTAACAAAATACACCTCCAAATGCTTTTCAAATTCAAAAAGAAAAGACTACACAAATCAAATAAGAGCTAAACGTTGAAAGCATCTAAAAAGAAAAAGATGAAATAAAAAATTAAATTCAACTCAGTTAAAAAACAATAACATTTTTGCATAAAAAATCTACAGCAGCAGTTATCAGCAACAGTCAATAGTTAACAGTTGCTTAAAAGCATCTGAATCTGTCCTCACTCAGATCCCTGTCAGGATGTGTCTCAAGAAACTCTATCAACCTCCTCCTCCTCCTTCTTTTCTTTACACGCTCTGCAGCCTCCCGTCTTCGTCCCCTCCTCATCTTTTGTCTCCCTTTCCCTCCAGAATTCCTGGCTGGAGACTCGAGCTCTCTACCTCTGTGTTGTCGTCCATCTGCCGGCTGCGGGGCCTCCTCTATGAGCAGATGTTCACCCCTTCCTTCCACGACCTGAGCCTGGAGGTGTGTGGGGGGGTGGTGGCTGTTGACCAGTGGAGGGATGACCTATACCAAGGGGAGAGTCTGAATTGACACTAGTAGAAACAATAAGAGGGAACAATGGTGTGGATGAACACCCGGGAGGTGGAGGGGGGAAGCAGTGGCTGACTGACCGTCTCCATGCATACATACCGGTCATTCCTCTGTGGAGTGAAGGACTGAGAGGACCTTCGGATCATGATGCAGCTTCATCACAGCAAAATATCCAGGACTTGTCTCCTTTAGAGAAGATGATCATGTGTGGTCACCATCTATGTGTTTTCAAATTTAAGGAATTTTTAAAAGACCGGTGATAATCCTACAGTGGTGTCATTACTTTGAAGTGGTGGCCCAAATCCTCCTTTAGTTTACTATACACACAAGAAACAAAATGTTTTGACAACATATCTGCACTGGATCAATTTGCAAATGCTTATCTGGAAACCCCTCTTATCTGAGAACTGAGAAGGAGGGAAAACAGAAATCCTGTGACAAGGAACTTCTGCTAAAAAGAGAGCAAAACACTGCGGGAGGTGCTGCACACATTTTGGGAAAGGCAGTTATTTACTTTCTCGCCTAAAGTTGGATGAGATGATTGAGACCATTCTCATGTTTGCACAGTAAATATGAAGCTACAGCCAGCAGCATGTTAGCTTAGCGTAGTACAAAGAAAGAAACAGGGAGAAACAACTAGCCTGACTAAAAACATGCACGTACTGTACCAACATCTCCCGGCTCTGTTCTAAGTTAAAGAATACACGTTCGAGTACTTCTAGCTTATAGTGTTATGATTAACATATCCTGGCTATTGAGGCGTATTTCCCAAAATGTTTAACTATTTACTACAAAGAAAAACTACCTTAACATCATTTAAGGCCCCAGTGTTTCACTTTCCTATCACTGGATTTCTGGTTTCCTGCCAGAAGACTTTTCAGATAAGAGCTTTGTGCAGATAAGCATTTGCAAGCTAAGCTGATGCAGCTCTGTTGCCCTTGTGTTTTGTGTATTTATATTAAACTAGAAGGGTGATTCAGGCCATGCCTGCAAAGCACTGACAGCATCTAATGAGGCATTATTATTGTGTATAGTTAGGATCATGAAACACTTATCTCTGCTTGAAAGGTTTTTTCATCGATCAATATCTTTTTACTCATCGTATATGACTGTCGTGTGAAGCCAGAAGGGTCAAAGGGCTTAAATTAATACAACTTTTATGCTTCCTGCTGCAGGTTGAAGTTCTGAGGCAGTTTTCTTGTGAGCAGTCTGTGACGTTAATTACCCGCAGCTCGGTGTCCTCAGTTTGCGGTGTCTCCTCGGTCCATGTGACAGTCTGGGTGCTCTGTAATGAAGCCGCCGCTGTGCTAATGACCTGTTTGAACTAGTGTCAATGTTAATGCTGCTGCAACAATACATTTCCAGATAAGACAAATGCAAATGCTCAACCAAGTGTCCAATCAACTGGCCGTCGACCGCTAGTTCAGTGCATTGACTTTTAGGTTGTCTGTCAAATGTCCAGTGTTGGTAAGAAGATCCTTCTCTAACCCTGTGGTGGAAAGTACATTTATTCAAATACTGTACTTAAGTACAACTTTGAGGTACTCGTACTTGTTTACCTGAGTATTTCTATTTCATGCTAGTCTAGAATTTAGACTCCAATGCAGGACTTTAGTTGTAATTAAGTAACTGAGCAGTGTTACTGCTACTTTTACTGAAGTAAGGGTTCTGAATACTTCCCTGACCAGAGGGGTAGAAACTCCATCTGGAAAACTTAAAATGAAATCTTATTCTCTTTGCACCTATGTAAGTCTCTATCTTAACATACCATCGACTTATCTGAGTGGAATTTCATTTGTTTTGGTTTCAGTGCAGAGCGTGACACTGGATCTTTGCCACTTTTGGGGAGTGATTTGTCAAAGGCAGAGACAATTTTTAAAAATCTACAGCTTCTGTTGGCAAATTTCATTTGTCTTTTACAAAGGTCACCTTCAGAAAAGAGCTTCACAGCTACAAAAATCTACTGAGCAACTAGTGTGCTTGTTTGTTTGTGTGTGTAAAACCCTTCCCCCCTTGTAGCTACACCCCCTACCTACAACTGTAAATGAAGGGTTTGAAAACAGTGCAGGCCACTGAGTACTGAAGCCATCAGTGGGGTAGAATCATTAATGAGCGTGCTGATCACAGGTTACCACAGTTAAGCACCACAATCTGCCCACAGATTTACTCACACTGTAAATGAGTCACAATGTGAGATAAATAAAGATAAGATCCTAATACACTGTACTACTAAACTTCACCCATAAGAGTTTAAAAGGTTGATTTTATTATATTAGCTTAGGTTGTATCAAAGCTCTGAGGGCATCATGTGTACAGTACTTGAACTGTAGCAGTATTCCATACAGTTTTTATATTCTATATTTTTGTGGTTATGGGCAGCCTTTGCTTTCCATTAAATTCTGTAAGATAAGTTGTGAACTCTTGAAACTTGCTTGAGATCTGCGTACAGTGTGTTTTGTGTGTGCACATCAAACCAAAGGACAATCTGCGCAGTCTCTGCCAGGTTTCTTTATAAATTGTTCAGATTTATCCTTCGTAGTTTCAGCTCTGTATTCATGTCATGTTCATTTTTTGCTTTTTCGAAGTTCTTGGATTCTTGGACAGTGTCTTCTCCTCATCACATTGTGAATCTTGTCCCCTTGTCACTACAAATGACGTGTGCTGGTGTGAGCTTCTGTGAAAAACCAGTTGTCAGTGGGGAGTCAGTGCAGGTTTGGTGGGAACAGAAGGTGTCGGGAGGTTTTATTCGGGGTGAGTCACTATTTCTCTCCCCCGCTTTTGTCTCTTCTTTTCAGATGTGGGGTGTGGAGCCAGGAGTCACGGGCCTGTGCTCGTACCTCTCCAGGGAAGTTCATTAAACCTTATTTACATTTGTGATGCCAATCATGCAGATACTTTAACTGAACAAAGACTGAACAGTGGTGAACGGTGGTTGTTCCACAAGCCAAAGGTCAGTACACCGCCCTGCTTACAAGCTCAGGTTTGCTAAAAATGATACTGAAAGGTCTACGAATACAAAAACACTGTTGTTGTGCTAAAATGGGAGCTGCCTGATAAATTTACGAGACTCTGATTTACACATAACTGTACATTCAGCACCATCAATTCAGTGAGTAGTGTGTATGAGATACCTGGACTTCCTGTCGTGGGAGAAGTTGCAGAACCACAAACCAATACAAACATCCCATGAACCTGAGGCTAAATACTGAGATGTTTCTACTGGTAACATCTGTCTGGTTTTGTCGGTTGGACTGCCTCAGCTGTCTGGTTGAACTAGTTAAAGGTGGATGGTGTGTGTCTGCTGGTTAGCAATGTTGTATCTGACTTTACTGTTAGTTGAGTATGTTAGTGCTTAAAAATGGAGTCCTGATAAAGAGACCTGCAGGTGACACTCACAGCCAGAAACAATGGTTTCACCCACTAAACCTTCTATTTGAAACTATTAAGATTACAATTCAAGTTTTCCAGAATGTATGATCCAAAAATAATCAAAAGAGAGATGATTGGTGTCAAACCCAGCAGGGACCAGACCCAATTTAAAAACATCTTCAACAAACAGTGAAAGTAAACTATTTAAAATCCATGCAGTTCATAATATCACTTCCTCACAGGACCATAGTTAAATGCTTTTATTTAGTGGACACAAAAGGAAACAGTTCATATTTTAAATAAAAACACAAGCGTGAGATTGTTTTAATTCTATATCAACTGGTTCCGGAAACTCATAGTTGAAGTTTTACCCAAGTATGAGACAGGAAGTGGTGTTTGATGATGGAAAACATTACTAAAACCACTTTAAAAAGTGCACACTCCCACATCAACCCACAAATTCAAATCACACATATACCAATCTGCACACAGTCAGAAACAACACACCTCTCAGGAGATTTGACTGTTTTCTCCCTTCAAAATGATTTCAGAAAGCACAGGAGAAGAGTGTGTGAGCAGAGGGGACAGAGAGGGAGAGAATGAGCAAGAGGGAAGTATTTATTACATCAATGAAGATGATTTCTTTGGTCTGAGTCACTCTGTGTGGGAGGTGAATGAGCTTGGCAGCCATTACACGGTCGAGTCACAATGTGCTTTACCAAAGTGTTGCAAAGATGAGAGACGCTGACAGGACTTTTACTTAGGTAAAGGATCTGAATACTTCCTCCATCACTGGTTGTTCTTTAACTTTTTATACTTGAGGTTAATTTTGCATATAATACTTGTGTACTTTTGCTTTTACTTATAATGGAGTAGTACTTTTACACTGTTGTAGTCTATTGTCACTTTTACATAAATAGAGTATCTGAAGTGGTGGAAAGTAACTAAGTGAATTTACTCAAGTACTGTATTTAAGTACAAATTTGAGGTACTTGTACTTGGTATTCCACAACATTCAGAGAGAAATATTGTACTTTTTACTTCACTATATTTATCTTACAATTGGAGTTACTTCAACAATTAAGATTTGTATGCAAGACATGAAGAGCTTATAAAATATGATGCTTTGTTAGAGATTAAACTGCCTAATAGTATATACAAATAGAGCTGAAATGCTTTTCTTTTGTTTAAATTTTAGTAACCTGTGCCAAGAGATTTGAAATTGTCAAAGGCATTTCTCACTATTTTCTGAATTTTTTACAAATCAAACAGTTGAATTCAGAAAATAATCAGCAAAGTCATTCTTAATGAAAAGTCCTGTTTAAAACAGATTTTTAAAAAAAGAACTCAGCCTCATCAGTAAAATGATCTAATAAAATAAATAAAAGTCATAGGAGACATTTTTCTGCATTGAATACTTTAACTATTGATTCTTAATGTAAATTTTGCTGATTATACTTTTACCTAAGCAACATTTGCAGGGGTTCTACTTGTCATGGAGTATTTTTAGTGTGATAACTTTTACTGAAGTAAAGGACCTGAAAGGTTTCACCACAATCGCCATGTGTCTGAATATTTCTACCATCACTGGAATTACTTCTGTTCAGTTCAATTCCAAATATGTTTTTCATCCCTCGATGGGCAATTAGAGGGGATTTTGTAAGCAAAAGTACACAGACAGTTCATTTCCACGCATATAAAACAAATAAACCAAATACAGAAATACTAAATATACAGACATTAGAAAGCATGTTCATGGCTGGCCAACAATGGCTAAAACCACAAAGGCACAAATTATGTTAAAAAACAGAAGTCAACCATAATTCTAACGTTCTAAATGCAATAGTCTTTGATTGTGTGAGTCAGTTAGACTTTAGTTTGAGTTAAATTAAGTGTCTTTGTAGATTTGTAAACAGGTTTGCAAGCGCAGACATTTTGTAAGTGTGCAGAGTTCTGTTCATTTTTATCAAATCTTTAAAAATATCTATATGAGAAACCAAGTGATTTTACTTTACAGATTTAAACCAAAGGAAAGTGGCAGCAAAGTTTAATGTTTTGTGCACTGATTGCTGAGGGTTTCAGTTCAGAGCTGAAAGACTGAGAACAAAAGATATGTGAGAAGAAAGATGAAAATTTTAAAGGATTGTGTCACATCCTCCTTCCTCTCCCCTATCCGGCGACAGGACAACGGCGGAGAGCTGTTCCGCGCTCTGATTGGTCGGCAGGACGGCACAACAGCGCTGATTGGCTGAAAAATTGCCGCTCCTGAAGTTCTATTTTGAACATAAATACGAGCAGCTTCAGTGTCTTTTTCTCAGAAACCAGGGGCTGTCAGAGAGGGAGTACGCCGTGCTGCAGCTCTCTGCCACAGACAACAACTATGTGGTTTTACTAATTTAGCAAGGCTGGATCAAATTCTTACTCCACAAGGGATCACCGAGTCACTTGCAGCCGGTGTTTCGGATCCTATTTTGGAAATGTTTTCTTAAATTGTTGCTAACTGACTGGTTAGCTCCCTGGTTAGCTCGAAGTGTGGAACGTCTTGCTAACTAATTGGCACTCTCCGACCCGAAATTCAAACCAAATCTTCCACCGAGCAATAACGACCGCGGGATTTAAACAAATTGGACAGCTAAAGATGGAGTCGGCTCATGGTTTTGGCAGCACCAGTCCTGTTAATCCTGTTTCGAAAGGAAGGCCCGACGGGATCCCCGGGCTTTCCTCGCTCTCTCTGCCCGAGCTGAGCTCACAGAACGCGCACTGCAGGAATCTGTTCTCCCCTGGACCCGCGACTGTGCTGTCTCCTGTCACCAATTTGGCTCTGGACATGAACAATTTAGCTGGACTCGGAAGGTATTATTATTAATATCATCTTCATCATCATTAGTAAAGTTTAATGTATTATTTCTGTGACTTGTTTTTGCGAGCCATGTACAAACATCTGTTGATTCCAGTGCTCTCGCTAGTATACTTAGTGTTCACATCGTTGTTTTTTCTTGTTCATCTCTCTCCCACACAGCCATTGTGATACCCCGAAAAGGAGAAAGCATGCACCCCTTGAAAAGGTTCCCTCCTTTGCCTCTGACGTCTCATCTGATGCTGGTGAGCTACTCTAAAAACCTATTGTCTGTGTTAATTGATGCCATCACAACTGAAGCCTGAGGGTCTAATGTGCATCTGATGTCATAGTCATGCACCTTAACTTTAGATGTGGTCATGAGATGAGGAGTGTTGGCTGGTTTGTCAGGGCTACGTTTTTGCGAGGCTTATTTTTCAACAGTACATTATTTTGCAACTGTCCTTTTAAAGGGGCTAGAAGTTATCTTGTTCCTAACTTCACAAATCACAAGGTCAGGGAATTTTGCTGGGCATTTATCATTTTCTGACATTTTGTAGACTTAATCATATTCTTTGATAAACTGATAATGAAAATAATTGTCACTTGTGCTGTGCCGCCTGGTGCGTATATATCAATCTGTGACACAAATCTCTCCCTTCAGGCCTCGGCATGGATCCCCCGAGCCCCATGGACCCTGGCGAAGTGGAAGACACGTACGTTGCACTGTCCTCCTCATGTCTGTTCTAATCAATCAGCCTGAGAGCTGTGCCCCTCTGCTCACCCCCACCACCACCCCCTACGCCCTCACCCTGTGCTTGGGCTCAGCTGAACCCAGCACCGTTTCTCAGCTGTAGGATTATTGTTTTTACCGTTGGCTTTAAGATGACGGCTTCACTCATTTTTTTTCTAAGCAGATTAGGCATGTCAGCTTAGCTTTCTGTGTTTTTCAAGTTAATAAGTGAAAAGAAAATGTGGCCTGGAATGTTAGTTTGTTACAGACTGTTTTAATAGGTTATGTTGTCAGTGGAAGGGACAAACATCCCATTTTGTGTAGCTGATCAAAAAGAAATTCATTAGTTGTGCTCAGCATTGTTATCTTTACCAGTTTGTCAGGATATCCTCAGCTATCTAATCTTGGGTGGCCCACTGCTTAATTCTTAGTTGGGTGAGCCTCTGCAGACATCTGCCGCTGTCTAACGTGCGAGTTCCTTTACAGCAGCATTTGGTGCTCAAGACCTCATTCACCTCCTTTACAGCTGTTGGGTTGCTAGGAGTTTTCCAGGCTGGGGGAGGACATGCCCCACGCTTGGGTTTAATGATAGCCCACCCCCTCTGGGTTTTGGCACACTCTTCTTATGCACTGTTATTTCAATAGGAAAAAGGGTGCAGGGTTTTTTTTGCGTTAGGGCTATTGAAATGAGGGCACCCCCAGAGAACAACTGCCCTCCCTTCTTCTGGTCTGCATTGAATGGGACACGCTCCCCCCTCGACAAACAAAGGGCCCTTGCAGAAAAGGGTTTGGCGGCATTGGCTCTAGCAGGCATATGGTAGATTAGCTGATCTCTGCATCCCTTCTCCTGCCCTACCTCCCCCCGACCCAGAGCTACACAGTGGGCTCTCCACTCAACTTATTTAGCATACAGGTGGGCATTACTCCAGTGCAAAGACCACCTCTTGCTGCTGTGCATTCACCCAACTTCCTCTTGTCCAACCGTTCCCCTTGGCCACAGTGTCTCAGCTGATAATTAAGGCTTTCCAGCCTCTTTCCATCGCATGTTTTATTGTTATTTCTCTTTTATGTACAGAACTGTCTTGAAATTTGTTGCATATTTTAGTCATTGCCCACCAATTCTGAATAGTTTTAATTTTTCTGTTACAGATTTGAAAAGGCTATTCAACGGTCAAGCCAAGTTGTCAACGAGTAAGTTGCTTTTCAATCAATATTCTAAAAGTCGTTTGCTGGTGTTTGGCTGTTGTTCTTCTCCTTATTTGAACAACATTGCTCTTCAGGGAATATTTTACTGCACAAACTGAAACAGCTTGTTGATTTGATTTGTATTGACTGCTTCCTCTCCCTTCCTTCAATTATAGGAGGATACCAATTCGAAGGATCAACTCATTGCCAGTAAGCAGACTTGTGTTGTTTGTTGCTTACAGTGTGCTTTATTTGAATTGGTTTAATCTCTGGCTGTTATTCAGAGCTGTCGGATGCTGTAAGGATGTCAAGCATCCAAATAACTAAAAATTTCACCTGAAGAATTTCCTTTAGAACAGTTTAAAATAAAATGGATCATAAAGCACACAGGGGACAAGAGAATGGAGGACTATGCAAGAGGGAAAGCCTCAAAATAAAGTGATAACAGCATCAAACTTGCAGTTGAGTCAGGTGGCAAGAAATGGCCTTTAATTTATTTAGTGCCAAACATCTTCCAGTGTAAACCCACAACAGAACAGCTTTTTCACAGTTGAGTCTTTGCTGACCTGGTCCTTCTTCTCCCCCCCCCCCCTTCCTCAGCTGCAGCTCCTGGGTTTCAGTCCATCACTGAAGGGACAGGAAACAGATTCTCCCCGCTACGGAATATTCAGCCAGCAACCCTCCCAACTAAATGCCTCCTCCTCTCAACACGACAACAAAGAGAACATGCCGGAGGTCAGTGGTGCTGTTTGTCTTTGGTGGAACACGTCAGTGAGAAGGTGTTAGAAAAGAAAACCTACAACAGAGCCTACGCTGTCAAATAGACCTTTTCCTGGTTAGATACAGAAGCAAATATAGAACTTTTAGTAAAACTCAAAGTTGATTTGTTGTCACGGCAAAGGCATTGCATCATTTGGCTTAAAATGTGATTAAGTTTTGGATTTTATTTCACTTGAAGTTATTTTTAGAATAACACTGGTGTTGATATCAGGTGTTTATAAGAAGATTCACCTCAGTACATTATTTATTGTGTGTAGCTCAGCAACAAGTTAGTAGCCACTGAGTGGGGAAGGTGTTTAATTTTTGGGGGTTTTATCTGTAAAATTGAGACAGCTAGTTGTTTGTAATGCTTTCTGAAAGGTGTTGAGGATTGCTGAACTTTTAAATATGAATTTTCAGGAGGGCTTTGAATTCAAGAAACCAACCAATCCGGTGTCACGGGGTCGTGTGCGCTCCTTCAACAGCGGACAGTCGAAGGACGCGTTCGCCTGCCGCCCCAGCTCAGCACCAGCCCTCATGGTATGTGAACATCTGAAGATTCGGTATCCATCTTTGTGGACAAGGTTAAGACCTGGCTCTGGAAAGATGCAAATTACCCCCTTATCTTTTTTCCCTTTTATCCAGTTCTCCTCACCTCCTCCAGTCCAGCAGCTGGACTTTCATGATTCCAGCCCCATGTTCCTGAGACGTTCCTCCCTCACCTCGTCTCTAAACGACGACGATGACGACGGCTTTTTGGAAGTGCTGGACGACAACATGGAGGTGAGGCCCTGTAACTTATCTGAAATCTCTCCTTTCCTTGGGAGAATTCAGAAGATCACCTCATGATTTCAGTGTTACTATCTGCACTATTATGTTCACAATACACGGTCTCTAAATATTTGTCTGACAACACCTCTCTGTCACCTACAGAGCGACTCGAGCATGCCAATGGGAATGGCCAGCTTGCTCACTGCCCCGCTGGTGTCTGACAGAGCAGGAGAAGACTCTGTAAGTTAACAAACAAGAATTATGGAAGCAAGGCTGTTAAACTTCAGCAGCATTAAACATCTGTTTTATTGTCTTATCAGCAGTCCAGTGCAGATGTAGGGAGAAGCATCTGTATAGTAGTAGTCTGTATAGTTATAGCTTGAGTGTCTTTTAGAGGTCAATGTGGACAAATAAATGTTGGCTTTGCTGCATTTCATATAACATTAATTTAGAGGCTGAACTTGACTTTTTTTTTTTTTTTTGGTCTCCTTCAGCCTGTGATTCGCTGCCGGCCACGAAACCTGTTCCGCTCGCCCTCCATGCCCAGTCCAGTCTCCCGTCCCTGTGCGAAGCGCCCCGACTGCCCCGGAGATGAGAACACGCCAGTCAGGGTGAAGAGACGTCGTAGCCTGGCAGGAACACAAGTCACCACCCTGGAACAAAACCCTGAATCCCCTCGGATGGTGAGTCCTCGCTGCCTGATACACCCGTCAGTCCCGGTTATATGTGGTTTAATGAGTGAAACCAGGGTTGAAATGGCAACAGAACTGTGTGGACTCACTGGTCATAATTTTGACAAAACTTAGCTGCAAGAAACGTCAGTAGCTGGAGCTTCATATCCAGTATTGATCAGGTAAAAGTCACTAGCTACTTGCTGTAAAAGGACCTGTCTAACAGAGGTCTAATGTTTGAGGCAGACATGAGTCAGAAATGGTTTTTCTTGAGCCAGTCACATGGTCACATAGTGCAAGTGGAGGAATGGCTTCTGAAACAGCTGCTCAGGCGGACTGGCTATTGTCATCTCATTTTGTCCTCGACCGCCTCCTTAAATCCGTCCCTCTTCTCCTTCCAGGGCTGCTCGTTTCTCCAGAGGTCCAAGTCCTTCTGTCAGGCAGAGATCGAGAAGCTGCTGGACGGTGAGGGCGCTTCGAATGAGCTAATAGGAGATTTCACCAAGGTGAGGAAGACTGAGGAACCCTCAGCTGTGTTTCTGGTAACTTCATTTTGTGAAATGAACCAAATCTAATCCCAGCTCCATTCCTGCCTTTTAGCCTTTTGCGTTGCCCACAGTGGAAGGAAAACATCAAGACCTCAAGTACATTACCTCAGACATGGTGAGTAGATGCTCTTGGTTGTTTTCTCATTTGCCTGAAAACAAATTCTCAGCGTTTTACTGCTGTAATTGTGCATTATTTTCAAAATAAAACATTAAAAGCGTTTTCTCTGTTGTCTCCAGATGATGGAAGCTCTCAAGGGCCAGTTTAACCACGTAGTTGAGCGAGTTATTGTCATCGACTGCCGCTACCCCTACGAATTTGAGGGAGGACATATCAAGGTGAGTCTGAGCCTTTTACGGTTTATAAAGAATCAAATAGAGCCGCATTTTTTGTTCTATGAAATATAACAGAGAATATGTTATGGGAATCCAAACAATGTGGCGTTTTAGATTTTTGAGTGTGTTCAAGCGTTTGCTTTTGTCTTTGTCACCTCAGGGAGCCCTGAACCTGCACCTGGAGGAGCAGGTGGAGGAGTTCCTCCTCAGGACCCCCATCGTTCCGTCCTGCCCAGAGAAACGAATCGTCATCATCTTCCACTGCGAGTTTTCGTCGGAGCGCGGCCCCCGAATGTGCCGCTTTGTCAGGGAGCGAGACCGCGCCATGAACGACTACCCCGCACTCCACTACCCTGAACTCTACATCCTCAAGGGCGGATACAAAGACTTCTTCCCTCATTTTCAGGTTGGTTTCCCTTTAGATTTCACTGAAGCTGGTACTTTGTCTGCCAGTTTTAACAGAAGCCAGGAAACTGGGTTGTTGGCTGTTCCGTGCACTGAACTTGTCTCATTATCTTCCTGCGCAGTCACAATGTGAACCTCAGTCCTACCGGCCCATGCACCACGAGGACTTCAAGGAGGACCTCAGGAAGTTTCGCCTCAAGAGTCGCACCTGGGCCGGGGAGCGCAGCAAAAGAGACATGTACAGCCGCCTGAAGAAGCTGTGAGCGCCTCCACGTCCTCCCAGACTGCCTCTAAAACACACTGCCTGCCCCTGAACAGACTGCAGAGTGCAAGTTCCTCTGAGCCTGAGGCCTCACCCCACCAACAAGGAAATGCGTTTTTGGGATTGCACCAACAGATCCGGGATGTTCTGAAGTCCCTAATGTTTCATTTAACTATAACAAAGTTAGTTATTTATGCAAATTTAAAGAGGGGAAGACGTGAAATGACGAACCCTTGACCTAAAGGGTCCAAGCTGTCGAGGTGCAGTGAACAGATTTCATGAAGATGATCTGAAGCAGTGTGATTGTTTTTTTTTTTTTTTTTTTTTTTTTTAAAACCACTTGGACCTACTGCCCGTTTTACCTTTTTTTTCATTGTGCTGCCATAAGCAAACACAAATCACTGCCAGGTTTCTACACAACAGACAAACCACACTGCCATGTCTGACGTTTGTCTTTCAGTCTCCTCACTGGATATTTCTTTATTTTATTTTGCATTTGTTATGTTCCAGCATATTTAAGCACTTAATTTAAAAACCTGAAATGGTGAGGTGCTTTTTTTTTTATACTGTTTTGTTTTTTTTTTTTAATAGAATTTTTAATGAATTTTGTTGATCCCCATTTAGACACTGATTTCTTGAGCATGCCTTTTTCTAGGCATCCCAAAATGAGAATTGGATATTTTAATAACAACTTGTAAAAGTGTAAGTTTGATAGTTACATGCAGAGGTTTTTTTTTCTTCCTGATCAGTTGCAATAACACTTTTTTTTCTTTTTTTTTTTTTTTTTTTGTTCCTCGGTCAGAAGAAACCAAAGCAAACAAACTACCTGTTAACTTTGCAGTGAGATTTTTTTCTGATGCTGCAGGTCAGCGAGTGTGAGAGGATTTTTAATCTAAGAAAAACACCTTTTGTTTTGCTTTGAATCCCTTAATGTTCGGAGATAAAATGTCTTCCCCTGTACAGAGCCATTGATGTCAGATTATAATGAATGGGGTGGTTTGAATATTTTGGTACAGGCTCATGAGGGAGCTGCTGAAATAAAGATCCGATGTGCGTTCAAATGGGATGTGCAGCATCTTTATGTCTTTAACTGTCAGAATTTCTGTGAATGGATGGATTCTTGGGGAGGACTGGGGGATTTCTGTACAGGTACTTGAAAGGTAATGGGATGGTATTAACATGCTCACCTTAGTAAAGCATTGTTTATATGGGGCGTGTAGAACGAGGGCGTGAACTCAGACACAAACCTGAAGCTTGTCTTCTTATCAGAGCCCAAACGATCAGTCAGTTGTTTGCCAACAGTTTTAATAATCTTCAGTTTAATTAAAGTTTAATTAGCTTAGTTTAATTAATTAGGGAAAAGTGCCAAACATCCTCTGGTTCCAGGTTCTGCTCTGTGAGGATTTGCCGTTTTGGTTCAACAAAGCAATTTGATGGTTGAAGCATTCAATTTCATCTCCTCGGGATTTGGGAACTAACACAGATAAGTCAATAATGGCAATAATCATTATACATTAGTCCACATTTTACACTTCCAGGTTTTATTCAGAGTTGTCCAGATCACTGTGATAACCCGGTAACTGGCCCCTGATGTGCAGGACTCAGTCAAAGCAAACTTTCCTTGTTTGAGCTCTGAGAACAGCATGTCTGCCGTGTTGTTTGGTCTTCAGCTCTGCATGGCGGGGACACAGGTTTTTCCTGCACACAGAGCAGTTCCTGTTTTTTCAAATTCTCCCTCTGCTGCCGACCATGGGAGTGGCCTCTCAGCTGCAGCACGTGCCCACACACACACACACATTCCTGTATATGTGAGCAGTGGCTCTGTGGAGGCGGCTCCTGGGTGCCTTACATGTCATGACATGTGAGGACAACAGTTCTGCTGCAGGAGGGTGGAGGGGGGAATCAGAGCCACCATGTGCTGTAAACACGTGACCAGTCTGATGGAGAGGAGGTCATAAAAGCACAACTCCCTCCCTTCTGGCACTTCACCAAAGTTTGAAATCAGGCAGTTTCCCAGCGGCCATGTGGCTTTGGGAAAGAAAGGGCAAGCCTTTGTTTGCATTCCACCAACTGAGGTCTGAAGACCGATTTACAGCCAACAGTTTCCACATGAAGCGAGTGTCTGTTGGTCGATTTGTGCAACTCAGACTCAACTGAAGATGTTTTAATTCTTTCCTAAAACCCTGAGAGTTGGCAGAATAGTGAAGATCGAGTGTAGTTGAGAAAGAAAGGAGAAAAAAAAATCAGAAAACCACATTTTGTCTCAGTGATCTTTACATGTACTTGTCAATGGGTCTCCACCATTCATAACCGAGCTGCCACCTTTGTCTGAACAAGACGGTGAATCGACCAGTTGCCGTGGCTTGAGGGGCCTCGCACTTTTAGATGAGGCATACATAATGCAACACTTACAACAGCCTTTCAATGCAAGCTTCCTTTTCCACTTCAACAGTCGGTTTTAAAATGCAGATGAGTCCTTGGCAGGTCCCCAAAAAGAAAACCGAGCCAGGTTTTACAACCGGACCCGTCCAATTAGGAGCTGGAGACACAAAATTAATACTGTGTTGAACACAGTCGGATACAAGATTTCAGACACAAGATGTCGGACACAAGCAGGACTACTTTATTACCATAAACTTTATTACCGTAAAGTAGTCCTGCTTATTGCATGGAAAACAAATCAAAAACAAGCATCAGTTTTGAGGCAGGTCCATAAAAACCGTGCCAGCACCCTGCAGAGTGGCTCTGAAAACTACCCCACCTGAATACACCTCTTCACCCCAGCCTGTCTTGTTTGACACCCCTGTGCTGATCAAAGGTGCCTTCACACAAAGCTCCAGTTTGGGTGTCACCTTTAAAGCACTGTTTGCTGTGACCTGTTGACACTGACAGTAAACTGACAAACCAGGCAGTAAAGGTTCTGACGAGGGCGGTGAAACACGGAGCGTAACACTGTGGTTTCAGAGGATGGGTGGAGGTGCCAGTTTATTGAGGTGAAGCTCCTTTTTGAATGTTTTTGAGGATCAGAAACTCACGATTTAGATTTTTCTTCTCTCTTGTTTATGTTTTTGCCTGCTGCACGTCTTCACTGCAGACTGAGATGATCTCACCGTACCCTGAGGATGTTTTCACTTCCCCCTGCAGACAGTGCAAAGATATTCTGGTTGCCTGTCGCATGTTGTTTGTAGCTTCCTTTATTTCAAACTCACAGGCCCCGCCACCATTGGCCCGTGTTGCTGGCTGATCGCCCTTCCCTTCACCCACATCCTGTTGTTGTTCTTATTCAGCTGGTTTGTTTCATCAGAGGGAACTGTGACTCGTGGTGCAATAATACCGAAACCTGTTCAGACTTTTCTTGTGGTGAACACGACACAAGCGGCTGCGCATCCCTCACACTGCCTTTACTTCGAAAGTTGGAGCTCCGTATTGGAAATTTGATCATCCTCATGCAACTGTTGCAGTGAACCTCCGTAGGAAAATGAGTGAAATCTGGCTTCACGCTGCTTTTGGCTAATTATTACCTGCAGTGATTCCTCACATTCACTCCTTTATTACTGAAGAGTGATGTCTGTAAACCAGCCGGGGCTAATCATTACACGCAGAGTGAAAAAGCTTCACATAACTAGGCTGAACATTTAGGGAGGTTTCTCACATAAATCAGAACAGGACTCAACCTTAACTGAGGGCTGTCAGTCCTGATCTGGAATCTGGATGAACTTGATGATAGAATCTTTGACTAAATTTCAACCACCCATACTAGTCCTCAGTGAACTGGAACAGGTCACCAAAAGAACAATTTTTTGAGGAGGTTAACACATTAATGAATGTAGTAACAAAAAAAAACGTGATCATACCTCAGACACAAGGAGGTTCAGGCTTTTCTTTCAGCAACATAAAGGCTTTTAAGTCTGGGTGATGCTGTTTTGTTGTCTTTAACATAGTCTGTGGAAAAACAGACAACATTAATCTCTAGATTCAAGTTCTGTTCTGCACCACAAGTTCTATTTAGTAGCTGCAGTGGCAGCAAGGTGAGTCGGCTGATGAGTCAGTTTCTCTCTTTCTTTTTGCGTTGGAAATGTCTTCATTTAAGCATCTTCTTGTTATTTGTTCGGGGGATTGGTTGTTTGTTTGTTTATGTACTGTGTACAGGAATGTCAAAGGTTTTCATCAAAAAGATGAACAACTAGAATCATCACATCCTCGGATCTTTCAGCCTCAACAGGCCTGTGGAGAGCAGAGGGCAAAGAGGCTAACGGGACGGTGGAGCGAGTGTTAACAAAGCAAAGTGAAAGCTTTCTGCAGTTTCTTCACTCACACACACACACACGCACACACACACACGCACAGGGCCTCTCAGAGTAAAGAAGCGTGACCAGCAGCAGCTGCTGGATTAACAGCTGCCTCTGTTTGTCTGCTGAGACCCAGAAACACTCTGATCTCAACCTCTCTGCATTCGCCTTCTGTCTCTCAGTCCTGTTTTCATCCACTTCTACATCAGCGACTCCTCACTACCTCGAATCTTTGTTGCTCTTGGTATTTCAGCTCCTCCCAGTTCACCTGAGCTCGATCTGATTTGGCTGAAAATGCAAATTGCTGTTTAAAAATCAAATAAACAGATGAATTAATCAAAAAATGAATAAATAAATAAAAGTAGAAGTAGTAGTAAATATAATACAAAAACAATAAGCCACAGCTTTGAAGTAAGAGTTAATGTGAATAATCCCATTCCTATTTTGAAATCTAATGGAATTACATGTCTGCAAAGAAATCAGGCTGAAGTTTGGGGAAATTATGCACAATACAACTAAAGTGGGGTTCTCTTGATGAAATTATGCAGTTACCCAAAAAAAATCAGTTGATATGAGTAGTGTGTGGAAGAAAACTTAAGGGAAAGAGAAGTTTCTAAACTGCAAACATATGCTGTATTTGTCACTTTATATGATAGTAATAGTTTAATTTATTTCCGTTTTAATTCGCCATCTTGAGCTATAATGTCTGTTTTTCACTATTTTATTTTGACATTTTCTAGATTAATCGGTTAATCAAAAAAGTAATCAGAACATTAATCCATAACGAAAATGACCATTAGCTCCATCGTCCTTAAAGTTTCACACGCAATATAAATATTTGTATTTCCTCATTGAACAATCGTTAATATGAAATGGAGCGAGCGCCATCTGCTGGTTCAAACGACGCACAGCAACGGTAGCCGAGAGGGGTCAGCTGACCAACGCGGAAGAGAGAAATGAGTAGGAGCGTAACAACGCTAAGTTACTTCTGTTCGTGAAAAATAAGTGTCTGTTTGGTGTTTTTTGTCCATACGCGCCAACATGGTTCGGTGTTTCCTGATCCACACCGTGTGTCCGGTCAGTGCTCTGTCTGCTGGGGAGAGCAGGGTCCTTTACTCCCGGGTTTTCGGTCCAGATGAGGGAATCCTGACCGACCAGCACCGGGAACTCAGCCCGGAGGAGAGGCGACTTCTGCAGAAGGAGAAGGCAGCGGTGGTGGCGAGGTGAGTCGGTCTCTTTCTCTGCTTTTTGTGCTGGAAACGTGTTTATTTAAGCACCAGCAGTTAGTTTGTTTTGTTTTTTTTGTTTGTTCATGATTATTGGCGGAAGAATTTCCACTGTAAGGAATTACGCTCAGTTGGCAGTTTATTAGGAACACTTAGTTAAAACTAATGCAATACAGTCCAACAGTCCTGCTGTAATTCAGTCTCATACAACAGTCCTTATGAAGGTGATAATGTTATTTAACCTACACTCACTGATAGATCAGGTGCACTTAATAAACTGCCAGCTCAGTGTGTGTTTACTGTGAATACAGCTGTTTTCAGAGTGCACTCCACACTGCTCAGGACAAATGCGGAATACTTCTTTGCTGAAATAAACAAAATGAAATATACTGAGTGAAAAATACTGGAGTGAGCCTATGAATTCAGCAAACCATTTTCCATTTTCTCCTTCTTACTCAGACATTACTGAAGTGGGAAAAGCTGCGTTAGCGACAGTTAGTGAAGCCTTGAAATATGTTGTGATGCTTATAATGACTACACTTATGCAGCCAGATGTTCCACATGTGTTGCTTCACAACCATAATAATAAACAGCTCATTAGTAGATATGGTCTTGTGGCTGTGTTCTGATGACTTGGTTGCTGCTGATCCACCATGCTGTTCCACTGACAGTGAGTCAGGATGATCATCCTCCACAGGCTGTTATAATCAATAAAGAACGACACCGTTAACGACCAGAAGTCAGAGATTGTGCCGTGGTTGTGTTCGGTAGCTTCGTCAGAGAACTTCAGCCTATATGACCAAAAAGCATTTATTTATATTACAGTAGTGGCTTGTCCAGATTGTCACAAATTAGAATTACAGACATGGAATTACTGTCAAACTCTGAACGTATTTCTGATATTAAATGTTCACACAGGTCATAAGAGCAGGAAGAATGGGCTTAATTTTCATCTAATGCTCCACTGGAACATGTCGCATTTATTCAGATCAGCAGCACTGATCAGGACACTGGGATGCTGAAGATTCATGTCTTCCTCCTTAATGTGTATTTCATATATTTTTGGCTTTGCAGATGATAACTTGCTTTATCTAGAAACTCTGAAAACATCTGCTCTGCTTGTGTAAGAATAACAGCATCCTCTTCTTGCGTTCTGCTATAATGCAATGCATCCGCTCATCTCTCTGCATCCTGCTGATTTTCTGATGGCACACAATGCAGAATGGATCACATAGGCCGGCACAGGCTGCCAGTCTTCTCTGCATTCGTCTCATTTGTTTTCAGTGACAGAGGAATCCTTTCACAGTGTGTTTGTGCCGCTTCCTGTCCTCCCACATGACAAACTGTAGCTACTGATTATCACCATCAGAAGAAAATGCTCAGTCTCTGTGCAGTGGAGGAGAATGACAACACCGCTCTCCTGCCACATGTCAAGTAATGACAACAGTTTGATGCTTTATTTGTATATTTTTCATGCACGAACAGAAAACAGTCATTCATCAACTGCTCTCGTTTTCCAGTATTATTGAACAAAAGGCCTTTGTTGTGCTAATGTTATCAATTAAATGGTAAAATGCTGAAAACAGGGAACCTTTGTTCTGTGCTAAATGGCAGTACGCTTTCATCATCTGACTGTGTGGCTGCTCTGGCGAAAACTTTTCTATGTAACTTAGTGCTGAAACACTTGATTGATTAGTTAGTCAGCAGAAAACTGTTTTCACATCAGACTAATCAATAGCTCGTCAAGTGAAGAAACCAAGAGGGTTAGTTATAGTTTAACATATAGGACTGTTTTCTTTTTTTTTTTTTATTTAAATCTTTGCAATATTTTGACTTTTTCACAAAAAATATCCAAGAAACCACTTGAGGCTCTGGTTATTTGAACACTTCAGGTGTTGTTATTATTCGTTATTTCTAAATGTACCATTGATCCTCTGTGACTCAGGCAGGTGAAGAGCGCCGTGTGTCTGTCCCGGGAGGCTTCAGGCCGGCTGCTGGTGGAGGCGGTGCCGGGCGAGGAGGCTCTGGCCCTGCAGGAGGCGAACAGCGGAGTGGTACGCCTGAGAGCTGGAGACCCCTTCACCGAGGAGATGAGCGCTCTGTGGCTGGGAGTCCAGAGTCTGGGCTTCACGCTGGTGTGTGAGCCCCACGAGAACCTGCTGCTGGCCGAGGGAACCCTCCACAACCTGACCCGACACTGCCTGGAGCATCTGCACATGCTGGGGCAGGGGAGCGAGGTGAGTACACCCCCAACCTTTTTATAGTTGACGCCAAACTGTTAAAGGAGCCAGGAGGAGGTTTTTAAAATCTAAAAATAATCTATATTATGTAATATGTTACCTTTCAAAATAAACCATCCTACACGTGAGAGGCTGTGACCATGGTAGTGCTACTTTAGGTGTGTTTTGGTCTTTTCCAGACTCAATCCTCACACAAAATTTACAAAGTATACAGTGTTTGAAAGCTCTAAGTTTCCTGATTCTGTCTGTCTAAAGCATTTTAGGATCCCCACATCACTGCTATAGCTGTTGGCACAGAATTGGATCAGACTTGACTGTGACTTCAAAGTATTTTCCACTCAGGGGTTACTGCTACAGGCCTTATTTTCCCTTTTTAATGCCAAAAAATAGACTGGGCATAAAAACTTGTATTCATACCATGTTTGTGCCTCTGTAACTTGTGCATAGAAATCTGCCTGGTAACAGGTTAATTTCCAGAACTCATGTAGACCTGGTATGATGTGATCTGAACGGAGGAAAAGCAGATACAGTAACAATGAAGAAAAAGTTTTGAAATCGTTCTTTTTTCCCCCACTGTTTTTTTTTTTTAACAAATGGAGTAAAGCTTTCTCAGATCTAACGGGGGGGTTGAAACAATGCAGGGGCTGTTACAGTGAAGGTTAGTACCTCTTTCACAACTTTAAGTGCTCTGACAGCAGAGAATTGTTTTGGGCCAGTTGAGTTTGAAAAGAACTCCAGAAACACTGACCAGACGAAAAAGAGTCGGTATAGTCAGTCTTAGTTAAATTAAGTTAAATGGAGAAAATCGGCACATTAGAGACCTTTACAGACCTTCAGGCGGCCATTTGATTAGCCGGTACTTAAAATGTCCATCATAAGACAAAAAAAAATTCTCTGTGGCTTTGCTGTATTGGCTGAAGAACGGGGTCAGCCTACTGTCACTCCTCTCATTTGTAGCCAGTGTACTCGTGATTTAACTAGCTGGCGGTCAGGCTGTGTCGATTTGTTGGCCGGTCCGTGAGGCAGGGATTAGAGGAGGAAAAGATTTGTAATTGGAGAGTTTTGCTCTACCGCTGCTGTTTGGGAGACTATTTTTATTTTGGTCTTAAAGGATTAATCTGGTGATATTCAGCAAATCCCATGAAAAGATCAAAACCAACACTGTTCTAACAAGTACTGCCTGATGCATCATATTCCTCTGTGTCACAGAGCTCCAGTGTTAACTGTTAAAAACACTTCAGGAAGACTCACTGGTGCACTGGTGACATGTTTCCACGTTACCATGAACACCCACAGCATAGTTTATTTGGTGTGAATCCCACACGCACCATCATGCTCAGCGATAGACTAATTTATTACGGGACCCTAGGGCAAGAATTTGCCGTTAGGCCCCCTACTACCCCACAACCAAACTTTAGGAATGAAATCATAACAGTGAACAAGTTTGCATTTCAAAAAAGCTGAAGAGACTGTGCCATAAAGGCTGAAAGTGTAAGTAAGTGGACCTTGGGTTGTGATTGTTTTCTCAAATTAAACTAATTAAGGTCTTAAAACTAGATTTAGATATTGAACCCATCTACAAATGATCAAAACCCAAGTGGTGTCGTCTGATAAAATGTGTGTATTTTAACACAACAGTTTTTTTTTCCTGTGTCTTTAATGATTCTGTAAGAAAACCTGCAGTATTTGTAGCACAGTGTCTAAAGGCCTCATTAGACTGAAATCAGTTTACAGATATATCACCGCTGAGCATTGCTAGACAAATTCTCAACAGTAGCAACTCATTACATGTTACGGAAAACTCAAGGTGGCAGGATTGAAAGAAGGTCGCAGCTGTACAGATTTTATTACCCTCTGTAACTGCCATCATTAAAGAGTCTGCACGGCGTCGTCACTAACGACAGCGACCTTCCCCCCAGGTCCTGCTGAGGAGCAACCGTATCGATGCTCTGCTCAGCCGCCTGCTTCCTCACGGGCAGCTCCTCTTCCTCAACCACCGCTTCGCCCAGAGTCTGGAGAAGGAGGTAGCGGCCTACATGGCCAAGTGAAGCGTATACGGCGGCCATTTTGAGGTCACCTCTGTCACCTCGCTGCAGTCTGACTTCCAGTCTGAGCTCTGTTACTTCTAGTCTGTCTCTGCTAGCTTTCAAACAAACAAGTCGACTCTTGTTTACCTTTGGTGACATTTCTGCGGCGGCAGACGAAGAACGGACTACTGGCAGCTGCTGTTTCAGATTGCATGAGGTGGTAAACACACAGAGTGGTATCTCCCTCAGCCACTTGCAGCTCACTGTTGACTGTTCACTGTGTGGGAGGCTTCAGTTCAAATCCTGTTTGTCAAATTGAAGAGTGGAAAGGAAAATGTGGCAGATTAAAGAGTGCAGCTGAAGAGGCCAGTTAAAACCTACTTATCAGCATCAAAGACTGCTATTTATCTAATTCCCCATACTTGAAATGTCACAGTGTGACCTTGAGCAACCAGACTTCACCTGGTTTCTGTTTTGTTTTTTTGACTTTTGAGTGTAAATGAATCATGAAGTGTGTTATTGCATTATCGTGACTTCTAACAGAGCTTTTGTTCCTGAAGAGTAGGAGGAAACCAGAACAGGATTTAAAAAAAAAAATGCAGTTCAAGGTGATGATTCATCTCATTGTAAAAACAAATGGAGCAAAGAAAAATCAAAGTCAAACATGTTTAATGTCATTTTGAACCAAAAATGTCAGAATTCATGAGACACTGCGGACAATGAAACAGGCAGGAGATTGCATGAAATATTATAAAACTACAATGAATGAAGGCAGATGTTGGCATCCAGAATACCGAACAAAACTGGAAACATTCAGACACAACAAATAACAACTGCATTCCCATGTCTTTGTGGACATCTGTTGTACCTCTGACTGTGTCTCCCTGTGAACCCAGACTCTCCTGCTCCTCCGGCTGCACTCAGAAAAGCCTCTGAACCCCCAGATTTTGTGTTGGCAACTAAATCCAAAACTAAAGCGGTGATCTCTAGGGAGAAAAAAAAAACCTGTCTGGTTGCCAACATCAGTTGCTTTGATCTTCTCCTTTTTTCTGTATTCAAAAATAAAACTAATTTCTAGTATCACCCAAGGCATATTCTTTGAAATTCATGCAATCAAGGACACACAACACGTTTTTCCCAAAACAAGGCACAGGGGATTGAACATTAAAAATGACAAAACACACAAGAGGAGGATTTACAGGTTGTGCATCTCTCATGGGGGAAAAAAAAACACAAACTCAACATCAGCTGGATAAAAACACCTGTGAGCTGAATAACATAACAGCATCAGGTAACCAGTAAGAGCCACTGTGAGACCAGCAGAGGGCGCACTTACTCCTGGGAGCCTCAGTGTGCAATGAAGGACACTATGGAGGAAACCAACCTACTAACTTTAAGTTAGAGTGTTTGTGTTTGCTTTTCCGTGTTTTTTTCCGTTTTGGGATGTTTGTAAAATGCAAACAAAATGTAAAATGCATTATTTGAATCAGTTGGAAAAATAAGTTTAAATAAATAATAAACTCTAAAAAAATTCAAATGAAATGAATCCACATTAAAAAATTAGAGATGAACAGATGTAATGTGCAAGAATCAGCAGTTGGCGATATTTGCTATTAATTTTTAGTGAAGACCTTACTACATTTTCTGAAGGGAGGGCTCCCAAACAGAGGGTGTCCAGTTTAGGAGGGAGTACTTATTCTAAGAGTCAATGAACCCAGGAACACAAGAGCAGAATATAAGTTAATGATTTAATGAAGGGAAGTCTTAATGGCGCAGCACGCAGTGATCTCTTAGCCAACAGTGTGGTGAAGGCCCTTTCCTGGTTCAACCTGACAAAACCAGGTCCACAAAGAAACGGTTTTCCTAATTCAGCATGGAATAACGTGACTGGTCCGCTCACAGCCCTGACCTCAACCCCATCCGGCCCCCTGGGGTTGAACTGGAACGCCGGCTGTGAGCCAGACCTTATCACCCAACATCAGTGACCGACCTTAAGAATAACATAAAGCCTCCGAGCGAGTTCAGGCAGTCAGCTCAGGTCCACTGCTGCACTCACATGGCGTACTCTCCCCTCTGTGAGATACATCCACTGGACCCATTTCATTAGGGAGGTGAGCTGTCAGCACTCTGCTCACACTTTCCCAGCACACCTGCTGTAACATCACTCACCTGAAAGCTAAGCTCTCACTTCCTGCTGCTTCTGCTGCCACTGCTGCTTGTTCATACATTGTTTGTGTTCAGCTCAAATCTCAGTTTAAGACGAGTACGTATGAGATAATTTTGCGGCGTCATATCTCGTGGTCGTGGTTCAGTATGCAGCTTATATCCATCACAAGTGTGACGTGGAAACTTGAAACTTTTAGTGCACATTCCCTGGGAATAGACTTTGAATTTGGAAACATCCTCGTTCAGATTTTAAATGAAAAATCCAGATTTTTACTTGGTAAGTGATATTTATTTGGTTAGTGATATTTATTACATACACCCTTAAACAAACCGACCGAGTCAGCACAGCACTACATTAAACTAATCTCCATTTTTGTATTTTGCCCTCTAACAAACAATATTCTCACCATATTTGTGTAATTAACAGTTGGTTTTGTTCTTTTTTGGCCGTTTGTCGGTTTCTTTGTTTTCTCGCACTTTCCTTTTTTGTGTACTTTCTGTTGTTTGTTTGTTTCATTTTGTTTGTCTGTTCTTGTGTTATTGCTTCTGCACTTAGAAAAAATAAAAATAATAAAACTCCTTTTAACATGGGAGTTGTTTTTTTTTTTTTTTTTTTAAATGTGTCAACTCCAAATACTTTAAATGGTTTGTGTAAACGCCTCCAGTACTTAACTCTGGAAAAATGTGTGTGTTTACAATCTTGAAACACAACATTGAGTTTTATTAAGATGGCTCTTTCAGCTCAGCACATCCAGTTACTGGGCTTCATTAACATCACTGTATTAAACTTTCACAGCAAATTTTAACACAAGGACAGACAAGCCAATGTTTGCCCCACCAGGGGGCAGTATGTAGACGGACTTGATGAGGCCTTTGGTCTGTGCTGCTGAGAAGAAGAGACAAATAGTGACACCTGAGCAGAAATCCACCCAGCTTCAAAATCACAAACGCTGCTGCTGCTTTGAAACAATTTAAAATGAGCTGGTAGACATCAAACAAATAGCGCTGAGATGTGTGTATGAAAATAGTTCGTAATTACATCTAATTAGCGATGCACAGGCACAGGAGGTTGATCTTTGCCTGGAAACAGCTGTTTGATAAAATGTGTGATTTAATGTCAAGTGGAGATTAAAATTACAGTATCTGCTGAAGATTTTGTGTGTGCTCCTCTTTTATCCCCTGTGAGTGTGCCGTCTACCCACATTTCATTACAGCACAGCTTGGTCTATCGGCAGATTTATCAATAACGACATGTTACACATCACAGTGTACAAATAAACAGAGGGGAAGTCGGAGGGGTGGAAAAAGTTGCTCAGTGTAATTGAACAAGAAAATCACAAGGCTGGAAAATGCAGTGATGCTACAAAATGAGCATTTTTAGCTGTCTTCACTTTGAAAAGAGGCCATTCTGGGGTTAAAGTTAAAGATTAAATGGATCAGGGTTATGAAGAGGTTCTCAGCTAAGTGCTGCTGAGGCCCAAGAATCTGCGAGTTTTTATTCCAGCCAAACAGTGCAGGTGATTACTCCCTGATTAGCACAAGGCACAAGCTCGTCAGTGAAATCAGCTGCTTTATGTGTGGTTGAAATGAAAACCTGAACACTCTCGGGCTTCAATAGCACTTACAGAGGGAATAAATTGAAGGCCATTAACTGAAGTACATAAAATTCTCATAGCAAAAACAATCTTGTACCATTCACCAACTTTGCAAATTGGTTTTTAGCAGCCGAACGTTGAAAAAAATTAACCAGATGGAGAGTGGGGTGAGTTTCTCGAGGGGACCCAAAGGTCAAACTCCATGAGGCAGCAGTGCCAGTAGATCAAAGGCAAAATCTGGGTAGCTGCTTTGTACATGAGCTGCAGTGCACCGCTGACTCACTGAGTCAAGTGAGAAGGTCTTGCAGAGCACCTGGTACTTAAATTGTATGGGAGCGCAGAGGTTGTCCTGCACAGATTTTCCCGATCAAGATGTGAACCGGCAACCTTCAGGGCCGTAAACCATCTTCTCCAGCCTCCTCCTGCTCTGATGGTGTGCCTCAGCCCTCCCCTCGTCCTGCCTGTCTTCTCCTAGCTGCCCTCATAGTCACTCATCATCTGTGCACGCTGACCAGACCAAAGCTGACATTGTCACAGCCCATCTCAGTCACTCGCTCGATCTTTTCTTCTTCCCGCGTTTTGTTGTCTCCCACCCACCAGCCTGAAGCCCCAACTGAAGATTTTCTCATTGAATTTAGACACTGGCCATTGAATATGTCAACTCTTGAGTGTAAGGATTTTCCTCTTAATATTTTTTTTCTCCTGCCTCATTAGATGTCTCCCTGACTATTGTATGGCTCATGGCGAGAGCACAGTGGAGAAAATGGGCTCAGCTCCAGCCAGGGATACAATATGAATTTCAATGTGAGTTGACAACTTATTCACTTTACCCTCTGTCAGGGCGTGCGACGTGAAATACCTGAACGCTACGGCTCCCATTCATATACATTAGGCATCATTTCTATTCCCTTTCATCCATACACCCCTAGAATTTCAAATATTCCGCTCACAGGCAAAAGCTAAGTGGAGTTTCTATTGGAGTGGAGGCTGAGGAATGCACAATGATAACAGCTAAACGCCACTCATATTAGGTGTCACAACGGATCTGTGAAATCTGTAAATTTCTGCATTCTTCACCGCCTGTGTAGGAGGGAGATTATATGTTTGGAGCACAGTATGTAGGCGTTGACATGCTAAGCTTGAATTAATGGCTCGGATGTAATAATCATAATTTCTTCATGTTGGTTCTTTGCCATAATTCTACAGATCATACCTGGAATTATCTTAAAAACACACCCCTTTTCTTGCTCAAGCACACACATACACCTACACAAACACACACACACATATATATACACACATACAGAGAGGGAAATGCATTTTCCCTCCCAGGCTCATCCAGTCTATCAAGCATCAGAAGAGAGATGTTCTCTCTTAGCATCTCAAATCGCGTTAGATTTCCAATTTCAAGCCATTTGTTTCATGTTTTTTTCCCCAGCCGCTGAAAAATGTCTTTTTCACATTTCAACCAATCTACACGAGGAGCCTGCTGTCTAAAGGTATAGCTTGTCAGTGTGAGACTATCGCACCACTTCAAACAACTCAATTAATTGAAAATATAAGTCAATTATTCGTTAATTAAGCTCCTTCTGCAGTGCGATTCCTCTGTAGGTTTGCTGTTGTTGCTCATTATCAATGAAAAGGCAGCGCTGTCTGCGGGGAAACATTCAACTAAACAACTTCACAGAAAGAAATGAAAACAAGGACTTTCATATCTTCGATTTTCTGTTTTTTTTTTCCTTTGGTTCTTTTTTGTTTTTTCCCACAAATTGATCTGTTGATCTGTAAATAAGCTAAGTGATAAACTAGTCTAGACTGAAAAAGGCCACATGCTCCTGATGCTCTGAGAGCGACTCAGAGGGGATTATATAGCAAACAGGATGCCATCTGCCTCTGCACGGAAGGCAGTCTTATTATTTTTCACTATTATTAAAATGAAAGACAGAAACTTTCATACTCTTCTTCCCCTCAAAAATACTGTCAATGGCTATTTGTAACTCACTTCCATTTCTAACTACAAGCCCATTAGTAAAACATATTCATATCTTTGTCGTGCACGAAACCTTCTGCTTCTTTATTGCTTGCAATTGGTAATTAATTGTAATTTTAACAGTAATTAAAATAATCGTAGAGAGGTTATGGCTTGTCTGTGGTAAAACACGTCATCCAGGATCATAATCTCAGCAGCTCTGAGCAAATGTGATCGTATCCTTTGCAGAGTACCAGCTGTAAAGTGTTACGACCTCCTCAATAAATTTACATCTGAGAATGGCTGACTCTTTTATGGCTAAATTACAGTGAGACTTTGTGTCACTGTATTTCACCCAGACCTGGAGGGTTTAATGGGTCATACCCCTTTATCACACGAACACTCCTTTAATACTTTTCCCTGCTCCTCACACTACTATTTGCATCATTAATAACTGTGTAATAGCCTGAGGCAGGTTTAAACCAAACATATCAGGATGTAGAGAATGAAGGTCTCATGTAAGACAGAATCCAAAGTTTAACACAGTTGCTTCGCTAATACGGCACAGTTTTTTGATTTAGTCTATTTATTTACAAATAATTTTCAATTAAGTACAAATTAGATAAATACATAATACATAACAAATACAAAACATGCACAATGTACAGGGAAAGGCTAAAAACCTGAGTGTACAAACAACAGAAATTCCTTTTAAAAAAGTAAAACAAATATAAGAAACTAAGACATTAAAAAAACTTTCTAATTTATTTTGATTTAACTACAGGAAAAGTACACTGGAGCAAATAACAGAAAAAAAAAACAATCAATCAACCATGACAGTAGTTATTATGATTAGATGACAAGAAAATAAGACAAATTAAATGTTGTTAAAAACAAATAAATAGGATTCGTAGAAATAAATGACAATTTAAATTAAGATGAGTTTAGGAGACATAAATAAATCCCTGAGTTTGTCACCTTGATTGACATCTTCCTTATTACACATACGTGATTTGATTCAGTGATAACTGAATAGTAATTAACTGAATAATTGAATAACAAGTTGAGTAGATACTTCAGAACAGTAAAACTGTTTGAAATCTTGCACTGGGCTGAAAATCAACAGAAATGTCTGAGTGCCAACTGAGTTGTCCCCACGGCACCACGTATCAAAAGCTTTTGAATACTGATTTGGGAAGAGTCTCTCCCCAAAAACATTTTCCTGCCATTTCTTGGATCCAAGCCTGCAATCTTTAAGTCACAAGACCACTTTTCTGATCTTCAGGCTGCTGCCGCTCCGAGTTAATTTGTGTAAATAAATCAGTCAATTTGCACCCCCTTAACATATGAATATTATGTGTGTCTCTAGCTTTTTGCCCTTACCCCAGTTTACCACAGTCCATTAACAGCTTCAGATTCAACCACGCAGCGCTTACGGCGCGTGAGAGCCCAGAGTGGGGAAATACTGTGCAAAAGTGCTTCATTACTGCTGCTTTCCAAATTAAATGGAGAAGATGTATTATTCATTTGTGGAGAATCCCCCTGCGAGTGAGGCCCAGCAGGAAAACAGGAAGTGTGTGAGGTTTTCTTTCTCTGCGAGCCACTTAGCAGTTGGTTGATACACCGAGTTCTGCAGTTGGGACCCAAGAGAAAGCATGCGGCATTCACTCACATAAATTACAGGATGTCCAGGAGGCCTTTTCAAATTAGATGCATACCCTTCATACCTGATAATAACGTCTTTCCTGTGTCCACATGCTTTTGTTTTCTTTTTCCAGTCAGTTTCAGGGTCTTTATCCACTGTGTCAGAACAAGTCATTGTCCAATTTGTAAACCACTGGTTAAATGTCACAGCTCATTCTGTAGACCGGGGTATTATGGAACTTGTCTCAGATTACCACTGGTTTTTACGCGTCTTGATGATAATGTGAAAATTTTGATTACACAGCTTGACAGGACGTGCATGAATGCACCATTAGTTTTGTGCTCTGGAGTCAGACGGTCCCATTTGTGGGAGAAGGAGCAGGTCTGACTTCAGGGCCCCTCGCGGGCCAGTTTATTCAGAGAATCTGCCCACAAAATTTGTACAGGGCTACAGTATCACTCAATGTAAATATATGAGCACAACGGGTGTGTAAGGTGAATGGCGCTGTAAATGTGTATGTTTTTGTATTTTACATAGTAAACACACACCAGGTCTTTGACAACAAAGACTAATTCCCCTTGCACTGCGTGTGATCCACTGCAGACTGTCGTTGCATATTGAATCCTCCTTTGTGCATAGTAATACAGTTTTAAAGAGGGAATTGCAATTAGAGATGGGAAAGTGGGTCACTTGTGACACCAGGGATGTGCAGCAGAAAGCACTATGTGCTTGTCATGTCATCTCTCACTAAGCTGCAGTCACTCAGGAGCGGCCCCCAGTGTCAGTCGTGTCAGTTTGGGCAGGTTGAATCCACTCTAAAAGCAAGCCTGTCCAATTTCCTCCTTACTGGCCATTACCTTTCACAGTGAGAGCCTTCAATATGTTGGATGACAGCTGTCGTGTATTATGACGCCCAGTGACTGCAAACATTTAAGGAGATTAGAGCTCTGCCCAGGCTTTACATGTGATAGGAATTCTCATCAGAGCAGCATTTTGAAATGCTATGCATAGAGGTTGAGAGGTAGAGGAATATTAAAACTGCTTTTTTTTTTTTAAATTCCATGTATGTAATGAATGTGATGTTTTGCTATTTGAGGATACACAGAAGATTCCCCATTCATTCATTACGGCAGCTTAATAATTACCTGTGTGTGTGAGCTACTGCATTTTTGCCACCAATGTGACAGTAAGTGCTTTGAAAATATCTTTGAAAAAGGCTGCAGCCTTATTTGAACACATCACAGGTTACACGTTTGACTGATGTCGTTTTTCGGCGCTGACCAGAGTCCAGGCCTTTATGATTCAGTATACAATTTATTCCAAATCAACAAGGTGAATGGATGCAGGGGTGCATCTAGGAGTTATGGAGCCCATCATTTCTGCCAGGGAGAATCTCTGGAGCCTCCTTCATATTCCTTTAATTTCTACAGCGCCATTATTCAACAAATAAGAAACATCTGGGCACAATGTGTGTGTATGTGCCTTCCAAAACTCAAATTTCTCCATGTTATTTACTGAGGAATCATTGGCCACATCTTTAAGAGAATACAAGGATGTTTATCCAAAACATTACCAGATTTTCCTCCTGCTCGTTTCAGTTTTAGTCTCAGGCAAAACAACAGCAGCAGCAAGTTTTGAAACTTCCACTAACAGTATTTATAATTTTTAACCTTTAATAACCACAAATGGGACCTCAGAGATCCTTCTTCTATCAGTGTGGATCTGTTGGGAGTCGGGGGTGACACAGATTTAAAACATTTTCCCCCTCCTGCTGGGTCCCATTTTATTTTTTCCCGTCCCTCCCCAGTTTCTGACTTTTTCCCCCATCTTGTCCTAATTCATCACTTTTACTCCGGATCCTGTTTCAGGTTTTACTGTGGTCCTCCTTCTATCAGTTTGGTTCTGTGGGGATTGGAGGATGACACAGAATTACAAACTTTTCCCCTCCTCCTTCGCCTGAATGATTTTTTTCCCATCCATTCCTAGTTTGATGACTTTTAAGCTTATCATGTCCCGATCCATCACTTTTACTCCGGATCCTGTTTCAGATTTTAAAGTGTCCTCTTTCAGTTTGGGTCTGAGGAGAGTCGTGAAACAGGAGTAAAAAGCTCTTCCCTTCCTGTCTGGGCACAATTTAATTCATCCAGTCATCCCAGTTCTTTGAATCTTGTCCGGATCCATTAGGTTTACTCAGGTTTTAGAGGTGTCCTCCTTCTATCAGTTTGGGCAAGTGGGGAGAGGACGGTGAGTCAAAAGTGAAATTTTCTTCACCTTCTTCACGGTTCAAATTAATTTCCTCCCATCGTTTTTAGTTTCATGACTTCTGATGCCATCACGTCCCGATCTGTCCCTTTTACTCCTGATCCTGTTCCTGGCATTACAGAGCTCCTGTCCCTCCTCATCGCGTCTCCCTCACCTGCCATGATCTGGCTCTAATTTGTTGAAAAGGTATATGTAAAACTGATTTTCTGAATTTTGTTGAGAAAATCACTACAGATTTGTTCCTAACAATGGGGATGGATCTATAATTTGGGCTAACAATGGGGGTGGTATTCATCAACTCCAAATTACCTTTTCCTGGCGTGTGTAGACAGCAATATTTAATAGCTCATGGCTCTTTACTCTCAGTTCTAATGAGAGAAATTTCTGTCCACAGCTTTCCAACTGTCACAGCTCATTATAGCAGGTTTCAAAGCTGCACCTGCCTGAAGTCTGATGTTTTTTAAAACCAGAGCTTTTTGTTTGCTGACTCACTCTCAAAGACAAAAAGTCGTCAGGTGACCGCCACACTAAATATAATTTTCTGACAGTTCCAACTTTTTCAGCTCACTGGCACTTTCAGTGATATTAATGACTCCAGTTATTGACTGTAATGGGCAAATTCCCATTTAGAAGTGTTTTTCAGGCTTACTATTGCTGGTTCTTCTTCGTTTGTTGTCGCTCTCTTCAAATTTTGGGTTCACCCAGACCACTGGCATCTTACAACTTGAATGCATTTAAACATTTTCATTTCAAAGTTCCATTTCATCAGAAGAGTACGACAACGTCCCACTGGGCAATTGTAGATTAAAAAATATCGAAAAAATACAGAAGCGTGTGTGTATGTATGTGTGTGTGTGTGTGTGTGTGTGTGGGGGGGGGGGGGGGTCTATATTAACATATATAACAGTGTATGTTTTAGCTCTCTACACCTGTGCACCTTCAGGAATAAAAATTGGGATTTTCGCTATTACAGTTGTAGGAGGCAAAACGCCGGTAAAACTCCCCCAGCACCACCACCACCAGCCCTCCCCCGCCCCCAATATTTTTTTTTTCCATACACCTTAGTTGCGCAGGCGCGGCGCCATCGAGCAGGTGGAGTCGTTGTGACGTCACAACGACTACCTGGCGGGCGCTCTCACAGGTGCATTGTGAACAGGTTTGCGACGCAAAGCGACGTATATCGAAAGATAAGTGTATTTGTTGTGCGATCGGAAGGAATTTCTTCACTATGTGTGTTTGTCTTCGACGTCTGGCGGTGATTTTTGAATATAAATGCTGTTCTGGAGGTGGAGGGACGCACCTGTCCCGGATATGGATTAATTGGAACACCTGCTTTTGAAAGGCCGGGGGACTGACATCGGCTGCCAACAGACGGCTTCTTTGGATTAGGAATGGAATGATGGATTATGATTCCGGACTGGAGTCGTGAACGCTGGGAGAGAAACCTGACTTTTATGGCCGAGGTTCCTGCACCGCAGAGGGACCGTTGTCTGTGGATTAAACTTGGATGGCTGTTGGAGACTTGCTAACAAAGGGATTGGCGCCAAAACAAGAGGGGAGTAATCTGCACTTCCGGATCCATAAAGTATGTTGAATCTTTCGTCTTCTATGTTAGATTTGATGTAAAGCCATGACAATGCGAGTCAGAGCGGAGTGAGTTGTGGTGCAAGGTAATCTATATAATTATTCAGAGTATTGAGACCTGTGAGTTGTATTTTACTAAAGGACAACACATTAAAATTCATCAAATTACTAATGATATTTGTCGGGTTACAAAGGTTATGATTATTTTGTTTTTCCAAGACATTCTTCCTGCTCACCTTCAGTTCAAACCTTTATTGCCCTTCAAGAGTGAATTCCTTTCACAGCAAGGCAGTTTCAGCAGTGAGAACATAAATCAATAATACAAGATGCATTAAAAATGCATATGCTGTACACACAATGCGTGAAAGTAAAAAGTAAATGGTAAAAAATGCAACATAAACTTAAATAACACATAAAGTGTGAAACCTAAACCTCCAGGAAATCACTGAACAAATGTATTATGTTTTTAAAAACTCTTAGGTTAATATTTTAAATCAACCTTGCACTTTTATGCTGCCGGCAGAGACGCATGCAAGTTGACCAAAAACTGACCAGTTGATCGGTTTTTCAGCTGCTAAGCAGAAGCCACGTTTTAATGTAGTGTTACTTTAATAATAGGTCGTGCCACTTCCTGCACTGCAGACAAGAAGCCACACTAGTTTAAATTTCTCTGCAGCCCTTCACCTCTATCTGTTTTCTCTGAAACTTAGGTCCCCAGTAAGCATGTGGGTTAAATAGGAACTGGTCTTGCAAGAAAGTTAAACAAGATAGCTGTATAGAAGTGTTGTGAATGCTGGTCTTACTCCCAAGTCAGAGTTAAGTTACACATTCAAGTATTGAAAGTCATCCTTTTCTTATACCATGTTGCTGTCTGGAGCTGCCGTTGTACCCAGTTTTCCAGCACAGCTTCAGAATAAAAGCTTTCCTCAGCTGAAATATTCCACAGGCATCAGAACACCTCATTGCTGCACCTCTCCACCAAACATCAATCCCACTGATTCCTGATAACGGCACACATGCCATTAGTCGACCCTCCTTCATCCGACTGAGGGCCACAATTAGCCAACAAAAGGTAATCTCAATCAATTTCAATTTCACCTTTGTAGAGACGATTGAGAACACAAGGGGTTAATTATCCCTTTGCAGTATTGATTGGTGTTTCTCGCTGGCCTGTTAATTAGGGTGACTGATTTGGCACCCGGATTGGAGTGAGAGATAAATGATAAGCGTGAGTGGAGGGGACTGTGGAGTAATTTTCAAGCTGCCTCTGTTGCTTTTTCTCTCTTTCTCTCCTCCTCTGTTTCTTCCCCTTATGAGTCCGAATGTGCTTTTAGCTGAATAATGTAAGGGCCGCTGATTCAATCTATTTTTTTTTTTTCCCCCCTCTCTTAGTTATGTTTGGCGAATCTGTCTTGATGGAGGCATTTTCTGTCTGTCTGAGACTTTGCATATCACATGCTATTTACCTATGACAGGAAGATGCGCTGCAATATGTTGTTTCTTATGTATTTTTCATGATGTGCTGCTTGCAGGAGATGGCATAAAAGGTTATTTTTCTCTATGGTGAAAGAAGATACGTCGTCAGGCTGTCTTGTTATCATGTCCCATTGATGGGTGCATGATATGGAATGAATAAAACTGAGCTGCAGAAGCACTTATATCCTCTCTGGGAGCTTTCCATGTGTGCTGGGCTGCCTGTCGCTTGGCTATGCTTGGCTACACAGGTGACAGTGTGGCTTAGCTGTGAAAGCGAGGCAGGCAGTGCTGCAAGGCAAGCCTAATTGAAATCCCCTCCTATGTGAGACAGTGGAGATGGAGCTGTAAAAGGGCCTGTAATTACTGAGGCCACTAATGAGAGATAATTAGGTCATATGGCAATGTCTCTACCGGGGCTCTGCTGCGAGAGATGTGGTTAGGAATAAAAAGGTGGGCAAACTATGAACTCCTGTTGCTCATCACCATTATGCACCACCATTACAAATGAACAGTTCATTAGTAGTAATATCTTCTTGTAAAGGACCCTTTTTCATCACCAACAGAGTGAACACTACCCAGAGCCTTGCTACACACCTGGCATGAGGCATAGGTGAATTCAGCAGCTCTGTGGTGCCCAGAGCCACTGGAGCTCCACAAACAGGCTCACACATGAGTAAATGTGAAGTCCTCCTCTCTCTTTTTAATTATATTGTCATTTAATTCTCATGAACAGTTGATTTCAGTTAATTTTACTCTTCTCGCTCTTCTCTACATTTGCACATTTCACAACAAATTATTTTTCTGTCGATCAATTAATCAACTAATCATTTAAGCTTAGGTTTGATGTGGTGGAGCTAATTATAATTACTTTATACACTGTAAGGTAGTTTAATTTGTTAAATTTGTAACAATGCACCATATTTAGCATGATCATTATGATAAATGTTGATAAGTAGAAGTACAAATTAGCATAAAATGGAGATACTCAAGTAAAGTTCCAGTACTTCAAATCTGTGCTTTGGTGCAGTTCTCAGGTACACGGTCTTTGTTACGTCTCACCGCTGCTGACTTGTTGTGTTACTTATCAGTGCACCACATTCCTTAGGCCTCAGGTTTTATCTTTCAGTGTCGTCCCTGCAACATGTATGATTTTAGGTTTTCACTGTGATGCTTTTGTGTAACCCAGATAAGTTAACACAACTACTGTAAACTGGGTGTAGGTGATTTTGCTTTGCATGGTCTCTGGAGTGACAAATTAGTAGCTCTCTAATATTCACTAACACACACTGGCCTCAAATTTGAGATACTTAATGCGCATCTCTCATTTTGTCTTGATTTTATGCCCCGTATTGCTCTTCAAACCACTCTGAAATGGCTCTATTTTGTAAAAAGCCCTTACAAATTAATTTAGATTTGACTCGGATGCTGGTGAAGGGATGATGATGACGGGAATTTGGGGGAAGGCTGAGAGAGAGACTGCTCTGTGCTCAACGTGCTGGTGGGGCAGCATGACTAATATAGGAGACGCTGCTATGATGTTCGCGGTCAGAGAAGCGTGATTATGTAGAGAGCTGCTGAACAGGAATGGATGATACCCGCACACTGTGTATGTGGAATGCGGTTGAAAGAGACCCAGTCCCTTTACAGCTGTATATATTGATGTTGTAATTCATGTTTCTCTGGCTGTTCAGGGAAACATTTGTACATTGTTTCGTTTACCATCTCTTTTGCAGGGCTAATGTGAAAGTCGATATTTCTTGGATTTGTTTTGTGTGCAGTGCTCAGTTTGTGGAAAACATTGATTTGTTCTTCGGTGGGGTTGTTGCTTTTTTTTTTTTTTTTTTTTGTTGGCTTAACTCAGTGTTAAAGGATAAAGTTTCTCCATCACTTATACCATGTGCTGCACTTTAGAGGGCAGTGAATGTATGATGGTGTGTATGGATGACTGAGCGCGGAGACACGCGTACATGCATGACTGCACATGTTCCTCAGATTCAGTGAAGGCAAAACATTTAACAAATAGTCCAGCAGCCTCGACGGACCAGAATCAGCAATATGTCTTTTTTATTGGAGGGAAAAAAAAAAACCAAAGTGTAGGAGTCATGGGTCCAGCTTTGGAAAGCCCTAATGGGTTTCTTCAGAGCTCTTCTGGATAATGACCTCTTCAGCTCACCAACCATTTAAGTGATCTCCAGTTAATTGGGCAGGAACCTCAATCATGTCTGCGTTTTCCCCCCATCTGACCCTGCTCTCTTTTTATCCATTAGCACTATTTCTACTCCGCGCTGTCCAGAGAGCCTTCAGAGGAAATCATCTGAAGTAGAATCTCTTAGTTAAATGTTTCCTATTCACACCAGTGCTGAAGGAAAACTCAGTTTTCTTATGAACTAGGTCTCTTTTCTTTGTCCTATGGAACTTAAGCCCTATGATAACAGGTGGTCATATATTGGGTGGGACAGACAGGGTAATCCCTGTCTCTGTTCAAAGATAGTCTGTAGCAGCAGATGTGAGTTGCCTCCTTGATCTTTCTCTGGCTGTTCATTGACTCCTTTTCCTTTACCAGGCTGTTAAAAAAAACTAAAAGTTTTTCTTTAAACCAGGAATTTATCCAGTGTTTTGTCGGTCCTCTGTTGCTTTAGTTGCACCAATATATGTGATGGGCAGCGGGGAAAATAGTCAAGGACAGTCTTGTCATTCTGTCTCTGTCTTTAACACTTGTTTGACGTGGCTCAGACGTATGAGTTTGGTTCAGACTAAGTGGGTGGGGCTCTCTCAGTTGTTCCATCCTCAGCCTTGGCGCAAGAAACCTTCCTTTGGGTCCCGTCTCGCCTGTGACAAATAGACGGTGGCATGTGTGGGCTGGAGGGCTCGACGACATGGCGACTGGGGACGGCGGCTGGCGAGATGAGATGAATATTCATCATAGGGCGCTATGTCACCCCATCAGCTACATGCCGGCTGTTCCCTGTCCTCCGATAGAGACAGAAAGGACAGAATAGAGCTGAGGGCCGATGAGGAAGTGAAGCAGAATGAGGGTAGGAGAGGGCTTGGGTTTGAAAGATGCTTTGACTAGATGAGGACAACTTGGGACCGTGGATGGTCAGAAAGTGGAGAGTGGGAAAGAGGGAAAGACTGTGGCAGGGCAAAGGATTGCTTTGGAAAGATAACTAGACAGCGACAGAGGAAAGAAAAAGGTGTAGGAGGGTAGAGAGAGAAAAGGTGGGGGTTTGGAGAGAGAATGAGGAGAGGAAGGCTGAGGGGAGGTGAAAGGGATTGGTTTGGAAAGATGAGTAAATTAAACCGGAGTGAGAAGGTGGCGAGGGATGTGGGAAAATGGAGAGGAGAAAGGATGACTTCGGAGCAATGAGTAGACGGCGCGAGCGGAGAGAAAGGTGTGGAAGTTTGGTGTCGGTGTAAAGAATGATTTATCCCCGGATGAAGACGGAAGCCCACCCCCCTCTCCTCCTCCTGCTCCTCCCAGCTCGGCCTGTGTGCTAGCTGCTTGCTTACCTGTGGACAGGCTGCTGCTGCTCTCTGGTTGAGGGATAAGTAAACAAGGCTGTTGCTTGCAGATGGGACTGTCTGAGATGGATGGCCTTGTCTCAGATACACACACGCACGTACATGGAAGTCTGCACATGGTCACACTGTGCCAGAGTATGGCAATATGGAGAGAAGAAAACAAATACACGCACATGGACAAACTCAGAAAATCACTTTAGGCAAAACATGGCTGTTGTGTGGGGTTTTTGTTTGTTTGTTTGTTTTTTTGTGGTGGTCAAGGCCACAGGAGGGGAGATGGTGAAGTATTTGATTCAGTATTTGCAGAGGTGAAGCTGGGACAAAAGCTGGGAGCAAAAGCTGCATGGCTTACCTGCTGTGACTGACTGTCAGTGTGTGTGAGAGGGAGAAAAGGGACAAATTAGATGGTAAACTCGCTTATGACAGCATCAAGCTTCCTTTTAGCTTGTCTGTCTGTCTGTATTGTGTTGTTGTCTTGTTTGCATGAGAAACCTGTAATCTTCCAGAAATGTGGGAAGCAATAATAATGAGCAGGTAGCAAACACGGGGTCCCGGATAGACATCTCTAAATCACAGGAGGAAGTACGGAGAAACAAATGAAAAAGTAGTCACCAGTGTTATATTTTTCATTTGTCAGCGAGGCACAAGCGTGACAGCATCACTCCCCACATGAAAAGTTAAATATGAATGGAGAGAGCTGCAAGCCTTGTCACTCCGCCACCTCACTCGTTGGCCAGCCCTGCTTGATGGGGGGGAAAAAACGGGAGAGGGAAATTCATTATCTCTAATGTATTCTAATGCACCCAAGTGTCAGGTTTCATCACAGCTGAGGGGTGTGATACTCAGATTTTGTTTGCGTTAGTATGATGGAAGTTTCTATATAGTGTGAGCTGATCTACTGTAACTGCAGCTGCTAAAAATACTTCTATAACGTATGCAGCAGCACCGTCGCTACATGGTCTTTGGCGTCTGCACAGCTGACAGTTTAGTGATGAATGTGTTGATGGGTGTTCTTTAACTTCAACCAGCACACTATAGAAGTGGAGGCTCAACGGTCTAGTAACTTCAAAGAATGGCTGCACATGTGCCACTTCAACACACGCCTCTGGGAATTGTGTGAGACCGACTACCACTGCATCACTTTGAGTTCCACTCAAGTGTTTGTGGCATGTGGCAGTTATATTTCAGTCTGGCATCTGTGACGAAAGAGAGAAGGTAAATGAGTTAACAGATGAAATTTTGAACCAACTTCTGTCACAGCTGTGTTCAGTTTCTTGCAGTTTGGGTCCTGTTTTTGTAGTTTTCCCTTTTTTTGTATAATAACCTTTTACTTACAAAGTTAATTGCTGCGATCTGGGAACATGGCGTCAGTTAAAAAGAATTTAAATGGAGTAAGAAACATAGACAGTAGTGCAGGTTGTAAACAAACACCCAGCTTAGCCAAACTTATTCGGAGGAGAAAAATGGGTCAAACTGTAAAATTATTGAGCTGTAAACATCCATCACAGTTAACAGACCATAGTCCTGGTTCAGTTTGTAACTACAGTACTCAGTGTAGTTGTGTGCACAGTTTTTCTTTGCAGTGCAAACATACAGTATTTCGAAGTACGGTGCAAAAACTAGGAGAATATGCAGCAGTATGTTCAATGTGGGAAACAACATTTTCTCAAGGAACGCATCCTCAGTTTTCATTCTGAATCTCTCTGTCTCTGACTGTCAGGTTAACGTGGCCCCATTTTTTCCCAACCCAAAGCCTTAATTTAACATAGGAGTAATGTCAGGAGAGATTTGTATGATTTGCACGGGTGTGCCATGATAGAAATCCCATCTTCTAATCCAGACTGAGGCGATTTAGCACCAAAGCGGTCACATTTTATTACAGTTTTTCCAGCATGTTACCCAGGTATTTTTTTCTGTATTACATCACATCGCTGGCAGCGCAGGTCCCACTGAGATGAATGCTTTGAGGTAAGGTCCCAGTAACAACTGTCACTTTCACATTATCCCAACAGCGTCTGACTCACTGAGCTTGATAATGAATTCTTATACAATTAAGTTCACTCACTGTAAATTCGGCCACGATCAGCAATAAATCGATATAGAAACACCCCTCTCTCTCCTACTACATCTACATCAGTGAGAGGAGGGAGAGAGAGTATCTTTGAACGGAGGTGTTTGTATATTAAAAATCGCTGATCACTGCAGATTTCATCATCATGGCTGGTTATTTCATTTTTCATTGGTTTCCTCTCCTTCTCATGTAACTTTAAGCGAGAACCAGACAATATTTACACTACACCTAAATGTGTCCCAATTTAAACCTTTTCCCTCAGTGTATGAATGGAGTGATGCATTTCATTCAAGAGCAAAGTAGTTCAGCATGTTTGGGAAATGCACTCATTCATTTTCTTTTCAAGGTAAAGATCAATATCAGTCTTGGATTTGTGCTGCATTTGCGACATGTTTAGCGCAGAGGCGGGTTGCACAGAGAGGCAGCTATTTGTGTAACGTACAAAAACAGAAACAAAAATACAAAAATGACAGTTTGGTTTTAGTTCAGTGTGATGAGTAATCCATCTGCTCAGTATGTCTGTGCAGTACCTCTGGCTACAGTGTGGGTTTAGCCTGGTTCCAGACCTGAATCGCTGCCCACATCCCCGATTTGTTCAGGGATTCAAATAGGTCTGATGTTGTGCCCATTGACAGCTGTTTCCTCAGGCTGGAGAAGCAATAGTTCATTCAGCGTAGTATGCTGACATGAGAATATGGATGGCATCTTCCTACATACAGTACTGTAGCTACCTAGTTACCTCCCTGAAAAGCAGCAACAGAAAAATGGCTCTGGCAGTGGTGGATGAGATGCAGCTGTACAGATTGTTAGAAGCTGACCGACACATCAGGTTAACTGCTGAGGTTAAACAACCGAAAACCCCACTTCTGAGCAAGAATTTGCTCAGCATAAACAGATTGTCAGGTGAAATAAATGAAATGATTTCATTGTTGTTATCAGGCTTGTGCATGTTGCCATATATAGTTTTGGTCCAGCACCAGCTCCCCTTAAAACCTAATATTTTCATATTATGTAGAGGTTAATAAAACTAGAGACACTTGTTAGTCAGCATTTTATTTTCTTGGTCCAGAGCCAGGCTAACTGTTTCCCTCTACCTCCAGTCTTTATGCTAAGCTAACCATGTTCTGGGTCCAGTTCTGTACTCCACGTATCATCTATCGTCTTATCTCACTCTCGGAAAGACAGAAAATAAGCCTGTTGTCCAAAATGTTGAACTATCGCTTCATCACAGGACACAGTACAACCCACATGGATATAAACACTCAAACTGGAATAATCAGTGTTGGCATGACAACTTGAGAACAGGGTTATCACCTGACTACCTTCCCATAATATCGGCACTGGCAGCAGCTTGAATCAGTCATGTTTAATATGACTCAGCAGAACTGTACCTGAAGTATGTTTGAAATATTCTGAATGAAACGGGACAGGTGAGTGGTAGGCAGCTATACAAACACGTTTTTTTTTTGTTTTTTTTTTTCCCCTGCTGTCATTTAATATGTGAGCAGACATGGGTTACATCTCTGAAGAGAGATGGATTGGAATCTCAAAAAAAAAATCAAGCAGCAGTGATTCAGAGCAGAGTGCGAGGGCCCGTGGAGCAGTGAACTCACCCACCGAGATCAAACCTCTCACTCATTTAGCTCAAACAAACGGCAGCGTGGGTAGAAGACGGTGCTTCTGCCGAGATGTTTTCTGTTTTCTGTGCATCTGTGCTGAAACTAAAGTGGGCATCACCGCCACAGTCCCCAGACACAACACACTCTATTTTCGAAAAGCACAAAGATGGAGAGTGGTGAGTCTGTGGCTGGCATCACTGCTCTTATTAACGTTTGAGAGCCCGTTCAGATTTTTTGCCCAAATGAAACTCTGATGTTTGATGTGGACATGTCCCTCACAGGAAGTAGTGAATCGGAGCTGAAAGCTGAAATCAGAGGATTATTTGCCAGCTTTTGCTTGAAAAAGGACTAAAATGATTAATCTGTTTTTCTTTTTTTGTCGCTAAGCGCTGCAACATAAATTGATCTATTGATATATATTTTAGGTCATCGGATTTGATTAATCGTTTTATCTACAGGATGTCAACAAATATCGAAAAATGGCAAATGATTTAAAACAGAATAGCAGCAAATCCTCACATTTGTGACGCTGTAATGAGCCGGCGTTTTCAGTAATCAGCCCTGGAGACTGAATGCGCCTGAGCCCAACGTGAACCAAACTGCGTCAGACCCAGAACACCATTACACTTCTGGCTTCTCCTGTAACCTACGGCTTACAACAGTGAATCCATCTGAAATGAAATGCCCTCCTGTCTGAAAACATGAAACATGGGCACATTTTACTTATTTTGCAGTAAGGCTTTTGATCCTGATCCATCCTTGTACTGTGGCTTCCAGGCAGCACAGGTAGTGGCTGGTATTTAGTGCACGAGTCAGCGTGTCTCAGGTGTGTTCTGTACTTTGCTCCCTCTGTTGTACAAACTGGGCTGTTGTGGTGATGAAGGAATGAGGTATTGTCAGTCTGCTTGTTATTTTCATATTGCACACACACATATATATATAATGGTATGCCATTTCAGTTCATACATATATTATCTTATGCTGTTTTTTTTTTTTTTTTACATTCTGCATGCGTGCTGCAATATCATGTGAGTCATTCTCATCTTTTATTACTATTCAGCTGGTTGCAGTTTGCAACCTCAATGATTGATGCCACTATATCCACTAACACACTGGTCCTTTTAACCCCCAACCCAGTTTAACTGGCATCAGTATCTACACACATTTTATATATAGATTTTATATATTTATTTTAAAATCTAATATTGTTAATTATAAATTTTTGCCTTTATCACCTTAGGATAATGTTATTTGTTTCCACATTTTTAAAAAAATCTTTGGAGCTCATTGATTTATTCTAATTATTGTTATTATTTAGTTTATTTAATTTTTTTTTATTAAACTGATTAAATGTTGCTGAAAAAAATCAGTAACAAAGAAATTCAGGTGAAAATTGGATTGAAGAAATGCTATTTGTGTCACAGTTTGTTGACTGCTAATTTTTAATTACTTTCAGGGACCCTGGCTGATTTGCAGCTTAATCAGCACCTCCTCTACATAATCTCCTCTTTTACACCTTACTTTTCTGTTATTGGAAGCACAACCTGAGCTGTAAACTTAAACTGTGGTGAAAACTGTCCTGTGGCAGTACCAAGAAATACCAGATACTTGATGTGTGTAAACACAGCGTCTAATCGAAAATAAGCTTAAGCTGACGCACTCGTAAAGCATTTTTCTTCAAATATCAGAAAAATAAGAAACTGCTCAGTGCAATATTGGTTATATAAGCTCCACCCTTGGTAGCTGCCCAGTAGTTTTGTGCATCTTTGTATTTATTATGAGCCTTTTTGGTTGTTTTGTGTCTCTTTTCTAGTTGTTTTGTTTTTCTTTGTTGCCATTTTGCGTCTCTTTGTGGATGTTTTGCGTCTCTTCGTGGTCATTTTGCGTCTCTTTGTGGTCGTTTTGTCGACTTTCCGATAAGATGTGTTAATAGTCACTTTAAACGGAGGCTTGATCCCCTTGGGTACCTGAGCCTGCGCATTGTAGATCCATTCATCAGGTCATCTGTGATGAAACAGCCAGACATAAACGTACCATTGCTCACTCTCTGCAATGTTTAGGCCTTTGAAAATGTGTCTATAAAGAATTAACAACATGAAATGGCCTGCGTGTTCAGTGCTTTGGCCTTCGAGGATTCAAATACTCATTTCATGTACATCATTTAAATGCAGCTCAGACGGCTGTGTTAACACTTGAGCCATTGTCTCCCAGCGTCCTCAATTATGCACAGTTATCATTATTAAAAGATTTTTTCAAACATCTTTTGTGACTTCTAATGGAAGAATGTACCCCTAATGCATTGCAGCACACCTCTCAATCTGCTGTTAGGAAAGCATCTAATTTTCATTTTAACCCTAGATGGGCCTCATTCTCTCACTGGCCTGATGTGAGAACACAAATACTAAGTTTATTAAGTTTATAAGTCGAATCCAATACAGCAGATTGAGTCCTGAAAACTGGCACTTTCTGAGTTTGTGTGTTTGTGCTCAGTTGATTGGGCACTTGGCGTGTCCTTCTAATGATGTGATCCAATGAAATCCACTGGTGAGACTGTTGGTTATCAAAATTGGTATTGATATAGAAATACCAGTCATTGATTGGCATCGATTCCTGATGACTGTGATACTACCTGACCCACAATCAGTCTAAAATCAACTTCTTGATCACTGATAAGGAATCTAACAAACGAATGAGCAGATCCTCTGAAATTCACTGTGAATATTCATCAATTTCATCAAAGGATTAAATTATAGCAATAATAATGAAGCAATATACTAAACCCTGGGTGGCACTATAATTTAAACTGATGGACACAAGTTTTTTTTTTAGTCATGCACATTATGCATATGTCATAATCTGTATATGCACATTTCCTTTCCTTCTCTAAGGGGAGTATGAAGGTTAGACTTTCAGTCTAACAGTAGCTTTCAGTTTTGGCTTATATTTCAGCTTATATTTCTCAGCATGTACGGTCAGTGTGTAAAGTTGGGGCTGCAGGCAGCTGGTCCAGGCAGACATGGGTATATTTACATTTGCCGTCTCTCTCTGCCACCGGAATGTGGAAAATTGTATAATTTTGGCTTTAGACATAAGGTGAAGAGCTCAGACATCTGGAAGGAGCTCTGACAAGAGCAGCTGTATATTTCACATCCACTGAAGCCTGTTCTTGGACTTGCAAAACATGCTGGAGGGGTTATATATCCCATCTGGCCTGGGCTTGGGATTCTCCAGGAGGAGCTAGAGGGGGTGGCTAGGGAAAAAGATGTCTGGGCTACCTTGTTTAGCCTGCTGCTACTGTGACTAGAATAAGCTGAGAAAAATGGGTGGATGTGGATGGGGTATATACCAACTGCCATGAAATTTCCTGAGTGCTTATGCTTTTCAGAGGTTAAATGCTTTTGATTTCAGTGACCCCATGGTCTTACCTCTGCTCGAATTTCCTCAAAACCATCACTGGCTAAAATTTGTCCAACACTTTTGTGTTTCAGGTTGCAACAATATATAAATATTAGACTTCCTCTTATAACTTTATTTAGCAAAGCAAAATGTACTCATGTCCAAACAAAACTAACATCTCACATTTGCATATCTTTGTAATTTGGCTTCTCACAAGTTCTCAAAAGTTTTCCCAAAGATTCAAAAGGTTCCTTCTGAGAATTAATCAAAAGTGCAGTTCAGTGAGCACACAGTAAAACTTTTAGACTTGCGCAGTGGGTTCATCTGCATGTTTCATTAAAGCAGCCCACATTGAGCGGAGTGAAAGCAGTTCCATGTTCTGTAGTTAACACTTTCCTCTCTTCTCCCTGTGAGCGAGGAGGAGAGTTTCCCTGCAGGGATCAGTACTGACAATGTAACTGGAGCGTTTTTTCTCTTTGCTGTTTTTGTGGGATTTTCGGCCTTTAATGACTTCAGCATGCCCCTAGCTCCATACACGGTTACTGAGAGCTAGTTATCCTTGAATCTTAGGTGTTAAATCTCTTTTGTCCAGTGCCCCGTGTTGTTGTGTTTTCCGGCAAAGGATTTTATTGGAGGAGAGCGGGTTGATGGATAAGGTCTATTCTCAGGATCCCCCGCCCAGGGAACGTATCATCAGTGTCAGGCTTTGATAGCAACTCAAGGTGAAGGGTGTCAAGGGCTAAAGCAGCATTGAGAGGAAGGAGCTGTGAGACCAGAGCAGTAATGGTATCCTCATCATAACTGAGTCTGCCTGTGGCTCATCATGGCCTTTCTCTACAGCTGGGCATCGCTTAGCTGTGGAATCCATACACTATTAAAGAGAATGTGTCATTTTTAATACTCCTTTGTGTCTACTACAATTAAAGCGTGAATTTTACACTTTCATCCAGAGTGAACTACAAGCTGTGAGTTTAGGGTTTTGCCCAAGGACACTTTGACAGGACACGTAGCAGCTGATGGATGCAAAACTCGCTGTAACAGAGAGTGAATTTAACCTGGGCCCTACCGTTAACAGGACAGGCTCTCTGAAAACTGGGCCACCTGCTTCATTGTTTTATAATTGCACAACAGCTACAAAATAATATTGCCCCAGCGTAGTTTTATGCTCCTCTTGCAGATATGCAGATAGAAACTGGTCTCACCACAGGTCCATGTAAACTAGTTCAACTGCTGCTTCCGAGGGCAAGAATAAACTTTAAACCTCAAATTTTAAGCTGATGGGGAGGAGTCTTAAGTGCATTTTGAGTCTGCAGGTGTCGCCGCCTTTGTGTATAGTTACCATGGCTACAGGTGTCTCTTGCAAGGTGTCCGCGTCACTCTTCTTTGCCGCAGCACAGACTCACTCGCCTCAGTGAATCCAGTTGCATTCCCGAGCTCTCTGTTTGAACAGAGCCGCTCTCTCTCTCTGATCTAATCCAGTTTAGCTGCTCCTGCTAACCTGGCGTCACTGCAGCCGTTCACTGCAGATCGGTGAGGCATTCAGAAGCTGCATTCACTCACGTTTTCCCTCAAATTCTGTTCACTTTGTGAGTTTAGTTTGAGAGGAGAAGCTTATGACAGCAACTTAGTAAACATCTAGAGGATGATTTAAATGCAGCACTGACATTAATCCTGGAATTTACTCCCTCCTTTCTGATAGCAACACTAAACACGGCCGAATAAAAGTTAGTTATCTCCACGTCCACAGCACTTGATAGTGACACCAGCTCACCTTTTTGTAAATGTCTGCATGCTGCCTGCATGTTTTCGTAGTTTCTCAGCTGTTTTGTTCCCGTCTCTTGTCTAATTGTCAGTGGAGTGAAGATGAATTTATTCCATAAATCTGTTTCTTCCAAGAACTTTTAACATCAGATAATGTTACACATAACTTTATAAGATGTTTGTGATTAATAGTAGTGGAACAGAACAAGCAGCTAAATCATTTTCTGAGCGAGACACATCTTGTCTTTCAGTTTTTATTCATTGGCGAAAAATGTGATGCATTTTGTCGAAGTTCTCATTTTCAAATGTGACTTTTTATACGTCTTTAGTCTTGGTGAGTTGAAAAAGTACTTTGAATATTGCCTGATACTTAAACATAGAAAGTTCTACACATGGTTTAATGCCACATATGACACCCTGGGCATAAACTAATCAGCAGCTATTTAATTTGCAATTAAGCCCCAGGATGGACTTTTGTTATAAACAGATGTTGATGAACGGTGGGCGGAGGCCAAGTGAGGTCGCCAATTACTGCATGTCTCATTATCCTCCAGCGTCTGTTTCGGTTTGTCCTGTGGACCTAATAATGATCAGTCCTGAGTTGTATAAATGAGAAATTCCATATGGTACAGAAACAGTCATCTGTCTGAAGGAGGCTTTGTTGAACCCAAACACTGTGGCATGATTTAATGCAGTTAATGAAACCAAAAAGTTTCTCTCAGGGTGACGGTGTTTCAGTGAAAGCTTTTGAGCAGCTAAAAAAAAATTGTGGAGTTGTTGGAGTTTTTAAAGGTTTTTCTAAATCCATAGGAATATGGGCAGCCTATTTAAACTGAAGTGAACAGCTGAAAGTCATTTAAATTGTAGGTTTTCACATGAGCAGTGAAGTTTGACGCCTTGGACACGTCTGGGAGCGAAAGATAAACATCTTTTTTTTTTTTTTTAATCTAAACAGAATTATAGAGTTATATGGATTTCAGCTGACAAAAGCAGTATTCAAATCCATTGTCTCCTTTTGTGGGGATCTGTTACTAATGTAAGATTTGCAAAAAATCACTGTCCATTGTCATGCAGGCTTGTTTCTGTCAATCTGTACCAGGCACAGAGCTCCTATAAATACAGCTGGCCTTAAATACCAATTTGCCAGTTTGATCAGTTAAGAGCTTTTGACAGCAGTGTCATTGAGCAACTTTTCTGAGATGCGGCAGGGATCACTCCATTGCCCTCATTCATACTGTACTCTGTTGGTGGGATTAGCTTCAAATCCTCTCCCTCTATAAAATCCTCTGTAGGGAGCGCAGTCATTGAACCTGCTGTAACGGAGCTCTCTTCTATTTTTATTCCTTTTGCTCTTAGTCAGGCTCGGTGCGAAACATCAAAGCGCATTTGTAGTTCAGCAAAAGGAAAACCAAACCTCTCATTTATAACTGGTTCACAGCCAAATTAATTATTCATTCAGATTACAGTTCACCGGCACGAACAACAGGAAGACAGGCCGAGGCGCACAAACACGTACACAAATTCTCTCAAAGTGCTTCAGAAAAGTGAAGGGCAGATAACGAGAGCGGTGGCCGTGCTTTCAGTCTGCTAAAAAGCCCAAAAAGGAGCACAATAAAGAGGTTTACTGCACAGTCTAACTCCTAAGGTGTTTTTAAGCAGATTAGTAGGTGTTTTGAAGCAGATAAGCAAACAGATTACCAGACTTTCTCTGCAGTGAAGTTAAGAGATCAAGCCTTTAGTGTCTCTGATGGGTAATTGGGCTTCTGGCAAGACAAACAACATCATACGTAATCGCAAACAATGAAGTACAGATATGCACAGCACATTTAAATTAAACAATGCAAAGTGCCACAGAAGGAGTTAATGGGGTAGTCTATCAGTGACATTTAAATAGGATTAAGCCACACAGTGTGCATGAGTCACCCAGGTCATGACTGGGCACAGTCACAGTTTTTAACAGTAGGTTTGTGCCTCAGTCAGAGGCAACAAAAATCCTGAATGTACAGCATATTTCCGTCTGGCTCGATACTGTACCTGCAACTTGTAATGTTGGCATGACACTGTGTTTCTGTGCATGGGAAATGCATTAAGAGCCTGAGGCCTGCAATGCTTGGTCTAACTGCTTCAGATGCACAGAATGTGCTTGAAATGCTTCTCAAATATTTATTGAAGAAGAAGTGAGAAATGGATCACAATCCTTGGCGACTGTGTTAACGTTTACTGTAGCTGTTTTGCATTAAATGCCTTCCAGTGCTTTGCGGGTGCACGGTTTCTATTGCGAGCCAGTGGCAAGAAGGGGAAGGTCTCGGATCTGATCTGAAACTGACCTGTGAAAAACTGCAGCAAGAAATAAATTAATGCTCAAAAAGCGAAACGTGATCTGAAAAGCACCCGAGCACAGTTAGACCAAAACTGAAGAGCAGCAATTCAGTCTGTTTCCCTGCACTTAACTGTTGAAACTGTCCAACTTTCTATCAAAAAAACATTTCATCACACACTACATCATCGAGTTAATAGCAGGTGCTCTAGGATCAACTCGGTTATTACATTTAATAACACACACACACACACACACAGTGTGACCTGTGTATGGATAGGAGAGAAGTGAAACTGAAGCTTGACTTTAAATTTAGCTAAATGCTGTAGTAGCTGTAGTGCTCTACTGAAGGTGGCTGCTGGCTACTTTTCGCAGCTATATTTAGAGTGAGGAAATTAGTTCAACATTTCTGTTTATGTAACTTCCTTTCACCTACTCATGATATTATTCCAGTGAGTGCCAACGATTCACTTTCCCCCTTTGTCTCTCTCACACACACCTTTTCCTTATTCGGAAGATTCCAAAGTGAATGGAAAATATTTCATGCCAGAGTCAAACAGTCACGTCAATCTACTTATGATTCGCATGAAAATACTGTCACTGCGGGACGACGTGAATAATTCACATGTATGTAAAACATAGCAATAAATATTAATTCCATGGAGGAACATGCCTGCTGAGATTTGAACCTCAGCCAAACGTCACCAGTCTAACTCTCTGCCCCACTCTGCCATATGGGATGATTTGCACATGAAATGCAAACATGTTTAAAGGATGGAGACCAGTAGAAAATGGATGGAATGTGTCTGCTTCACCTCTGCACTGCGGGGCAGCGCCCCCTGCAGGGCACCGTGGTATTACTGTCAGGCAACATAAAGGGGAACAAAGATTAAGAACAGAAGAGGTCTGTGGGTCAGCACACTGTGGAGGCTCCTCAGTACTGAGATTCATCCATCGGCCAACACACACACTCACTCATCCACACACGTCTGATGCCAAGTGCACAGACACTGTGTGCATTACTATACCATTGGTTTACTTTATTTACAGTCAAACATTTATTGATCTGTCACCTGCAAATAACTTTGATTTCACTAACTTATATAAAACGTTCTATCAGAGAAGAGCAGCATTTTCTCAGTGGGAGGTCTCTGTGTTGCCCCTGTATTTAACTGTATAAACCAGTCCCTGCACAGACACTGGGGCACCTGCCCAGTCAGCCTGGTTCCACATGCCTACTCGCATAAAGGCATAATACTCACCAGCTTACAGCTTGGGTAAAGCCTCCTGCTGGCGCTGAGAATTAAATAAACATGGTTTGGTTATTATTCGGCCTCTCTACCTCTTGGCAACCTGCTGGCTGCATTAGACAACAATACATACCTGCATGATCAGGGCGCAGACAAACCCACGTGGCATTCAAAGGCTTGCAAAGGAGGGAAACGCATGCCCTCTTTTTTTCAAATATGGCTGAGCAGGTGTTTTTGTCATTGCATTTAAATGCACTTCAGTCCTGCTTTAGTTTGCATCTCATCAGCTGTTCCCCAATAATTTGCCTGCTTGACACACAGGCATCTAATGTGAGGACTGGACTGGATCCATCTCTGGCTCATTCTGTCCTCAGCTATCTGTCCGTCTCAGTCTGTCCCGGCTTTGATCATGTCCCGGTTTTTGAGTGAGTCACACATGAACATGCACTGACGCACACTCTACACTGATCCTGCAGATATACTCACAGCACACACACACACACACTCTCGCACACGCACACATATGTATGAAGCTTAGAGTGTTGCTATGCACCAGTTCTCTGCCTTCTAATGTGTCTTTCCACACCTGTCTGTCTAAATCCCGGTGGGCAGGGACGTGCGTATTCCCTAATGTCTACTTTTTTTTTTTTACGAGTCCTGTAATCCCATATGTGTGTGTCATGTGCTGTGTTAGTCATCACCATCAGCTGTAACTCAGAAAGTACATAACACTGTCAACAAGACACATTTCTGTATTGGTGTTGGATATTGTACTTGGTGTCCTGTAATTTATTGTTCATTCAGTTTTCAGAATGGCTTGTGCACCATGTCGTCCAGGTCTCACTGAAACGTATGGGATGCTGTCAGCTTTTTGACATTATCACAAAAGCTCATGTGAGCGCTGTTAGCAGCCTCAGAGGGGGAGGTCACTACTTTCCAGGGAATAAAAATGCCCCTGAAGCCCAGATGTGTGGCTCAGAGAACTTAATCTGAATTAATCTGAAACTTTCAATTATAGGAAAGAATCACATTCATTTTCAGGCCAGGGTCACCTTGCCCTAACGCATTCAATTAGTCATTTTATTAAGTTTAATTAATTTACAAATCATTTTTTAAAGTGATGTGGCCCAGTATGAGCAGAAGTAAAACTTCATGCATTGATTTCTTTCTATCCAAACACGAGTTCCTCTCTCGTGAACAGCCACTGAGTATTCTCTGTTTGCCGTGATGAGACCATGATGTTTTAACTTGGGGTCTCCCTCTGCCTGTAAAGGCCCATAGAATCTAATGAAAATCTAAATTTTCATAATTGATGAATCAAGTTCTACATGTTAATGCTTCATTAGCCCCTGAAAACCTGGTTTCATGTCCTGAGTGTTTCTATATAATCTTTAAATAATACAAAGTTAAAGTCTGGGATTTGAGTTATCAAAAACTCAGCTATTTGCTTATCATGACTGTGTGGGTGTAATTTGATCATATTTAATGGGGCAGTGGTCTGACACTTATAAGCTCATAACCCACCAACTGTCAGCACATTTTGTCCAGTCCACTATAAACCAGTGAGAGGAGACCAGACAAAACAGCAGACATGAGATTTCTTTCATGTGAAATAACCGCAACTGCTCTAACTTCAGCAGAAAATTATGTTGATCCAGAACCACCATCTCTCATTATAAGAAGCTGATTGAGAAAATAGGTTTTCAAAGCCTTTAAGTGAAGGATTTGAACACTTCTTTCAAATACTCACAAAGGACTGCAGTACCAAACTGTGAAAGCGATTTTCTGATTTTTGTCAGGTATTCTAAGTCAAAATAGACATACTTTCCTGCAAATGGATGCGTAGCGTTACGAAGCAAACTCTCCTGTTTCAAGCGTATTCTTGTTAAGACGGGCACTTTCTGCAGGAAGGCTCTTCTGTAAAGGAGATGTCCTCCACCATGAAAAGTGGGCAGGCAAACCCGTGGGGAAGTTCTCCTCGCCGTGCATCAGTGGAGCAGGAAAAATCCCCCTGAAAGGGTTCCTGGCAGCAGGTGATGGGCTACTGTGGCGAAACAGGAGCGAGAGATTGGTTCTCTGCGAAGAGGTTTAGGCTGGCTTGCTCCATGTATCTAAAAGGAGACGTCTGCCATGCTAATGAGATACAGCCGGGGGTGAGGCGACGTTCACAGTGTGACAGCTGCCTGGGAGGCCATGACTCACATTCAAAATAATTAAATAGATTTAAAAAAAAAAAGAAAGAAAGAAGAAGCAAATAACAGTTATACTTGTACTACAACACTGGACTTTAAGGCACAGATAAAGCTCGTTGAGAGCTGCCTTAGGCTTGTCATGCGTATTTTAAGGGACTGAGAGGGGCTTTCTCTGACATTACAGAACTTTTTTAAAAATGTTTGGCATGATTACATTGCACAGGATAGTAATTCACAACTGTGGTATTGATCAAAGTGAGAGCACATCTGCTGACGAATAAGTGTAATTAAACAGGATGCTGAGGTTATTAAAGTTCTTTAAACTGCATGTACTTTTAGTGTTTATTTTTTTTTTCAAATTCAGGATTTATTAAAAAAAAAAATTGTGTTAATTCTGTGTATTTCCTTCCTTCCAAGTAAATGATTTAAGAAAACACAGACTCCTTTATAATCATTTTGGGTGTTGGTCATAGAAATGATTGTTTATAAACATTAAAGGGTTTTGGTGTTGACGTACTTCAAAAACCTGTACTCCTCTAAATCAAATTGACTTTTTTATTTGTTGATTTTGTTGATCGGTAACGGTGCAGAGGCACTCTATGTCCTCTTTGATTGAAACAACATATACGTTTCACTTTCACTGCTTATTTATATAATTTACAGCCTGTCATTTTATTTAAGTGTGAAATGTCATTATATGATCCCGTCTCTGATGAAGCAAAATGAAGGGTGCAAAATCTCACTTTACTGTTCACTATAGAGTAAACTACTGTCTAACTGTTGTCGTTTGTTCTTGTTATATCGGGAATAGAGAATGAATAATCACTTTTGTGTCTGTTTAATTCTGTTCTACTGTATTTTAGATACGGGAGGTTTGAGTGTTCTCCTTGTGACAGGATGCTGTTTATGAGCTGACAGTGCGGCTGTCAGGAGTGGCAAAGTGACATGAGCGCTGTCACAGTGTTAAAACTCGAGCCAGGCGCATATGGCATTAAAAATGAAACAAGCAGATATTTGACAGAGGGATCTCTGTGTGAATATCTAAGGATTGTGTGTGTGTGTGTCTGTCTGTGTGTGTGTGTGTGTGTGTGTCCAAGTTGTGTGCTCTTGAATGTGGGGCTGTCATGCGGTAAACAAAAGGCACATCATTAGCACACCAATCAATACAGCGTTTCTCTCAGTACTCTTCTTGCTTGTTTTTGAACTGTTGCTCTTCACTGAAAACTGTTAAGAGCTGTGACAAATTGTCGAGTTAAAAGTCAGAGGCGAAGTGTGAGTCTGGACTTTTGGCACTAAGCGACTTTATTTTACGTTTCTGAATGGGATCATCAAATTGTCTTTACCAACGTCATCGAGTGTACTAGTGTATTCTACCTGGTAGCCTCATTAGCCTAAATTAATTATAAGTAACAGTGAGTTTACGAACTGTAAATGTTAAATAAGTTAGACCGAGCAGTGTCCATTAGGTTGTGTGAGTTCAAAGTTGGTCTGTCTGTCCCTCTGACTGCCGAAATATATTTTATGGCCTGTGGTCAAGAAATAGTGTGATACCAGTGACACTGTAAAGTATAATTGGGTTTTCATCCTTTCCAGCTGCAAAATGTAACTGGAACGATGTCGAGACGACAGCATGTATAGCGAAGTCTTCGAGGAAGGTTGTTTGTCTTCCGTTTGAATCAGCCACTGGAAAACGTGGAAAATTAACCAGTTAATGAAGTGTGATGCTGCTGGGATTACACTGTTGATTTTGGTACGTGAACATACACACATGGGGTTTTCTCCACCATATGTGTGAATATATTAAAAAAAAAAAAAAAAAAAAAAAAAACCCATAATGAGTAAACTCCTTTGGTGACTGTTCAGTGAGAAACACCAGTCTCTCTACTCTTTTAACTCAATAGCAGAAAAAACGTTTGTGGTGATGGGAAGATTTTTCATACCACATCCCCAAATCACATAAGCAGCACGTGAAACACTTCATTGGAATCAATTAGTAAAAGGCGCCTGTGGCTGCTAAAAGCGCATCACGTTATCGCCCACCTAACCCTGTATGTTCGATTCGATTTTAGCGTGGCAGCAGTGTAAAGCCATCAGTAAGCTTCAAATGAAGAGCCCAAAAAACCGTAACCACTTCTGGATTTTGGCATGTTTGTAAGTTTAGCTGAAACATTTAGGAATTATCAGATGCAAAAACACACAGGAATTTATAATATTATGAGACGATTTTACAAACCCTGGACACTGTGCACGGTTATAATTATTTACTCCTCTCTCTCCATATACTTGCACATGTGGTTGCACCGTGGGTGTTGTAAGGGAGATGGATATGACACTGGCAATCAGGCCTGCTGCCAGTTTGCCCCCAGTTGCCAACTGCGTTACAGTAACAACAAAATCTCCTGCAGCCCAAAAAGTCGCCTTCATAAAAAGGGCCTCGGTGAGACTGTTGACAGGGTCAGCTCTAACTGCACACTCAATAAACTGTTAGAATATTTGATCACCAGCCACAGTGCATTGCCAGGTGACTTTGCATTGCATGGCGCCGGCTTCAGCTGGACAGCCCTGCATTTTTTTGGCTGCAGCCTCCTGTGTTGGAGCCTCCCTCTGTGCCAACACCGTGTTCTCATCGTGAACAACGGCGGCCGTCTCATTCATTTCAGAGTGCGAATGTTGTTCTGAATGGAGCCTTAATAAGCGCTCCAAACATGTAACGCCAGCTGCCCTCCTGTTCATGCTGAAGTGACAAAACCTTTGTCCCACTGCCAATGCTACAGATGAACCAGGGGCATTCAGGCTATAACAAGTTAAACTCTACGTCGAAGCTAACCTGCCGCCATGTCTTCTCTTTATGGAGAGTCTGATCCATGCAGCACTGTGCCCAATAAGTTAAGGATACGATGCTACAAAGAGAAGGGGGACTAATCCAATAACCTCAGCTGAACTTTCTCATCTTCAGGCTGTTGGAAGCCTTGATGCTCTCACTATCAGCTGCTGAACAGGGAATTTTTTTTTTTTTTTTGCTACGAAATTGGCTGAGGCAGGGTGGTAAGTGGGAAATTGTATGAGAGGGGGTGTTGTGTTGTGTGGGTGGTTGTGTTTCTGTGTGTACATGCGTGTGCTGTATGGGGGTTATCCATGCTTGTTTGTTTGACTGTGCCGTTGTGTATGAATGCATTCGTGTGTGAGTGCTTGTGGATGAGGCATAATGAGGAAGTGTGAAATTGTTATTACAGTATGAATCACATACTGACTGCGTATGTGGGTCTGCATCATGTTTGTCTGTAGGTGTGTGTCTGCAATCATGTGCTTATCCGCAAGTGGAATCTTTTCGGCGACCACCTTCATGTGACTGTTTTTTGTGTTTTTATGTGCGTGTCGGTGAATTTATCCCTCCTGTGTAGCTTCCTGCTTTGTTGATAACAAACTACAGCCTCTCAGACAGCCGAGCCTGCAGCTGCTCCGTCTCTCTCCCTGTCCTCCATCTTCTGCCCTCCTTCCCTTTTGCACTCACCAGCTTTTATGGAGGCAATAAATAACCTCACCCTGTTTCCATGTTTAACTTGGTTTTAGAGGCCAGTGGAGCAGGCTGTGTCTGGAAACATCACACTTTACAAAACCGGGGTTCATTGGGGGGTCATCAGAGATCCTCAGAGAGCTGAGGATGACAGGGTTTTCACTATCATTGAAAGAATAAGGTGTGGCTCCTCAGTTGAATGAACAGAGAAAACTATGGTGAGAGTTCTGTGCTGCCCTGAAATGATGCCATAGTGACCAAAATATATTAGTATTTTTCTTGAAATTAGATAGAGTAGTAGTTGTCATCTTAAATTTGAGCATGAGTATGCGTTGATTATGCGTTCTTTACATCAGATATTCTTTTGGATAACAAGAGTACGTGTGACAGGAGTGATGAATTGTGGGTGTTTGTTGCCTAAATATTGCTAGGCTAGTGAATCTTTTCAACCAATCAGCATTGTTTTTTTTTTTGTTTCAGGTTTTTAAAGTTTATGAAAAACATATGGAACCAAACGAAATACTTCTCCTTTGAATTAGCCAGCTAATTTATTTATCAATAGTTTCTGTACAAATGCTAAGCAAGGTTAAATCTGCCCTTGTATTGATTTTCTCATCAGACTTTAGAAAAGAATATTTTCCAAATGTTTTGAAAAATATGATTTTTGACTGTCCAGCCCTGAGAAAAAGTCCAGCCCTGCTTCTTTCTAATCCCTCCACATGTCAGAGATTTGTAGAAAACCCCACAGATATGTTGAATCATTAATGAAGGAATTCTTTAAGGAACTTTCTGGAGCTCCCCTGTGGTCTCCGTCTAAAGAACCCCTAAGGGTTCCTTGAAGGCCTTTAACTTGGTAGAGGACTAGATTAAGCTGAGCTAAAACAAACTTAAACAGTGTTTCTGACAGGGACAGGTCCTTATGGAGTCACCGCAGCTAAGTGGATGAAAAAGGGATTCAGAGAAGGCAGAGGCTACACCCATTAATTGTGATCTGTGTGTGTTTTAGCAAGGATTAACAAGGCAGATGAAGGAAGCAGCATTTACCTGTGTGACCACCTTAAAGCCCTCATGGATCTGAAAGGCAAATATAGTTACCACACTGACTGGAGGGTCAGAAAGGAGAAAAAAAAAATCATTTCCAGTCTCATAAGAAGTAGTTGTATTATGTATTTTGATGTTAAAAGACATATCACAAACCTCTGGACTCTTTTGGCTTAAAACTGTTGGGATTCACGCAGACATCTCACCTTTTTTTTTTTTTTTTTTAAACATTAATATGATCAGATGTAGGGTAAACCTGCTGCTTCCCTCTCTCTACAGCTGTTCAATTATTATTAGCTTGCTGATAAATTGACACATCATCTCTTGTGTCACTTTATGACTTTATGAATAAATATTTGTGTTGTTGCTGTGCTTATCTAAATGCAGCTTCTGCCCTCTCTGCTCTTCTGTCCTAATAGACGGACTGATAATTTGCATTTATTCCTTGTGCTGTACAGTTATGTAAATACATTGAAGTATCTGCAAGCTAAGCCACTCAGACTGCAAGATACATAAGCAAGTACCTACTGTGTACCACACAAATGGCTGCATTAGTTTGTAGCAGCCTTAAAACATTAGCAAACTCGACTTTCTCCTGACACAAATATGCCATGAGTTGTTTTCCTTGATTTTTATTTCTTCCCTTTCATTTTGTCTTTTTCTGGGACTCCAGATTTAGCTTTGATGTTGAGGAAAAGGCATCCACCCTGCCAGCAGTCAGCACAATTAGCCACGTTAGGTTATGATCAAACCATAGTGCAGGTGCAGACTGAACCATTTGAGCCTTAATGAGGGGGAGTGCTGGGGGGCCTACTCTTATATATTAATTTATATTTTACTCATATTTCTTAGTTTCTATCAGAGTTTTCAGTGGAAGTTTTTGGTTTCACGATTGCGACGTGTCACAGATTTGATCAGCAGTCGATTACATTTCATACAAGTGGGATGACGAACGTCAGCTAATAACGTATTTCTGAAGCGTATGCAGTTTGCAGACCACAGCACTTCAATAATCATCACCATGATTCATTATGACTAATGGCTTCTGACCGGTTTTGTTTATGTCCTCCGACTTTCACACCAGGTACCTGTCGCACCCACATGCGTATGGACGGGGGAGAATTCGAGCGCGGAGCTATCGCTTAGTCTGATGAAAGAGATGAAATATGGCAAACATCCAGTGCCATAGAATCATTAACAGCTCCTTGTCTTCCTCAGAGCAGTGGCAGTAACGTAGGCGGGGTAATTATTTTTTCTCCCTCTTCAGAATCAATTGATTGCATGTCTTTGAGTTGGTCTGAAAGCAGCTGAAAGGAAATGTGCTGTCATATTCACATCAAAAATGTTATTATTCCACACACATAGCATGCAGACACAAGGTTGACATTTTCTAATTAAACGTTTCCTTAAGCTGTGTACATCTCCCTGGGAAGTCTGAAAGACGCAGACGCCCTCACTGCCAAGATGAAAGAACTCATTATTTTCCCTTGCCCACTATCGTCCTCATGTTCCTCCTCTTTTTATCCAGATAACGGAGCCATTCCATTTAATCAATGCTGCCTGCGAGAGTACAGCAGTGCAGCCGCGGTCAAGAAAATGCACCTCAACAAGTAAGCATAAACTTCAATTCTGCTCCCCACGCCACCCCAAAACAAACAAGCACACATAGCAGCGGGGCATTCATCATTGCTGTTTCTGCTTTGACAACTCGCTCTGTTTTAGTATTACAATCATAAGCCCTGAATTGGATAAGGGCAGCAGGAGAGGTTGAAAAATGGAAACGCAATGGATTTGGCCCACCACCAACAGAAAAAAACCCCTCTCCTGTGCAGCTGGAAATGATAGCACCGCACAGAAGTTGCAAGAAGTCGGAGATTATATTCTAATCCTCAACTCACACTTCAGTGGCTCTGTTCAAATGGAACCCATGGGCATTGTAAAAAAAAAAACGCCTTAATATGGAAATGATTTAACACGGCAAAAAAGGGGAGAAAAATGGTATTCAAAACTTTTTTGTTTTTTGTTTGATTCCTGGTGAAGGGTTTGACGAGAAGCAGCAAGCGATTACAAATAAAACAAGGCCGAATTTTTTTTTTTATGTATTCACTGTGGTCAGTGACAAAAGAGAGAGGACGGGGCTCTGTATAAACTCTATAACATATCAAAAAAACATAAGGATGAACCAAACATCGCTCAGCGTATAACGCACATCATGGGATATATGTTTCAAAACTAGCGCATCCCTGTGCTGCCGACAGGAATCAGTTTGAAAATCCATCAGATAACCCACTGACAGACAGGCAATCATCAGTCCAAAGCCGTGTGCATTAGGCTGCATTATGTGTTGCTGCAAACTGTGCAGCTTCTCTTGTTCACTTGAAAAGAAAAAAAAAAATCTTTGTTTCTTGGAAAAAGGAAAAACTTTCATAGTTGCAGACAATGACTAGCATTGAATTCCCAGATCAGTGACATTTAGATCAGAGCTCTCAGCAGGAGCTGAAGGATATTAAAGTTTGATTTGGAACTGACAGCTGTTATTGCAAACACTTTGGTTATCATAGTCCAATATTATCTTAGGGAACTAAAGAAAGGAAATGCAGTGAGCAGACTCTTGGAAATGCTTTAATGTGTTTTTTTTGGCAAATATTATATAACAGGTTTTATATGGTTCACTTCAGTCCAGCTTTTTATATTTTCAATCCACTCACCAAACAGAACGTTGATGCTGAATAACGACAGATTCTCCGAAACATTTCTGCAATATCTGTATTTTTTTATTTCTCTTTGTCTTTTGGCCATTTGGTGATTAGAAGAATAAATAAAAGATAATTGACACAGCCTGAAATATTACTGTGCGTTTTTTATTTTTTTTTTTGTTTTTTTTAAGCAAACAATTGCCTACTTACACTTACACCTGATGAATTTAAATGCAATATCCACCCTCTGAGAATCACATTTTATAAACTTTGGTTTGAAACTTGCACAGAAATACAGTAATTACAGCAGTCCATTACTTTGCAACGGCCGTTTACGTTAGCTCGTCTTTAGCAGCTCTCCTACACTTGAAGTTTTTAAAGTCTGACCCTCCTCAGTTATCCCGTCATCACTGTCTGCGGGACTTCAGCACAGATAATGTCTTTTGTTTTAAAAACAAACAACAAAAAAAAGTTCCTTGAACCACCGAGCCCCCTTTATGCAAGTGTGCAAGTTCTTAATCTGCCACCAGAACCAGGACACTTAAAAGCTGCACCAAACTTCTGCTGTTATCTGTGCTTTATGCTTCCAGCAACTGTGGATTTAAAGGATGATGCTCTCCAGGAAATTAATTGCACTGATTCTTTATGAGCCTTTGATTCAGTGCACGCTAAAACCTGTTGGGACAGTTGTGATAAAGGAGCGCATTCACAGAATTGAATATGTAGAGTAGTTTAGCAGGAAGAAGCTTTTCTTTTTTTAAAATCACATTTACAGTAGCTAAACACCGTGCTCATTTTATCATGTTCACAGTGAATTAAAGAGACTTAGAGTTTTTAAGGTGAGTGTTTTACCTGCTGCTCAGTTAATAAAAGATTGTGTACAGTACCAAATTCCTGTGCTCTTTGTACTGAGGTAGCTGCCATTTAATCGGAAGGCCGTGTTCAGTGTGGTTACTGATAGGGGTCAGCTGTGATTGCAGCTAGAATAAAAGCCATCTGGGTGGCCCTGAAGTGTAAATGCCATGAAAGCTTCAGAAGATGGAAGGACATTTTTACCCCTAATGCAGTGCAGCTGGAGCCTCAGGAAACATATTTGATACTGAAGATGCTCTTTTTATGTGTTGTCTTATCCATATAAAGGACATCTAGAACTAAACGTGAGAAAAATAGCTTTTGTTTAACATTGAAACTTTGAATTTAAGGCAATACATGTTGTAAAGAAAAGGTACATGGACATAAGTTTACAGTGTGGACCATATTTTGATACTCATTTGAACATGAGCCGAATGGTTCTCGGAGGCAGGGATAATTTTATTGGTTAATTCATTTAATTAAAGCTCAAAGTAAAATCTAAATGGAAATATAAATGAACCTCAGGTGTTCAGCGGAATCTGAGTGCCTTTACAGGCACCAGGCAAACGGTTATGTTTTGCTCAAGGGCACTTAAGCAGAGATAACCTCACTGCTCTTACTGTGGTGAACTGTGCTCTCACATATTTTTAAATTAACACTGAATAAGCTGGCTGCATGTAATGTAATCAAGGGGCTCTCCAGTGATTTTACACGTGAAGCTCAGGTTTACTTTTATGTCACGAGGAGTTGTCACAAAGCTTTTGTGGCTCTAAAGAGAGCTTTCTATGATGCTAGCTTAATTTTGTTTTTAGCAAAAACCTGCATTACAGACTGGAGGTATGGGGTTTGGGAGAATGAGGAGGGAGAACGAAAGAAAAATAAAATAAAGTTGCATAATGGGAAATGTAGGATTGTGTGTGTTTTTGGTGCTTGACCCATTAATCAAGAACATAACCGGCAGATTCATTGAAAATGAAAATAAACGCACGTTGCAGCCCTACAGCGAACGAACTCTGCATGGGTCAATAAAATCCAAATGAAAACCATTTTAAAATCATCCTGATCCTTTTAAAAAAAATACAGTTCGTTTTTGGGGGGAGTTATTTTTTTGAAAATATCAAAAAAAAGTATTAATAATGAAGTTGATGTGGAATTTACTTTTTGCCCTCCAGTTGTCAAATAGAGCTTAACGCAGCTTTAAGTCTGTAAATCTACTCGGAAAAAAGTGTCAAGTGAATGTGGAGCATCTGTGGTTGAAGAAGCGGTCAGCAGTGTGAAAGCGGCACTGTTTGAAGTAATGTAGCTTTACTGCCTCTGTGCTCGGTGCAGCTTTTCTCCATGACTGATCCATTCTAAAGGCAATAAACATATACGTCACCCTCCCGTGGTGAGCTGTGAGAGACGTGCTGTGGTGGGGATTGCTTTGCAGTAGCGGTGCTCAGTTTATGTGTGTATATGAGCTTATGTGTGTCTTTGAGTGAGTGAGTGAGTGTGTGCATTTGGATGTGTGTTCATGTATGTATGTGTACCTCACGGGCTGTGTGTATACTGGGTCTGTGTGTGTGAGCGTGTGCTGCTTCAATGCCACATTCATGTGTAATGTCCTGTAGGGCAGGCAGGTGTCTGGGGGTCTGACTGAGTGGAAACGGCCTTACTGTGGTAATAAGTGTCTTCCTTGTCGGAATAATGCTTAAGACTAAAAATGACTCAAATGATTCTGACTTGCCAGCGTGGTCCGCTGGGCTCCCACTCACCACAGTGTGAAAATATAGGCTGCAGCACCACAGTGAGAAAGCTGATTGTTTCACTGTGTTGTGACTTTGTGTGTGGGGAGGGGAAGCCATGGAAAAAAGCCGCACACAGAGCACGGCATAATCCGGCTAGTGGAGTTACCCCTGGAGAAATTAGCACATAATGTTCTCAAATTATAATTCATAATGTTCTTTTAAAAGCTTGTTAGTGCTGCTGTGGCTGGCTGTTTTTTTTTTAATGGCCCTACAGAGAGCATAGAGAGGTATTAAAGAGTTTACATGCAATCTGTTGAGTAAAGACTTACGTGAGAAAAAAGTATGATTGAACAGGATGTGGCAGTTACACATCCTGTTGTCTGAACTTCTACAAAATCCACACAGAAAGTGGTGCTCCAAATATATAGATGGAACCTGAGCTCAATACATTCAGTTTTGTTGAAAATAATTGAGGTGAAGTCATGTCTGATTTTTTTTTTTTTTTTTAATTTGATTATTTATTTTTTGACTCAAGCCGTTTCAGTGTTCTTTGTTAGGGAAAAAAAAAAATCACGCGTTCATCAGTGAATCATGGATGTGTTAATGGACAAAAGAAGTGTGAAAAGTAAGCAGCAGACAAAGCTCCCTCCCACCCCCGCTGAGTCTAAAGTAATGTATTTCCAGAGCAATTTCATAATTCAATTATAATATATAATGTGTTTTAATTTAAAGCAGAAGTCGGGCTGTGAATAATGAATGTGGCTCTGTCGATCAAAAAGCAGAGTTGTGTTGTAGCCTTTCATTCACCCTCTAAAACTTTTGAACCACTTTTCAGTTTATTCCATGTACACAGAGTCGTATTGTATCTGCTGTCGATGTTTGTGTGTAACTGGACTTTCAGTTCCACAAACAGCTTTAGGATTGCAGAGTTTCTGTAAAGGTGTTTTTTCCTGCAGAAATACAGCCTCACAAATGTTGACTAGGTTAGTTGGTTAGTGTAGCTGATGTTCCAAATTAAAACCAGCCATGCTAGTGTTTAACTGTCTTTGTGAGCCAGATTATTAGCACACAGACACTTAAAGACCTTGAAAACAAGAATCTTGAATAGCTTGTTTTAGTCACTGCTGTTTTTAATGTTTGTGCTGTTTGTTTTCCTACCAGTTTCTGAACTTCCAAAAACTTTCTTTGGTGATTGAGATTCAATTCAGCCAATTAGATCAGTATAACGCTGCCTCCAAGAAGTGTTGTACGTAACTTAAACTAAAGTCAGCAGCACTTTTACAGCAATTCCAGATAAAATCAAAAATACGTCCATTTGAAGTCAAGTTCTCTTTAAGTTCTTAAACACGTACAAACACTTCGACAAAAGCAGGGACATGAAATGATTATGTCTATTTCACTGTCTTGTTTCTGTTGTGTCAGCTGTCACGTTACATCCCAAAAGCTTCTGGTCTGTTGAAAAAATATTGCTTTGCGAAATGAAATTAATATTCAGCAAACACAAATGACTCCCTGAGCAAATAATGTTGTTAACAAATGATATAATTAACTTCAGTAATGTGCTTAACCTTTGTACGAGCTACAGTTTCAGCTTGCAGCCAACAAGGTTCATTGTCATATCAGCCTTTCCCACGCAGGATATCTCAAATTTAAATTAAACTGCAAAAAGTAACAAAAAAAAAAAGAAAAAAGAAGAGAACACAGTACATATGTTTTAGTTATTTTCATTTCTAAATCTTTGGTTACTTGCTGTTGTATATAAATACCTAATGTGTGTTTTCCCATGTTAATAACTCAAGTCAAAAACTAATCTTTGCCAGGAGAAGAGTAAAAAATTCATGACCATCTGGCTCAGAAATTTTTAATCACTGGCGTTGCGGTTGGGGACCTTCATCAGAGCAGAATGGAGGACTTCTGCAGTCCTCTGCGGCTCTCAGACTAACCGAGGTCCATGGACATACAGGGTTCTTCCAGGCCGGCAAAATTTATAAAGAATTTACAACAGCTCCTTCTAATCTCATTATAAACACACTTCAGTGTTGACAATTCAGCTCTAAACATACTCAGATGTACGTGTCCTTGTGCAGTCTGTCTGTCTGATCTGTTCTAATCTATCTAATCTATTCTGTGACATTTGAAAAACTATTTTAGGACCACTGTTTTTTTACTGAGTAAAATAAAAACACAATACATGGAAAACATACTGAGCAGAAGTAGTTTATTAGGCTTTTGTCCACTTTGAATGAACTGTCTAGTATATTAACTCAGTAGCTCTCATCTTGCTGTAAAACCGGTACAGTCCTTGATGATGCAGGCCTTTCACACACATGGAAAGTTCACAGGATCCCAGTGTTATGGATTGCTTTTGATATTAAATCAAAAGACACAATGACTGGAGCCAGTGCGGTCGAGACAACCAGACCAGCCTGTCCAATGAAAATATACGAGTTCAGTGAGTTTAGGGTTTGTCTCACCAGTCCCGTCCTCCCCCATCGCCGCCTCATTCTCCCACTCCTCAATCCTAAAATCAATCAAATAATGAAATAACGTCTGAGCCGATGCAAACAATCATTCTTGGCCATATTTGGAGTCACAGACACAAACAATACTGTCTCCCCCTCATCACCTCCCACCCCGAGGGTGAAAAGTGTATACCCATCTTTGAATCCTCGTATCACGAGAATGACAATAAATCAGGACAGTTCTCGGGATAGGAGAGACAGCGGAGGACGGCGTCATGCTTCAGCAGTCAGCCCTCTGAATCTCCGGGTTACAATTGCTCAGTGATGTGGTCAGACTTTTTTTTTTTTTTTTTTTTTTTAAATGTTATTCCGTCTTCCAGTTTTCTGATGTTTTTCAATTTTGTCCCTACAGACAGAATAATACACAGTTTTCACATTCAATTATGCAGCTGCTGAAACTGTTCAAGAGAGGAAGAGGAGGAACAACGACATTATGTATTAGGCTTGAGAGGACGGCACAGTTATCTCAGCTGGTAATGACAACGTGACGCTCCACTGATACCATTTTTTAGCATTTATTTCATCCCTTTGTGTCCCTGCAATGGCCTGTTGCATCACATATATTTGAATTATGATATTTTCCTCTGCAAAGTGTGATTCTCTTCCCTCAAATCCAATAAGATGTATTATTTACTGGTTTCTGAAGGAGTGGGAATCCTTGAAGGCCCTAAGCTCTTCTCCGCACCATGTGGTGTGTGCTTAGAATATCACTACAGAGAGGAGGCAAGTGTTTAATAGGCAATACTCAACTACTCTTTGGATCACTTATTAATGAAGAAATGTACAACATACCCAAATCCTGCTGTTGTTGCAAGACCAGTAACACACTAAAATCACCTTTCCTAAATTATAAATAAAATAAAAATAAAATAATAAATGATGGTCCCTGTTATTTCCATTCATTCCTACATCGGTGTGGTGTCCCTGCCTGCCGTTGTACAGTCCAGCTGTCACAATACATTCAGAAATATCATTAAATATGCAGTTTAGTTAATTAAAGAGGGAGATTCATACAATTCTAATAGGCTGCTTTTTAAGGGAGTTCTTCCTTGAATGAGGGTTTTAAAATGTTTTTTTGATTTGTCATCTACGTAATAGATTATAGACATAGATTGTCACTTCCAGTGCCCTCAGAAAGTAGTCGGCCCCCTTTGTGTTTTGCATATGTCACTGTGTTGTAGATTGATTTGTAAATGTATCTGCTCTCATAATGACAGTGTGAAAACGTGTTTTTAGAAATATTTGCAAACATATTAAAAATATCAAAAACTGAAATCTGTCATTTTCAAAAGTACCCAGACCCTGAATTCAGCACTTTCCAGAAGCGCCTTTGGCAGCAGTTAGAACTTTGAGTCTTTAGAGAGCCGCAGCAAATGGTCAGAATACTTTTAGAAATTTCAGTTTTTGAGTTTTGAAAATTTCTGAAAACATCTTTTCACTTCGTCATTATGGGTTACTGAGTGTAGACCGATGGGCAAAAAATGTCCCATTCAGGTGTGTATCTACAACACAGCAAAGGGGTCTGAATACTTTCTGAAGCCAGTGAATAGTGGAAAGGAATGCCCAGCCTGCTTCATATCACCTAAATCATCTGGGTGGAACAAACACTAATAGCTAAACTGTCGGTTTAATGCCATTCCTGTTGGCTGCTTTGCAACAACACTTCTTTTTTGGTTTCTGTCACAATGTCTCAAGGATTTAAAAAACAAAAAAAGAAGTCTGGACTGAATTTATTATGTGACTCAATGTTTAATACTTTTGCAATGGTCAGTGGCAGGGGTTTAATTAACCCGTCAAAATCTGGTTCCCTAAAGCCACACCACGACAAAGTCTAGACAGGTAAAGATGTTTTTTTATTTAATGTATTTTCATGACATATCAAGCAGTCCTCTTTTTTTTTTTTTTTTTTTTTTTTTTTAATTTGCTGACTACACTAACTGAACACTGCTTCACATTTTTCCACCCCTGTATTTTTGATACACCTACTACCCCAAATCTCAGGAGTTGAATCTTAAACTTTGAACATTAGTGACAACAAGAGATAAAGCGACAGGCACTTATTTATTTCATGAGTGCAGGGATACAAGGAGTGACAGAGTGTGAAGAGGCAGCCGGTGGAGAGATATCAGTGATATATATATATATACTGCTTTCACACTGAACTTAGAGGAGCTGTATGTGTGAATGCAAATGTCTGAATCAGTTGAACCGGATGTGAAAGGGACTTTACCCTGTTGGCTCCCTGGTACCAAGTCCCTGTAATGCCTGACTGAGCTGATTTGAGAATAGAGGCAGTCACTTGTCCGGAGAATTCACAGTGAGCCAGTGGCCGGGTTGGTATCACCCAGACACTGCCCCTGATTTTCTAGACCTGATCAAACCTGGTTCTCCGCACGTTGTCTGGAGTTCCTCTGAGAAAGCATCTTTAGTGACACTTGAAGTTGAGCTGAGTTCAACCGATGTGCAGCAGTTGTGTTCACTATTGATTTAACATGTTTGATGTCAGTGTAAATTAGTATCAGTTTTTTTCTGACGTTAACGGAGGTGATCTTTATTTAAAGCCAGATGAACTTGCTGTTAAACTTACATCTTTTCCAGATGAAGTGAAGAGTCCGAACACTTATAATCCAGACCAGAACTTTGTGCAGTTGCATTTGAAAGTAATCCAATCTTAGCCTGAAGCTTTGTGCAACAAACAGCCCCAACTTAGTACAACACGACCCGTTGCTGGGATCTGTTTGGTTCGGGGCCGGTTGCTGATGGTTTCTGTGTGGTGAGCTTTTCCTTGACCAAATGCTGATTGAACATAATCTGTGCTGCAGTAAAGTTTCCTTCAAAATGTATTTGGCTAAACAAATGATATAAATATAAAAGATGTTTACATTTGGATGGGTCATTACCACAAAGCAATTTAATGTGCACACACACACAAATAAAAAAAAAAAAAAAAGTATCATTGACGGACACTAAGACAACCCTGTATTCCCATGTTGAGGTCGATTGTCCACCGCGGCTCGGCAGGAGCCGATGAACCAGGGTGGAAATAACAAATCACATTTTCTCTCATTAGTAAATGACTTAATTCTTCCACCTGAGTGCTCTCTCAACCTCCAGGAAATCAGCTTTGCCTCCAATAATTCACTGTTCCTGGATCTTCTGGAATGGGAGAATGTAATTAGTTAACGCCCAAATAAGATTGATTAACAAGCCTAAACCAGGAGACGTCCCTGACAGATTAAAAGAGGGCCACATATAATCTCTCCTTGTCCTCAATGAGCAAACACAGTCCCTCTTTAATTAATCGTACCTATAGGGGGAGAAGAAAATACAATCCACTGAATTGGATGTGTTCAGGTGCTGGTGTGATGAACAGTTGTGTTTCATTTGATAGCATTACACTACAGCTGAGGAGAAGCACAGCTGATTCTGTGAGCCCAGTTTCTCCAGGTGTTACAGTTAGCAACTCATTTTCCAGCTTGGGTGTAAAGACAAAAAAAAACACCGTTCCTCTAAAGAAATCCACGAACCCTGCAAGATGCTTAACTGTTGACTGTGATCATTCACCGGGGAGACGTTTATTGCAGCTGCTAATTAAATATTTTCCGTAACAACGCCTCACATCCCGCAGGCCTGCTGCAGAGCCTCGTGTTCTTTCTGCAAGAATGAATGGCGAGAGAGTTAGCCTAGCCACAGCAGCTCGTATTGACCGTGGGTTGTGTTTGCTGTTGGTGTGCTAATGCAGTACCTGCTGTTTCGAACACTTCCTGAGGGATATGTTGAAACCAAGTCAATATTTATGAGTATTGCTGCTGTGGGCTCTTCTCTAATGGCATATGGCTGCTGAGGTGTCTGTGCAGAGTGGTGAAGGAAGGACGCCTGAGGCTGGCGATGATGAGAGGGCTGAGAGAGAGAGAGGCAGAAAGACATAGAGGAAGTGTTTGTGTGTTTGAGAGGGGATGAAAAGAGTGCTCATATAGTACATATTGACCTGGCCTTTGTAATGTTGATGTTGCAATCTTCTGACCTGGCCTCAGGATTAGAAATCTGCTCAGTTTAGAGTGCAGAGGAAAAATGGGAGTGTGTACTCAGGTGAAGGCAGACCTTGTATTCCACTTGCATTATATAATAATAAACATCGTTTTTTATATATACCTATATATGAGTATATGTGTGTGTGATATACAGATGATGGGGGGTTCGATGGCTTCAGCACTTGAGAATGCGCACATACTTTAACAACTCTGATGAAGGCCACTTTAAATGAAACATGTAATTAAGGTTTCCTTATTTATCGCTCACCAACTGTGGATGGCTTTTCTCTTCTTACCATTTAACTGGAACAGTCTGAGAGGACTGAAGTTTTTTTGCGGACTTTGTTGCCTCCCTGCTGTGCAAGCACATGCCTACTGAAACTCATCAGGTCTGGTTTATTGTAGGCTCAGGCGGTATGTGCTCACTATTTATAACATCTATTTCTAACCCGGTTACACACTTTCACTAGTGTCTAATGAGTAACTTTTAGAAATAGATGTTTATTCTTGCCGTTTATATCTGTTTTAAGCTGCTTCTGAATCTCATATTTGTGGTAACAGTAAATATGCATCCTAAATATATATATTTTATTTTTTTATTATTACTTATATGGTGTTTGAGTGACAGATGCAGTTCATTTAGATTAAATGTTGTGTTATAAAAACAGAGCTGAAAATGATATATAATGTCACAGAGGTAGAATAAAGCCATTTGGAGCTATGGCTCTTATGAAGTCTTTGCTCTTGTCATATTAAAAGACACGCTAAGACCCGTTGTTGAAGCTCCGTTTTTCAGTTCTCCGTGTGTGGTAGTCAGGACGCTAATAACATGAAGGCAGCGAGAGGGAAGCCAGACGCTGTTACACATGGCTGTCATATCGGCTTTCATGTCAGTGTGCACGTTCTGCTTGCCGTGATGCATCATTACTGGCTGACGCACTTGGTCTCTGATTGCAGCGATTGTTTTTGCCTATAGAGCTCATTTTATTTGTTGATCACAGCTGTTGTCTCATGAAAGCCTGTAAGTACGCCCTCTGATTGCCAACTTTTCTGTGCTGCACATTTATTAACTACTCAAGCCGTGTTTTGTCAGGGTAATTAGAGGCACATCTTGTCTTATTGCCTGAAATTGATCTTAGCTGTTTCGGGTTCGATCGCACCTACAGCTCATTTTCCAAACGTAGCAGAAAAGTACACTTTCTTGGCATTTTTGTCTTTAACAGGGAACAAGTGAACTCAAGCTTCTGAACAAAACTTATATGGAGATTATGGCAGTGGTGGCGGAGTGGTCGAAACAAATTTCATTCCGCTCCCTGCAGCATGGTGGACCCTGTTTTCCTTCCCTTGTGTTCATATTAGCTCATCAGTTGTGGCTGCAGTTTGTTCTCAGTTCAATTTGTTTTGTTTTATTTCATCTTTCCTGGTTGGAGCCTCTCCAATAACTGCTGGCTGTCAGGGATCAGCATGTGTCACCTTATACACATAAAACACTGAGTTTCAATTTTCAGTGGTTTAGTTTTAATCACATATTTATCGGGCCACATCAGAACTTCTACAGCTGTGAAGTTGCACTTAGGGACGTCAGCGCTTTTGAGCTAAACGCTAACATCGTCGTGCTAATATGCTTCCAGTTCTGTCATGCTGAGGTTTATGCTTACCATGCTCAAAATACTGTGGCAATCCATTCACTGGTTATTTCAGCTTGGATCTAAATGGTGGAGTGAGACCAGCACGTTGACATCACCATCCGAAGAGCCATGTGGCTAAAAATCAAACTGATGGAAGCCAAGAGATTTTAATAACACACTGTTGGTGTTTGTTTATCTCAGTGTGAAAAAGAAAATTGCATCTTTGGCTGTTTGAACAAATTGTTTCATTCATTCATTAACAAGTTTGCATGTGTAAAAAAAAAAAAAAAAAAGTACAAAAGTGAAACTGCTGTTAAACACTCTCTGAGACTCTTACTCTTACCATGTTTGCTGTGTAGTGTTAGATTATAGTATAGTATAGTTAGTTTATAGTTTGTAGTGTTAGTATTTATGGAGGGAGCATCTTTCTTTCTCTTGCCTTGTTGTCAGGAAGGAACAATTGATAATGATGTTTGTGAATTAGAAAAAAAAATCATATATTGACATAAGGAAGCATTGTGGGGATTTTCAGCAATGCATACAGTGGTCTTCAACAGTACAACCAACAACATTAAAGAAGTAGCCCTCACAGTTTAATTGATACAGAATGGGGCAAAAAACAGAATGTCTCATAATAATACACTGACATGTTGTCCAACCCTAATTTTTGTCCCCCATCTGTTGTTGTGTCTTGTCCACTGGAAACCGCTGTGAAAACATTTTGTGACAGGCTGACGTTATAAATGAGCTCTGTCACAGTCGAGCATTCAATTTCTTAAAGTGAGCTGTGATGAACCAGCTCTGTCGGGCCTGAATCATAGACCCAGTCCCTCCCTCATTAACACACAGCTAAAACTGAGTCCACACCACTGCTGCTTCCCTGCTAGAGGAGGATATGTTAATGCACTCGTGGCGGTGACAAAGAAGTATTACCTACTTTTAATCAGCAGTATATGCATGTGTGCATTTGTCTGCACGTACGCTTGAGTATTTCTGTGTGCAAATGCTATTTGTCTATGGGCCAGCGCTTATGTGGGTGTTTTAATGCTCATGCCTACATATGTGTATGCTGGTAATAAGTGTGTGTGTGATTTTGCTGAGAGTGATCATTAGCAGTAAAGTGCACTGGCCTGATTCTCTGCCCATCCTCGGCTTCTTTAGCTGTATTAATATTTTGGAGGAATCACCAGGTGAAACTGAAAGCTTATGCAAGCACAATCACCATGAGAGCACACTGCATATGTATTGTGTACACTGGGACGCATTATCAGAACAGAGACAGGGGAATTTGCACACACAGTATACACAAAGTATAGCTTATATATACTAAAAAAAATAGGTTTTTAATGTGCTGCACTTTTGAACCAAGGTTCTGTCATATAGTATTTTGCTTTTACAGTCGCCTTTGCCCACTCATGCAGTTCAGACGTTCAGAATCATTTATTTGTGAAACCTTTTATGATTGAAGCTGTAAAGCTGCAGTATAATCAAAAAATAAAATAACAAATAGATTTATTAAATAAAGAATAAATAGGTGATTGTGGAATAAGAAGTTTAATATGCCAGGAATCTTAACGGTGGCAGTGTCAGTTTCTAAAAACACACTCACCTCCACTTTATCACTGTGCAAACAAAAACTAATTTTGTCTCCACCGATTAAATACAAAAAGTGACATCTGTCAACATGCCTGATCTGGATAACATTTAGACGTGCATATTTAATTTATCAAAGCACGTCTCAACCATTGCATCGCTTTTATCTTTCTGATGAACAGCCTCCATTTTCCCCTGTAGAAATGGTCTCCAAGTCAAACGTAATCTTCAAAGGGATGCACTGAGGCATCCTTGTGGCTCACTTGGCTGAGATGCAAGTTGCGTATCCAGTCCTGTCCTTTGTTTGAATCTGAAACAGGACCTTTGTCACATGGCATCCACCCCAAATTACTTCTCACGTCTTTTTGATCTTTCTCCTGCGGGTGATAAAATAAAGACAGAAAACACACACACACACACATAAAAACAAAGCATTGATCCAAGTAGTGGTTTGAAATCTAGGTAAAATCTAACAAGAATTGGAAAAGTATTTTAAAAATAACATCCTTAAAATGTCCTGTGTGAATCTAGATGATTGCACTGAAGAAACCACAACTTGGCATGTGTTAGTGCGACTAAAATCCATCGAGGAGGAGATTACAGTTTATGAAAAATGTCAAAATCTTACACACTGTTTTGTTTTTACCTTATTTTGCATGTATGTTTAATTTAAAGAAATAAATCACTGCTCAAACACTCCCTTCTTTTTGAATATCTTCCATATATAAATTACTAATACGTGTGTAAACTTACTGTAATGATCCCCATAGGGAAGGAGCGAGATGGTGGCCTATATACAGTAACTGTGGGTTCTGCATTACAGCATAATTAATATGAGAAATCGTGGCAGCAGGGGATACAGTATTCTGGTGGTTTAATAGGGCACTTGCATCTTCCATCACTTGTAGTATGTCTTGTTTGTACTCATTGAACTGTGTGGCTTCCACCCCAGCTGTCCCCTGTTGTATGTGTAGGATTGACATACAGTAATGTGAAAGCCATGTATACACCAAGTCAGACGACAACATAACATGTGCCATTTGGTGGTGTTTGCAGCGATGTTTTCTGCAGAACCCGAAGTGCATTACATCTTAAACATGGGTGACAGCAGAGAGGAACGATCTCAGCCGATACCCTGACCCTTTAGGCCAAACATGAAAAACATAGCTAAATCTACATTAACGGATCTCATTCTAAAAATCTAAATATATTATTACTCTGCCTCGGGTTTTGTTGTGATGTTGTATGTGCGGAATTTGTTCTCAGGTCTCTTTTGTAAAAGAGATCTGGATCTCAATGAGACTTCCTGAATGAATAAAGCGTAAACTACTGACTGAAAAGATTCGTAGGGTGGCCATTTTAGAGCGCCTCAGTTTGTTTTCAGACCCATAGTTTGTTTGCATAATTTTTTTTTTGTCTGAATCAGTGGATGAGCTGTTAGCTTGCTGCGTTTCCCCCGTCGTTCTTTTTCTTTTCACACACAAAGAAATTCTTGCAAACCAAGACTGCACACCAACTCTGCTCATTGGTTAGATGTGTTGGCAACGGAGGTGAGAGAGCAGACACAGGAAAAAGACCCTATCTACCCAGATTTCAAGAACTCAACATACCTCGTTGCTAGTCCAGGTCCTGGATTAATTCTGTGACTAGCTGCTAGCAACTTTTGATTTCACTCATGCGCATCCCATTATGCAAAGCATACCTGGCTAAGGAAGCCCTTTGGCTCAAACGTGCAGAGTAACCCTTGTAGTTGTCAGATCGAAGTCCAACTGTCCCTGTCACACAAATCACACAGGATCACTGCGTATGTTGCGTGCTAGATAATAATTACAGCTAAAGCCCGTACATTCAGAACACTGGCTGGTTGTATTCTGGGTTTATTCATCACAAATACATTTTAAACAGTTCTGAATAAGCAGGGTGAAATTTAGCTTCAGTGTGACTCCACATTTACATATTAAAAGTAAAATAATGTCCTTTGGGTCCTAAAGCATTGTCAGTGTATTTAAAGTACCTTGTAGACAGCGATAAAAACAGATGTCTTAAAATCAGTGTATTAATTATTTCTTTGTGTTGATGTACGACACATACTCTCTTGACAAGCAGCACAAACACCTGATAGAGAAAATAAACTTGAAAAGTACTCACAGCCCTCCTGAAAAACTATTCACTGCTGCAGCTTGTTGCAAGAAACTTTCCCTTACGGAGGCAATATGTGGACTGAGAGTTTCCCTTTTACCAGTGGAATGATGGAATGCCAAGGCATTTTGAGTGTTTTCCATTAGTCTGAGAAATACTCAAGAGACATAATGTACCAGTTGAACACCTCCCCTTGGAGATGGTGAGCGTATTGCAATGTAAGTGTTCTGGAGAGTTGTAGGAATGAGAGCGAGGCAGGAAGAAAGAGAGAGGAGAGAAAAGTCAAGGAGGCAGACAAGAGAGTGAGTGTGGTAGAAAGCAGGAGAGGCTGAGAAAAAGAGATGGGTAGAAATTAAATGGAAGAGAGAGGCAGAGGAGAGGTTGAGTCAGCGAGAGAGAGACGGTATGTGAGAAAGCAGCAGACAGAGAAAACATGTCTCAGAGAGCATCTCGGTGTGAGCATGTTGGTTTAGAGCAACATCACATCTGGCTCTGCAGGGGACCGTGGAGAGAAAGCTCCTCGGCTGACGTTGCTTTCCACGAAAGCTGATGTTTGATTCCTAACACGGCCTAACAGTTGAATCTGTCCAGCAGGCCAAGGCTCTGAGAGCCAACAGAGGGGCTCTGGAGACAGAGGCTGCTTGCTCACACCAAAGCTTTATGTAATGTACTGCTTCAGTCGTCCAAGTTCCCAGAAAAGGTGCAAATTACAAGGAGTTATCTGGTGGGGTGCGCTGACTTTTGGCAACGGATCCATAAAGCTGGGCGTGATTCAGGCACATCTGAGCAGAGAATGTCTGTGAACACATTCAGTCACGACAGTGATTTGTAAAGTAGGACAGTGGCTGTTAGATAACAACAGCTCATCAAATAATTACTATCTTTAGTGTTGAGTTACACGTTGTTGCCTAACATGCTGCTCTTTCATCAGATTGTTCTGATTCATAACACATGGTCCAGTGAACTGTTGGTTTTGCTGTGTTGTCACTGCCATGTTGGTCACTTAATTAGTTCAGAGATAGGCTTGGATTTTTTTCTGTTTGAATACAACCCTCTCATCCCACGTACTGAAAAAGTTACTAGCCACTATAATCATTCCTCTTCTTGCTACTGGCAGTTAAGTGATCCCTTCATAGAAAGACTTGGCCATAAAATATGGCCGACAAAATCCACACTTCTCCTTCTGTGCAAAAATCCAGAGTTCAGCTGAAATTAACGAGGCTTCAGCAGTCACAGATATTGGATATTTCCCAATATCTGTCTTTTTAGTCCTTTGATTTCCTTTTCATGTTTCCTCAGACAGTGTTTCCTTGCTGAGCCTTTATGAAGGGATATGTCCTGGTTGCTTGTAGTTTGTTGTCAGGATATAACACTGACCGTGAACCTACATACAACTGCTTGAACATGGGCCTAAAACTGAGACCCAACCCCCGGCCCTTATCCATGCCTTTCAGCCCAACTGCCTGGTTCCTGGGACCTAAAGCCGATCTGAGACCGAGGATGTATTTTAGTTATTTCTTCTTCATAGACAAAGTTATACTCTTGCTTTGCAAAGGTTTTCTCACACGCACAAAAAATGACTAATCCAACAACAGACCAGCTGCATGATAAATGATATATTTAGTATATTGGAGTCAGCGACCAGGATCTAAAGCTCTGACATCTCAAAATAATAAATTATCTGCCTTATCGGTTAGTAGGTCTACTCCACTTTCCCCTGTGTCAGCCAGATCACTGTGGCTGGTAAACTCAGGTGTTTCCCAGCTGAACTTGACAGAAATCCAAACACTTAAAATCCAGAGCAGAGTACCAGTGTTTTATGCTATCTCTTGTGTAAACACTACATTGAGGGATAGTAGTGATTTTAATATTGACTGGTGCACAGTGTTAATGCTAGCCTTAGTTCCACTGCTACACTGGCCTCATGGAAGTTAGTTGGACAGAAATAAAATTAATTTCATTTTATACCTGTATATTTTGCCACCCAACCCACAGGATATCTGAATTACCAACTGCTGAGGATAATGTGCTCAGTTTCTGGTTTGTTATCAGTGTCGGAGCAATGTGAAGAGAATTAGACACAGTAACACCTTGGAAATTATATCTATTTTTTTCTGTTGTTGCTCCACGAATATGAAATCCCCTAGAAAAACGGCACCTCTCTTTTTTTTCATAAAATTCTGAACCGATATCATCCATTGTTCACTTTTCAGTAGATTTATATGGACCCGCTCTAACAACATTTTTCCTCCTTACCTTTTTATGACCCTGATGACCTCTGACAAACCTCATAAATGGTCCAACAGGATAAAAACTCAGATACTTGAGATGGATTTTTTTTCTTGGTATGTTTTCAGCAGTGTTTGCTATAAATATCACGGCTGAAGGTTTTACAACAATCCCTGACAGGTGTTTCTGTACTGGTGTCTTACAGTTAACAGTGGAGAGGAGCAGGTTTTGGTTCTCCTAGCAGCTACCAGGTATGAATGTGCTGTAACTATCAATTTGAAGCGGAGTATGTCTGCAAGGAGAATACATGTTCTGCAAACGTCTTCTGGACGACAAACCCAGAATGAAAATGTGTTGTAACGTTGCTGAGCTTACATAGAGGACACTTCAGAGTCAGTCTCTGGCAAAGATTGACTTAAATCTAAAAACTCATAGCAGTTCTGTGGAGTTTTTATGTGATCGGTGCTAAATATGGCATCACAACAGGTCCTAAATTATTTGCTGATTTGATCAAAGAGATGCTGAGTCGAGTTGAGTATGAGGCTCATTTTATATTTCTCTATCTCTATTTCTCTGTCTCAGTATGTCGTTGTGATATTCAAGGGTTTCATTTTTCTGTGTTTGGTGATTTGTTGATGGTAAACAGTCTTGGCTGTGGTGGTTTCGTGCTGAACTTTTCATAGATCGCCTGTCAGTCAAAAAAACAGCAGGGCTCTGCTGTGATAGTTGAAGTTGGAGTTTCTGTAGGCGGAGCTCTGCAGGTGGTTGCAGCAGCTCCTCTCTACTTCAACTTAACCTCATTATAATGGAAGCATGTGCTAAATGGAGATTAACACATCACCAGATTTAAAGAGGTTGCACCACACACACTGCTGCTTTTACAGAGATATGTTAATTTACAGCTCACTGCATGGTTAGATTTACAACCAACGTACGTGAAGAGGCTCCAGACCCTCAAGGGCCCAAAAGCCCCAGATTCACTGCCTGTTAGTTCAATTTTGGTGGTTTGGTTAATTGCAAATTATCACACGTTACAACATCAACTATAGGGGCTCCCGCAGTATTATCTGATATGTAGAGCGACCCTGTGGCAAAATCTATGGCTGGGAGGTGAGGTGGTCTCGAGTGGGTAAACCCTATAGCTATATTTTGTATATATGATGGTGTAAGGCTGATGCATGTGACCTTTCACTAACATTTCACCATTATAACACAACAAACTACAAAGCAAGCTAATAAAATTACACGGAATGACCAAATAACATTGGTTACCAGGTTATCAGTCTCATTCTGAACTGCATAAATTCTCTTAAATCACATTCTCACAGCTCATAACCAATAATTACCTGTGCTAAGGATTGACAGTAAATTTTAATCTTGCTTAACCCCCTGTCACGTTAAAGCTTGTCAAGCTGCAGCAACTTCCTGTTTACATAGTTGCCTTTGGTTGGATGATGCTGCAGATTTTTCCTTGATGAGTAATCACTGTCTTTTATGAGCTGGGGAAAGATGGTAATGAAAATTTGATCTTACACCATGACTTTGATGATGTGCCTGCTGGTCTTTGGAGCACCCAGTTTTGGTTGAACGGAATCAGGCTGAAAAGGATTCTTCGTGGCAGTGCTGGTGCGGTGATCGATGGTGGGCTACATGGCTGCTGTAGGCTCTTCTCTCGCTGAACTGATCTTAGTGGACCCGTGGGGAGACAGCTAATGGCCATGCTGTGGAAGAAGTCCTGTACTGGCTCCTGCTCCCGAGGTGTTCAGTCATGAAGGTCATTATAGTAATGGAAAAGGTTTGTTAAGCTCCACTTGCCCATGTGGACTACATGACTAGTAGATCGGCCCTGGACACAACAGGAGAAGGGCTGAACTGGGACAGATGGGAGCAGGAAGCCAGGTGAAGACATGGTTAAGGCGCTCGCTGCCTAAGGGCGACATGAGCCGCCTTACTCTTCCTCTCCACGCACATCTCTGTCTCGCTTCAACTTTATCCTTCAATTTCTTTTTTTTGTCTTTCTTCCTTGTTCATTCTCAAAAACTTTGAATTTATTGACGAGGTAACCACTCAGTAGTGTAAAATAAATCCCAGTGTGCTGCATTGCTAAGAGCTAAAATTATTCTGCTCGCTTAGCTTGTATGGAAAAACTACAGTAATGAAAATCTGTTTAAAAATACTTGTACGCCTGCAAAGCAATAATCCAAACAGTATTTAGCAGGAGTTAATTTGACAGTCAGGAGTCTTCATTTTCCTCACAGCGTGCTCAGGCATCTGTACTCGGTAACTTGCTGAATCCTAATGAGTACATTTCTACCAGTAACAGCAGAAACAATGGCTGCCTCACTATTCATTTGTACCTACACCAGCAGCTCTGCTTCGCTCTCCCGATTAGGTACACAGATGCATGAATATTCCTTATTGCAGATTAGTGTCTTTAATCAGCGTTCCATCTGAGACGTTCACTGCTGCTGTGCTTCATCCACACACCCAGCTTCAGGGACATAAAGAGGATTCAGATTCCTCAAATCGATGTGAAAATACTTTGGGATGAAGAAAAATCAGCTCTCCCGATAATGAGAGCTTATTCACAGATGCAACGGGAGTCGCAACTGTTTTATATATGTGGCGTGGGTGTTTGTGTTTTCGGCGGGTGCGAAGCTAGTGGCGGCGGTTGGGGGGTTATCCTCGAGAATCTTGCTGAAAACAAGTCTATAGCACAGTGGTAAATAGTAAAACATTAATAAGCTATCAAAAATTTGCATACACTGCAACAGTGCATACAACAGTGAAAGTGGAGCAGCAACACATCACATGGCCCCGCGGTTTCAAAAACGCCATCGTCAGAATCACAAGTCTCAAGTGAGCTTTTCTCCAAAGAAAAAAGTGTTTATTTACTCATTCAAACGGTGTATTTTTATATTATTTAGTGCGATTGAGAGTGTTAACATAGATACTGTTGTCAGCTGTCAGTCACATGATTTCAATTGATCATGTGTTTCACTTGCTGAAGGGAAGACCAGAGAGACAGAAAGAACAGAAACAGGCAGGAGGTGAAGCTAATGCAGTTCAGGCCTTGCAGAATATCACCAGGGAAGATACCTGCTAAAGATTTATGTGAAATATTAAATGTGAAGGCTCCCACCACAGGCAACCTGGGCAAGTTAACATTTTCTTAAGTTGTATTAGATGTATTTGGTTTAGTGAACTGTTCATTTGGCTTTGGTGAACTACCAGCAGTTTCTTCATCAAATAACCCCGTCAAGAGAAACCAGAAACCAGTGAAAATGAGAAGGTGGACACAGGCATCAAGAGGGGAGTTAGACCGGGGGGGGGGGGGGGGGGGGCACCTGTGACCTGTTACAGTAGTTCCCTTGGAACAAGTCAGCCCTGGCAGTGTTATTAGTGGTGTTAGGCAGCTGTAGCCAGAGGAAGGACTTGGTGCCCAGAGTAACCTCAGCGAAGGGGAGCAAAGGAGCTTCATTTGGAGCTGGTGTGAGCAGGAGTCCTGACTGGAATATTCTGTCACTGAAGATAGAACTTTCTGTAGACATGTGCTGCACTCCTGGTCTGCAATATGTGTTTGTCAAGATGTAAGCTGTGTGGTTTCTCTGTTACTCAAGCTGTAATCTATCAGTCAGTTTTCCACATTTGGTCTGACGTCTTTTATCTGCACTGTGGCCCCATCAGAGCATTAAAATTACTATTGTTTTGTAGATAGACTGTTGTAGTTAGTGTGTAGTTATTTTTTAGTAATTTTGAATCATCACAGGTGTTTGTAGTTTGACGCTTGAAATTGACTTTCAAATCAAACGTCTGTGCTTCGTCCTGCTTTTTTCATAACGCCACTGATAAATAAAATAACCCCCAAGCAGCCTGAGCAGGTAAAATGTCTGGTGCCACCTGAAAGTCAGCATCAGTTCACCATCATCTTTACCACGTCATTCAAAAACCAGTAACTTTGTTCATTGTAAAACAATGCAAATCCTACTTTGATGTGGTTCACACAGGGTAAAAACATACAACTTGTAAAATGCAAATATGTGCAAGTGTTAGGTTACTAATTCCTTTATGGGGTACACAGCAAAATAAACAGAAACTGTCTCACGGTTCACATATTTTCTGTCTGTACCGAATACTATCATACAGTCTCACAGTGCAAGAACTAAAACTGTGCATATTTGACCCACAGAGATCAGTTTGGTCCTTAACCAAAGAGACAGCTCTGCTCAGCCCCTCAAAGAAAATAACATCAGGGGATTTTCACTAGATTGGAGGAACTAACATTGTTATTGGAGCGCTATGTATGTTTGTCTCTATAGTCAGCACGCATGACTGGTCCTCGCTGGTTCACTGCTCCTAATATCCCCAGTACCTGGGCTTTGTGCAAGGAGACGCTCCTCAGACTTTTTCCCCTGGTGGACGATGGGAAATGACATGAACAGAAAGAACAGACGAAAGACGGACACGCAGACAAAAACAGAGACACATGGATACCGTGCACTGTGAATGTGCCCACCTCTTACACATGCACACACACACACACATAGATGCAGGCACAGACAGGCAAATGGAAATCATATTCATATTCATACTCAGAGACAGGCAAAGAAGGAACAGATGGATATACACACGCATATCAACCCACCCAGCAAGCAGCTGACAGACAGTGATGCACAGCAGGCGGTCGAGTTTAACACCAGCAAAAATCAGCACAAAATGCTGATATTACACTTTTTAAATGATATTAAACCACTCATCAGATTAAATTAAATTGAAATCAAAAAGATAATGAGGTTCCAATTTCACAAAATGCCGCTGCAGGTAACAGCTGTGAAGGGCCACAGATGTCGCCTACTCTCTCATTTTGGCATATGTTTACACAGGTTTTTAATATTGAAGTATGTTGATTTGTTATTATCTAGTTAAAATCTCAATGCATTCAACAAACTGCACAACACACAGTGTTAATAAGAACATAGGAACACTCTTAATGAGAACATTTTTTTAGGATTCAGTAAAAGGCTAAGTGGCCTGTTAAGGCAGATTGTTTTTGCACTGCAAAACTAATTCATTAATATATGAAGAACTGATTCCAAAATGAGCTACAGTGAATTTATTAGCTAAATAAAGCTATTGCTTCACAGAGAAGCCACAGTTTGGAGGAAGAAAACTTCCGTTAAATAGAAACTAATGAAATGCAGGTTGCTGTTTTTTGGTATTACAAACTTTAAAGCTACCTACTTAAAATTCATCGACCTATGGTCACTGAATTCATCACGGCTAAAAAATGTCATCATTTGTGGAGGAAAAGTCTTAAAACAAGTTTTAACTTAAAATAAGATTTTCCATAATGACTTTCCATTTCTCTCCATAAGCAGTTGCTGTAGAAGTGTTTCTGATTCTCAGTATATTTTTATCTGCAGCCAGACAGTAATAGTGAAACTGAGACAGACAATAAGCATTAATAAATTAAAAAAAATCTATAAGATATATAATAAAAAAAGCAACACAAAACGCATGAAAAATATATAAATATCTGTGTGGAGAGCTGTGCTGTAGGAGGTGATTTCCAGACTCAGAAAACAACTCCCCCGTGCAGTTACATGGGGGTTTGATTGATAAACTCTATGTAAATATATGCGGTGTTCATTATTCATCTGGTTAATGACGGAACAAAACAAAACAATTAGAGCAACAGGATTACTTAAAAAGTCTATCTCGAAAAATTTCTTGGAAGAGGTGAATGCCAAAGTAGGCAAACGGCTCCACTTTGCAGCTGCAACCCACTGTTGCAGATATATGCAAGGTTTATTACGCGGCCGGCTAATGATGTCCAGTGATTGCATTACCGTCTCGCTCCTCCGTCGGGGTAACGTTGGTGTTGAAGGTGAAAGGTGACGTCTCCATGGGGAGGAAGGTGAGGGAAAAGGTTATTAGATTAGTGTGAGAGAAGTGTTTCACCAATGGTTCCCACAGGGCAAAGTGATTGAGCTCTGAAGACAGATTGTGTGCAATTACAATCCATTTGTTCCAGGCTGGCCTCCCCACCCGTAAGAGAGGGCCCGGTAATGGAACTGGCTCGCTGGCTTTCGTCTGGCTCCTATTGTCTTTGACTTGCCTCTTCTCTGTCTTCTTTTCCCTTCTCTTTCCATCTGTATCCCTATCTCCCACCTCTGTCGTCTCTTTTCTCTCACAATCAGAATCACTTTATCTTCCAAGTCAATAAATACACTCGATCTCTAATTCTTTAATTTTTTTTCTTTGCCTCCTCCTCTATATCTCTTTATCTCTCTTTCTCTGGTCCACCCACCCTTTACTTTCCTTCCTGTCCTCTTTCTGTCTCCTTTTCCTTCTTTCTGTCTGGCCAAGGCAATTATGTGCTTCCCAGCCTTTCCTTTTCGGAAGCAAGAACTCCCTTCCCCCCGTTATCCCTCTTGGCCTCCTCCAAAGGGCCCAGTGGAGTCCGTCACTTGCAGGATATATTGAGTGCAACTTAATTAGATGAATGTTGTGACACCAACGAATGCAGAGGGGCCTCACATGCAGTGCAAAGGGACACAGAAAAAAATATTAATGACATATCACTCCACAAATACAAATCCAGTCAACAGTTTCGTGTGCCAGATGACTGTGTGACCTCTGTCTTTTCTCCATTTTCTCACACTCCTTCCTCTTCTTCTTTATCTTTCTGTCTGGCCAAAGCAATTATATGCTTTGCAGCTCTTTCCTAAAGCTCCTTCCTTTCAGCACTAACCCCTCCGTGTCTTTTTTTGCCCCGTACAAACTCAGTACCTCCTGGTTCTCTCTGAAGGACCTCGAGGACTTGGTCTCTTGGGTGTACGGTTGCAAGGTTCAGCGTCGAGCACAATTAGTTGAGAGCTGTAAACAAATACAGCGTAACCTCACACACGATCCGAGAGAGAGTGCCAAACCGTTGTTCAATATGTCACAAAAATATCAATATTCAGTGATATTTATGTGAACAGTCTATATTTTCTCTGCTTTCTGTCTTCCTATCATTTGTAAGGTAGACTTCCCTCTTCATCTTATCTGCCTCACTGCTCAACACCTCCACTTCCCTCTTCGTACCTCTTCGCCTGCCCCCCTCCAAAGGACCTTAGAGTCCATGTTTGCAGGTTATGCCTCTGAGATATAGAGTGGAACTTAATTAGGTGCAACACCTTGGACTGATATGTTACTTAAATCACAAAATGTGGAGCACAGTTCTAACCGTCCATCCAGATCTTTATGTCTGTCTTCTGCTGCCTCTCTGGCTCTGGGTTGCAGATTTAGCAGGGTAAGACAGGTAGCCCAAATGACATCATAAAGATCTAGATGGAGGATGTTTCAGATGGTCATGCACTTTGTTGAAAGGTTACTGAGGCACCTACAAAAGAAAAAATAAAAAAAAGTCTAATATCTTTTTTGGCACTTATTATTATGGCACTTATTGCAAAAACAATGGTTTGTGTTTTTTTCAGTTGCCTTTTTTTTATTCTTCATTTTCTTGAACTATGTTGAGTTTGAATCAGGATAATTAAATCCAAGTTATCCAGAGGAACTACCTGAATAACTACAACTCAAGAGGAGCCACCAGCTCCATTAAAGTGTTTTGCGATATTTAACAATTCATGCATTTTTTTTTTTAGTTTGCAAATTAAAAACGCATTTCAAAATGACAGATGGATGGAAGCAGACTTTACAAGAGCAGATGCTCTGTATATTTTCCCGCTCTCTCGCACCGTTTCATTCTTATAACAGAAACCTTCCCTCCTCATCTTTACTGGCCCTCCTGCTGCGCACCGCCACCTTCCTCTCCGTATCTCCTGACCTGCACCAAACGACCTTACAGATTCCACATCTTTGGTTCACGCTCGCAGGATATTGAACGGAACCTAATTAGTTGAACTAAGTGACATAAACAAATGCAGTGGGAGACCCCATGCAGTGCAGAGGCCCAGTGCAAGACCTTGTAATAAACATGTTCTTCTATAAATATGAACATTAGGTAGCTGTTTGTGTGGACTGTGAAATTATCAGTGCTCAGTGGTCTATTCACAGCTTATGTTTGATTCTCCTCTTCTCTCTGACACTCTGTCTCTTTCTTCATCTTTATGTCTGACCTGCAGCAATTATCTCCTATTCTAGCTCTTTGTTAAAACCCTTTCTTCTCAGCAGCAACCCCACAATTCCCTGTTTCCTCCTTCTTGGGTGCCTCCAAAGCAGGCAGCCCCACTTCTCTCCTCATCCAGGCCCTCTTGGCCCTCGCTGAAGGACCTCATCGAGCGTGTCTCTTGGGTGTACTACTGAGTGGAGCACAATTACATGAACTTTCCACAGGCTTAGCAGATGTCACAGATCACACCACTTCCTCAGTTTTAGGAGGACAGGCTTTGTCAGTGCTGCCAGCAGAGGTAATTGGCTTCAGATTTCATGTTGTTCCTCTCGCGGTGTGTCGTAACAGAAGCATCGGGATCATGTGATTTTTCTTAACATTGGTGATGAATTGGAGGACTGAGGGGGAAAATGTAACCTGTCAGAGACGAGCTATTGCGGATTAACAGCCACTCCCAGACCCCGCACATGCTTCCCAGACACTTATATTTCCAGCCATAAATTTTAGTATTGACAACCTCATCCATCACATCAGATGCAATTCTGAGAGTAGCTCGGTGGCTTTGGTATTAACAACCTTCCAAAACAGTACTTTATGCATAATTCTGGGGACTCAACCTGCTCCTTGCTTTTTTTTTTTCCCCCCATCAGAACTTTTCTGATTTCAAAAGCGGTGGGGTGGAGACATTGCAAGATTTTTGGGCTGATTGTTATTCAGACTTGTGCCTTGCAGCTGAATGGATTGAACTGGAGTGAGTGTGTCTGCCTTCTGATCGAGTCATTGCCTGGTTTTCACATTAGTGCTGCATCTGATGAATAGTTCTATCATACATTAACCTATAGATTATTTTCCTGTGATTAAACATTTAGTTTGTAAAACATCAGAAAGTAGTAAACAAGACTAAAAGTCAACAGTGATGCAGCTCAGTGCTTTGCTCTAAATGTTAACATCAGCAGTCTAGCATGGCATTCCTAGCATGCTGATATTTACTTTATAACATCTACCATGTTAACTGTCTGTGTGCTGAGATTTGATGATTAGCAATGTACAGTACAGCTGAGTCTGATAGGACTCATCTAATCTACCCATTATTTGGTGTGTTGCTGCCTGTGTATTTGACCCGACTATCCAGGTGAAAATAAGCTGTTACATGTGCAGTGTCTCTGTAGGTTTCAGTAATCTTTTCAATAATCAACGGCCTTTTATGAACTTATTATTTCGGTCTTTCTCAATTTCCCCTATTTCCTCTTCTTCCATTCTTTCAGTAAGCTCATATTCTCTGTCTATTTGCGCTGCCCGCTCTCGTCCACCACACTCCATTTTTCCTCTCTAAACACCTATCTTTCTCTCTCTATTGGTTTTTCAATTTCTCTGTCCTCCCGTCCTTTATTATGCACTGTGTAACATAACACACTCTCCTGATCTCTCTCCCCCCACCACCCCCACCACCACCGTCTCTCTGTCTCACCATCTTACCGTTTCCAGAATATACTGGCTCTCTCAGTTAATTTGTTAAACTAATAATCTGTGACATTTTCACACAAATGTCCATCTCCAAGAGAAACTGAATTAACAGAGCAATGATTCAGCCTGTATACTCAGTTCATCGAATGTTTCACATTTGCATTTTCAGCCATGCTAGCGGTGTGTGGCTCTAGGGACGGCAATCTGGGCTGAAGTGGTGGCCAGACTGAAATATTTCTACAACTATTGGATAGACTGAGGTGAAGTACAGACATTCATGGTGCCCAGAGGATGAATCCTAGTGACTTCTGGGATCCTCTGGCTTCACTTCAAGCACTACCAGCAAGCTGACATTTTAGTGACATCTATTGGATGGATTGCAATGAAATTTAGTGCAGATCATCAGGTTAAAACTACTTGGGTTAATGACCAAATACCTGTGAAACTGATGACATTCTCATCATCCTCAGCTGTGCTTTTATATTTAGTAAAAATATAAAAGTTCTGTTCTACTCAGATGAGCTAGTATTAAGCTGAAAGCACCACTGTACCAAAGTACAACTGTCAAGGAATCAGAGGGATTCATCCTCTGGGAACCATGAATGTCTGTCCAAAACCTCATGACAATTCATTCAGTAGATATTTCCAGCTGATTGCTGTCCCTGTAGCAACGTTGCTAGCATTAGCTCAAAACGACAGAGCCACTAGAAGTTACTTTCTTTCTTACTTTGTTCTTAGAATGAGATGAAGAAAACACAAAATCTTTCATTTTTTTAAATAACTCACAGCTGAAACACTTAAATTCCAAACATATAGGCAACGAACATGAGGTCCCATTTCACAAAGACATTTCAAGTTCCTTTACCGTTTTCTTTTTTGTGCTGTAAAACAATCCTGCATGTTTCCTTTTGAGTTGTGTGAACCCTGCTGCACACAAGGTAAAGCAGAAGCAGTTGCAGGCTGGTAATTCTCCTCATGATGTACTTGTTTGTTTACTGTAATTATACTGACACCTCAAATTATTTGTGTAGTGATTTATTGTTGTTGAATTGCCACATGTAGCACCTTCAATTATGCAGTTTTTATGGCTTTGTTTCTCTGCTTGTTCTCTGCTCCATACATAAACACATTTATAACTTTTTTCATTGCTTAAAGTATGCCCACTCTTTTCTTTTAATCTCCCCACTTCTCTTTCTCTCACAAACATACATCTGAACTGTCAATAAACCCTATAAACTTTAAATTTGCTAGGCTCTTAATACACATATTTTTTACAGCTATGCTCTGTCGCTGTCCTCTTTCTACCACTGATTTCCTGGTCCTTTTCAATCGAACTGTGCTCTGGGCAGGAATCTGCTCCACCACTGGTATAATTGGTCAGGAACAGGGTCCAGGTGCAGCTTGGTGGGAGACCTCTCCTTCCCCTGGAAACCTGGTGATTACAGGACAATTAGGGTAAACACTAACAGCCGAGCTTTATCCCAAACACAGCCTTTATCAGTCAGCAGCCCGCTTCTCTCTGGGCAACACCAGGCATTTATCTCCATCTAGACAGACAGACAACCCCTCCGGGCAGTATCCTGCATGAAAATAGCTTCACTGTAAACACAGTGAAGCTGTTTAATCTGGTATTGAGTTGCATTGTCTCATTTTGTTTAAACGTTGTGGAAATTGTAAACACTCCTAATTGAAGAAAGGGCATTTCACTTGTTTCCACGGCGAATATATTTTCCAAGAATGTCCCTGAAATCAGTCACATCCTGGGGAAAAATACCCAAATAGATTCAAGGAACTACTTTTATTTTACCCTATTTTACTATTTTAACAGTGCACACTGTAGTTAGTATATCATTATACACTATGCGTTCTACATTAGTTGCAGAATGTAGGATACTTTTGAATGCCGACTTGAGATTCTAAAAACACCAGTCTAGGTGTGCAGGGCCTGTAAACAACACCACTGAGAATGATTGTGTCTTGGCCTTCAGTTATGAATGAAACATTTATAGATGTTTTCTGACAAAATTGTTTTTTGTGCTTTATTGGCTGCTGATACGGAGAAGATGCCAGCTAGAGCAGCAAAATCAGGTCTGTCATGTACACGGTGCTTTGTTGTAGAAGTGAGGAACAAACCGCAGCACCTGAAATGATGAAACCAATGATCCAAAATTAGTTGCTGAAATGATCCACTTATTTCTACAAAGCTCCACGCCACCTTTAGACACACTGCAACCGTTCCCTCTGTAGTTCTTTTTTGGACTCACAGATGTTTTTTCTCTGTTTTGTGCACAGTCTTCTCCCTCTGATATCTTTTAAAGAGACGTCATTTTCTCAAAGCTGTTGTTCGTTGTTTGAAGTGATTTGTGTGGACTTTCATGCCTGTCCAAGTGTTTGAGGAGCTCGAACAGCCAGGTCACGTATTGTTGTTTGTGTGGAAAATTGCGACTGATAAATAGACCATTAACTGTTTAACACAATTAACATATTAAAACAGAATATCTGATTCCTTCTTGCTGCCATTGGAAACCAAAAACATACACAGCTCAAGGAAAAACTTAATGTTAAGACTGAACATTAGGTCTTATAACTTGCTAACATAGACATTAATGGCAGTGTTGGCCTCATGTTTTGTTACTAATGCAACTCTAAGGTGACTGTTGTGAATCATAATGCTGAAATCAAGGCTGTGCAAATAAAACATAAATATTATATAAACAGTAAGTGTAAAAAAAAAAAGATATTTACCACTGTGGGCCTGCTGTAAGGCTGCAGTTTTCTCACAAGGGAATGTTCTCTAACACCACTGTTTTCTGACACTCTGCAACTACTAATCAAGTAAACTGCACAAACTGTACACCCACCTTCCCATTTCACTCCCCCTTACACTCACTCACTTCTTCTTTCTGAGCGATCTGGAGCCCTACAAAAATGAACAAAAGACAGACCGACCCGGACAGCAATTAATGTGGGTTATTTTTGATTTATTTAAGCTAGTATTATGTTGCTTCTTGCTTCAGCACTAGTCAACAATAGAGCAAAGTGCTCTTAATGTTACAGTCCACCTGAACACATGTTTACTATTAGTCTTACATTGAGATTCTCAGCAGGTTATTTCCGATGTCATCCAGCTGTTCTGCTGCTGGCCAATCACTTCTAAAAAAAAAACGAAAAAGAAAAAAAAACAAAAACCCTCGCTGTAATTTGGGTTAATGATGCCCATTCACCCTCTAAATTTGTGTGTATGTGTGTGTCTGTGTGTGTACTGTACATGTCTGAGTATACTGCATAGCCGTGAGGAAAGACAACTTCAAACACAAGGACAATGCACATCCATCTGTTCTCCTTCCTCCTCCTCTACAGTCTGTCATGTCTTTCCCCTCTGCGCTGCACGCCGCCATGAACTCTGGGAAACTAGTGTCCTGCAGCTGTGTACACATTGGTCCTGTGGCAATGTTGCCCGCACACTGCTCACTGATTGTCACACTGCTGCTTTCTCATAATATACGATGTTGCACAGTGTGTGGCCCCACCGGCTCCTTTCATTGCAGAAAAATCAGAGCATGAAAGTATGGGATTTACTTCTGTTTCTTTTTTTTTTTGTAGGAGAAGAATAGAGTTTAGTCCAGTGTTATAGCAACTTGCACTGTGGTGCCCCTTGTTATTGTTGTTTACAAAAAGATGAGATCCCGTTTTTTTTAGCTGTTCTACACTTATTCATAGACATTGAACATATAGAGATGCAGCTGTGTTGTATGATTCTTATAGTTACAACAGGCTTAGGTGCGTCTCAGTGCTACTCATTCAGAAATGTATTAGGAACTTACATGGCAATGCAGAACATATTGATGTGTTGAAGCCTGGCAGCAATGAAGACACTCTGTTGTAATTCAACACTGAGCATTGATATACAAGGTTTATCTGCAGTTTGAAAACTATAAATGTCATCTGTGACGTTTTTTAAATGGAACGAAAATTAAATCTGTACTGAAAATGTTAAAACTTCACAAACGTAACGACTAACTTCCTGTTTTTGCTCCAGTGGTTTAACTTCTCTAAATTGCTGCAGAGCTCATTATGCAAACACTTCTGGAGGCATCCTGTTACAATAATAAAGAAATCTGGATCAAAAATCCAGACAGGACTGGAGCTCAGGATCAGCAGGGCGTCAGTTGTCTGGTATCAGGGTGGTGACAAAACCCTGCCCGCATGTACACGCTGACTGAGTGCAGCTCGTTTTTTTTCCTCCGCTTAATTGCTTTACTGTATAATTTCCACATCGGCCTGTGAGCTCCATCAAAGTTCTTCTGAATGCACAGGAGCACTATGGCTGCACAGATCCAATGTAAATGACCCTCACCCTGGTAAGCAACGTGTGACCTTCTGACCTCAGCCTGCTCTCTGGTGTTAATCCCTACACATGTCCTCGTCCTCTCTTTCACTGGACATACCTGCTTTACTTGCTCCTGATCTTGCTGCTGTCTTGTATAAAATCTCTCCAGAGAGAATAACACTGCATATGGACCTCTGTTATCTTTAGCATTTGTCTGTGATTTTACAGCCGAATCTTGTTTTTGCGTTATGGGGCAGCAGCATCAGCTAAATTCTTGGCATGTAAAGTTTAAAATGTACCAAAGGCCTCAGTGTTTCCTTTGAATGCCTCATTTTCTTTTGGGAATCCACTCCGTCCATCACATTTGCATTTGGTACAAACACAAAACCATAATGTGGATTGCTGTTTCCTTTTGATCACAGTCAACTGGCCAGGCAGGAAAACAAATAGGGTGTTTTGAAATTGACACAAACATTAAAGCGCAATCAAAGCGATGATCTAAAGCATTCCATTTAATGTCAGCCATTCATGTGCTGATTTTAAATTGCTAACAGCACCACGCTGCGCCAAGTGTCTATAATCATAGTGACAATATACAATATTCTGGCCCGTAGGCGAAAGCTCTCTCTCCAATTATGTTTCTCTTGGCCTGAGATTGAATCTATTACTGTGTAATTGCCTCTATATCTCCAACTATCACCCAGAGCCGTTCCACGGATTATTCACACACATGGTGAGTAAATGTTTGGTGGAAATCAATGCTATTTTTAGGATGCTGTTGATTTTGAAGGTACAGTGTCCTCATACCACCCGCATTTGGTGAACAAAGTTATTGGAGGACTGTCTTATCCCAAATTATTAGTCATGGTGACTGGGGCAGTTTCTCCATCTGAGAATTTCTTGGAGTGAAGTGAAAAAAATAATAATAACGGATTCTGAAAAGTACATGTGACCATAAAGCCAGAGTTGTGACAAATAATTTTTAACACTTCCTGTAATCTGTTGGTCCCAGGTGTGGTTCACTGGATCAAAACAAGTCAGATAGCATCAGTCAAGCTGTCAGACACTGAGAAATAAGACTTACTTTAAGTTAACTTTCCTGTGATAGTGCAGCATGGTAAAGCCTGTGGATCTTAGACTCTAAGTAGTCTGAAACAGACATTTAGAATGAAATATTTATAGTTCAGCTTAATGCTCACGCCTCCCTGGTCTGCCACGAAGAGTCAGGTATATCACCACCAGAGCCAAATGAGTTTTCCCTTCTTTTTAGCTGACCACTTCCTTTAACTTTATATAAGCTCCCACCCTGCTGGTGGTTGGGCCTGAAGATGGAGATGTTGGCTGATCAGTTCACATGTCTCCATCCAGCACTTTGATCACAGCTGCGGCTCAAATAGACAAGATGTTTGCCACAAATATGTGAGGATGTGTCTTAATGCACACAAAGACGGGGAGTATTTTTAGCTGCTGCTTTCCCTTCCTATGGGTTTCATTTTGAATTGAATGAACCCTAATGTTCTTGGTGACTTGTTGCCCTTCCTCATTTATGACCATGCTCAGGTCAAATTTTTTACATGTACACAAAACATTTGACATGTTAAAACCATAAATTCCTATCACAGGACACTGATAGTGACACCAGTCTTTTGCAGTATACATGAAAACCACCATATGGTGATCTTTGATTATTCTGATTTAAAGGTTTCACAGCTACGATCACACACCCACATCACATCTGGCAGCATCCTGCTGGTCCACAGTTTTCATTTTTAGATTTGACATCTCTGCTGGAGCCGACTACTGTGGAGTTTCCAGGTTTCAGACTCAGCGTATTGTCACATCAGATGAAAAGCAGTTTAATGTTTTGTTCAGTTTAAAGCTTATGTTTATAGATTGTTGAAGCAGACACTGAATTGTGCTGTTGGAAACTTTGTGTGCAGACTTTGTTGCTCAGAGGAAGTGTGCGATTCAGGACACTGAAGTTGTTCTTACAGATCGCTCTGACACTCTGCATTCACACACTTCATTTCACTTATTTAGTGAAAACATGGTAACCACAGAGGTAAAGTGACTTTTGTGCCATTTTTTTTAACTATGCTTTCCCAGATGCCCAAACAGAAGAGTGCTGAAATATTAAAGATGCACAATGCACGCCATGTAAACAGAGCCCCCCCTTTTTTTTTTTTGAAGAGTGGAAAACATCATTATGTTGTTTTACAGCCTGAAAATAACCCGAATCAACTAGCAACTCTAGGTCACAGCACTTTTGCTAAGTAATGGCTGGTCCTTCAGGAGCCTTGAGAAAGCCAGACCACAGTCTGTTCTCACGGCTGTGATGCTGCAGGTGATCATTTCTTTTTGAATATCCGAGAGGAAGCGGGACAAGCAAACACATGCGGCCTTGTAATGATGGTGCGGTGTCTGTCCACTAACAGCTGCACAAAGAGGGAAGAAAGGATAAAATCTTTATAATGCATGGTGTGGGCACAAATCCTGAAAGGTGCTTTCATGCTGTCCCCTGAACTGAAATATTAAAAGAAAAATACATGAGAAGATGATGGTGTGTTGCATCCAGCGCACATCACTGGCCACTTACTGCAGAGAGGACATGTCTCTCAGGAGAACAAAACAACAGCAGGTTAGAAAAGGTTTTGCAGGGACACTAGTTGCTACAGTAAAAAGCAGCAACTCACAAGCACTGATCAACTATAACTGCTTTTATAGCTAAAATTACAGATTTACATGAAACCCTGAAGCAGTCCTGAAGCATTTTCAATATTAAGAGTCTGACTAATTAATCAAAGTTGGTTAGAAGAAACAGTGCAGAGTAGCTGACAGACAGGGCTCTGCAGGGTCCATTTAGTAGTTGTTCTGGAGCTTTTGGTTTGGAGTATGTCTCGGTCAGATTTGATGGACATCGGTGTTTCCCTGGCAACATTTGTGCCATTAGATTCTGATTGGCAGGTGGGAAACTTGACCTCATAATGACGTTCTCGAACAATTATGTTCTCAGCCTCATCACATGAGCTCAGAAAAATCATTTGTATAGAACAACTAGTGTTGTTCTAAATTTGGCAGCTAACAGTGCCTTCACGTTGAACCCCATCACTTACAGCACGACAGGCTGCCATTCATTGTGAATAGAATCTACAAATAACATCCTGACATGGAGGATCCGCAACCTGATGTTGGCAACAAGCAGTTGAATCCTTGTTTAGATGGAAACCGAAGCGTTTACCCGCATTTAAACAAATTTAGGAAAAGCTGATCAACGCTGTCAAGGACTTTAGCAATAATGAACTGTTAGGATTGAAAAAGATGCTTGGAAAGATATTTCTCAGTAATGGCACCTGTAGAAAACATCTTATTAATCAGATCTGGTGATGTAAATTACATGTAAAAGATTCAGGGTCTTGGGGAGTCGAGGGGGAGCCTGCTTCATGTTTCAGTACCAACTGGATAAGAGGTCTTTAGGGACTTTTGAGTTTATCTCATCATCATACTTTCTTTAAAACCTACTAACTGATACCGTAGATCACAAAATCAGCTAGTGGATAGCTGAAAGAGTTCCTCATTTCCGATTGTAAAACATGGATGTTGAATTTTTAATAATGCACGGCTTCGTGTGTTATCTTAGCGCCTCTGTTTTTCTTCCCAAGTCTCTGAAGCTAGCGTTCTGTGTGGAAATGGAGCGGCTGCCGCTGGATGCGTGCGTGGGCGTTCCACTGATGTTTGTGACACTTGATTGATTTATACATCTTCCTTGGCTCTGCCTTGCCCAGCGGCTGTGAACACTGCAGTCTTCATGTGGCATGCTGACAGAGGTTGGGACCTCGCCGTGACAAATTCAGTGCTGCTTTTTGACGAGAATCTTCTGCCAGTTTAAAAACCTCAGAACTTCAGTCCTGGGAATTTCCATGTTTACACTGAAAGCCAAGTTTTATTTAGTTATTTATAGGAAAAGAAAGTGTCATGACCTGTTCCACACATTTATGAAAATATCAGTCTAAGAGACTCTTATGCAAAATTCCTAAAAAGTAGAGTTTTTAAAGAAGGGAGGATTTCACCACAGCATGAAGGAGTGCAGCTGAAGTGCTTATCAGGTATCTTGATGGGCTGGCAGACCATGTCACACCAAATCTGGGCTATCACCTTTCCCAACACACAACAAAGGAGAAAGGTTCACAGTAGGCAGCAGAGGTTACGATTTTTTATGGCGTAATAGACGTGGGTGGAGGCAGGTTCAGACACTTAGTGGTTATTTTGCCTGGAGAGCCAAGATGGGTCATTTTACCACCTCAATCATAGTTGACTCTTTGAGTCAAATTCTTCCACTGAAATACATGAAGTTCAGCAGCACTGCATGTTTGTGTGAATGAACCCTTTAGATTAAATCAGGTAAAATCTGTAATTGACAGCCGGAGGTGTGTGAAGCATTCATGTGCTGCATCATGGCTGTTGTTGTGATAATGTGCTATAAATCTAAAGATTGAATAGCGAATTTAGAGAATCCATTTCTACATTTATATTTAACAGACTCAGACTGTTCATCTGTGTCGTTATTTCTTATTTTTCAAATTGCTATTATCTCATCAATATGCATCTGAATTGGACCTGCTGATCTCACTGTAGTTTTAGGCACTCTGTGTAAGGGATCTTATACATTGTACTGTTATCTTACTGCTCATGCTTGTTGTACCCTTTTCCCAATTACTTGGGTGAGTGCAACGTTAATAAAACCCACAGAAACAAAAATCAGAGTTACACAAAGTTATGATAAACCATAGTTTTCCTGTAAGAGAGTACTCTACTAATGTGCTTCCATAGGTTTTGGGCACTGAAGAGACTTGTAAACAAAAACATGATGGAGCAGAGGCTGAGAAAAACTTTTACTTTCAGTCCCTAGTGTGGCTCAAGCTGAGATAACCCTGATGGAGCACTCTGGCTTCTTTTCTCTGACTTAAGAAAACTCCTCGAGTGCCACAGATGATACTTTACACCTGGCATCACAGACTGAGCAGTACTTCTCATTACTCATAAACTGATCTTGATGTGGAAAATCCGTGAAATGCCTCATTAATCTCTTTCACAAGTCTTATTTTTACATGAGAAGCTTCCCTCATTCAGGGTGTCGAGTTGTGATGCAGATGATGCTTCGCTGGAGTTTTGAAGTTTTGAAATCAGCCTGTTGAACGTGCTAACTGCTGGCCTGGCTGCTGCTGTGATGAAGTAGCTACACGCCTGATTCAATAACAATATTTTTATAGAACAACAGTTTTGCTCAGAGGTCCTTGTTTACTGTTATAAATGTATAAATTTGCCTCAGCTGCGTTGTGAAGCTGAAGCGACCCATAGCTGTTTGTGCCTAATGAGGTGTCTAATGTATCTGAGAACAGTCAGGCTTTGTAGTTTGCCAGCTCAGTGTTTTCATGAATCTTTGCCTGCGACACACAGGAAATATTGGAAAATGGTGCAAATAACTACGTGTTGATCTTCTGAAGATGTTAGATCACACTTCAGAGCTCGAATCACAGATTAAAAAAAAAATCTGAGACTGAAAACTGAGATCAAAACATTCTCTGGTAAACTGTAACATCTGCCTCACCACAAAATTGGGCCAAAAATTCAAATACAGAGATTAATTACAGAAAAAAAGCATAAGCCATTTGACTAAACATAGCAATAACAATAATCCGGTTAAGTCACAGTGACATTGCACATGTCTTTGGTGTGTATAGTCCTATTGGGAATCCAACCCTGTTCCATAATCTGTAGTCAGCCATAAAGAAGGCCTGTCACTGTATATATCTATATCACAAGAAGAGTGGAAGAAGTGTTTAATATGAGCTTCTTCTTTTATAATATATGACCTTGTTCTGTTGTTCTCCAGGTACAGTAGGTAGTAATACCCCCAGGAGTATATTTTCAAAGACTCTGGCTTTTACTTTGCTCTACAATTTATACAAGGAAGCTCAAAGGAGGGAAATATATGGATGAACAGTGTCACAGCTCTCAGTAAAAGCTCTTCGGCTGCTTTTGTCTGGGTTTATGAATTCAGCCACACCAAGTCAGTAAAATATACATATATATATACTTATTTATATATAATTTCTGCTAACAACAGAAATTTGTCAGCTGTCAGGGATGTTTAGCCATGCTAGTGTTGTGGCTCTTGGGGGTGGCAAAGTCGGTTTGTCCCTCAGGTGGTCCACAACTTTGATTCAGGCTGAGGTATTTCATCTACTATTGGATAGATTACCAGGAACTTTTGGGACAGGTTTCCATTAAAGACAGATACATTTGGTGACCACACAACTTTTCCTCTGTCTCCACTATGAGGTTGGCATTTGTGGTTCAGAGTAATTTCTCTGTTTGCTTTCAGTGGGACTTTATGTTTGATGGCAGAAAGTTCTGTAACTACAAGGTTTTTTAAAAAGCTTACTTTCTACCTGGTGGTTTGTATTTGAACAAAACCTCTTCTCTTTGTGGACCTTCCAGTCCTCACGTTTTCTATCAGCAAAAACAAAAACAAACAAAAGCACGAAAATCCGGCCCTCTTTCTGAACTGCTGGGTAGTTGATAGTACAATACTTAATGCATCTCCCTGTGTGTGTGTGCGTGTGTGTGAATGTATGAATGTGTGTTTCTCCCCCCGGCCATAATGCAGTAAATTAGACTGTGTTTTTAGTCAACGTGCCGTGCTAAATAACAGTTAAATGTACTGTAAGTCAGCGTTTTTCAGAGTCAGCAGTGGAGATTTTTGCTGAGAGCTCACTGCTCTGGTTAGCTGTCAGACACAGGCTGTTTCCTAGATTAGCTTTGATGTAAACCACTATTAGGCTGACTTCAAGTGGGCCCTGAGGACGGGAATATTTTTTTTATGTTTTGTTTTCTGGGCACTATAAAGCTACTTTTTTGTTTCAATAAATACACAATTAACTATTTCTTCAGAGCAAAATGAGAAACAATATCTTTTGAAAACAGAAGCAGTGATCCTGCTTGTGAAAATCATGGTGAGGAGCTAATTCACTGCTCAACAAGGTGTCACATTATTGTCAACAGTATATTACAAATGTCCTGACAACTGTCAGTGTGAATTACGCCGTACTGGGACAGATGTAACGCTCCTGCTGTCACTTTGCCCACGAAAATTGAGCTCATTACAGTGTTAACAGCCATCAAATCCACTACATAGTTAATATCCTTTTCATTGGGAAGTTGTACAAATCCCTCTCTGTTCCACAGGCATGTCGAATGTGGCTTTAACAGGAGTAATGAAAGCAAAGCCCCCCCCCTGCAAAATGCAATTATAGTGTGAATTATGAACAGTTAAACCCCCATAATGATTCTCGAGCCAGTGGGACAATTATCGCATTTCATTTATAGATACCATCATCGCAGACACGTCTTGATTCGACATTTTCAAAGCGAGAGGTTCATCAGGAGTTTGTTTATTAATCCAAAGGGAGTGAGCCAGTGCCTGTGGATGCCTCACAGGAAGGAACAAAAGGTGCAGCGATAAAGCTCTGTGCGTTTGAGGTTCAGGGAAGTTCAGTCAGAGTTCATGAAGCCTTTAGAAAAGGGATCCTGAAGGAAAAATGTGTCCCCAGGGATAACAACAACTTCCCAAGTGTTTTTAGACACTTATGTCAACAGCGTCTTGAATCTTGTCTCTGAAGTTCTCGATGACTCTGGCTGTATTTTCGGGGTCGTTGTCCTGCCGCAGAATGAGTTTGGGACCAATCAGATGTCTCAGTGATGGTGTTGCAGGATGGATAAAAATCTAAACGTTTAAAATCCCTGCAACGTTTGCAGAGAGACGACCATGTGATCAGAGCTGATAGCAAGTCTGCGTGAATCCATTCAGGTGTAAGACTATTGACACAGACCTGAGGCCTGCAGCAACAGAGTCTTATTTAAAAACCTCTAATCTGAACTTTCTAATTCACTGTCATACCCTCAAGTTTTCATGTTTCTCTTGTAGCATTTTCAGCTGCATAATTACTCTTGAAATATTTGATTTAGCTCAGCTCTGTTTAAGAGTTTCTTAAAGCCAGTTCACTGTGTAAAGCGTAGGGAACCATAAACGCTTTCTTACATTTGATACTATAGAGGGGACCCTCAAGTGCTCATTGACTCTGTTTGGATGTCACAGCCCCCAGTGAATGGTGAGATTTGTGTAGTGTACAGTTGCAGCCTGGATTTCCTACAGGCTCTGCAAAGGCTTTTGACCTTGTAGAGTGGAGGAATGAGGCGGAAATCTTGGCGAATGTGTTTATTACTTTTATCTGAGCGCTCACTCCTGCCTGGCGCGCTGAGATTTATTTGTGTAAAGGTCTCCTCTTTTGACTCATCTCGGCATGTGCCATCATCTTTCTTTGCACTTTTTTCGACCCGCTGACCCAACGTCAAACCATAAATAAACCAAACAGATGAACACCGGCAACTTGTCAAAGGCAAACACTCAAAAATAATAATGAGATCACAAGTTTAGCTGTGGTTTCTTTATCATTATTTGCTTCAGAGACGCGAAAAGAAGCTCAACTGTTGTATCTGGAGGATGAGAGTGAAAAGGGGGCCGCCGTGTTCCCTGGTCGCTCTCGACCTCACACTATCTCTGTTAAGCTTTGGCACTTTACTCGCCTGCAGATTTGCATAATTTATGAAGTGCCCTCAGGAAGTGCCTCCTCATTACAAGGAATGTTATTATACTTTATTAGATTCAGAATCTGGGCCTTTGTGTGAGCTGCCTGATAACATAGTTTGCATGAAACAAACTGATGGGACACACAAATGCACTTTAATATCTTCCACTGAGTTTGAGCATCTGTGACTCCTACAGGTCCTTGAAACTTAGACTGGCAAGAAAAGTGTCACCTCTGTTTCAGGACAGGGAGGAAAATGTGTGAAGTCCAGTTTTGAAACCACTTTCATTTGCAAGTTGTGTCGTCCCCCCCCTTTTTTTTCTTCTGAATTCTGGTTTCTTTATGCCTGTTGTGTTCCAATTTTTTGGTATTAACTTGTTATTATCAGAATATTATTGTTACATCACTGTTTTGCTGTTTTCTGCTCTGCTGAGAGGAGCCTGCGGTGCTTTTCATATTAGTATTTGCCGTCTGATTTTCATGCGTATGCGTACACCCTCCCTGTTGTGTTCTGACTGATTGTCCCGGGTGAAAATGCCAAAACACATCTTCATTTGGCTCGTTGTGTCGAGGGGCGCAGTGTTACGTTTCCCCCACATCGTTGTTATTTACACAGGCTAACAAGGTTGGGACAGGATTTAGACTCCTGAATGTCATGGTGGTTTTAAAGAACCAGAATTTAATAAGCTCCCCTGTCAGGTTGGGTTGCAGCAGTGCATTAATATGCATGAATATGTATAAGCATCTCTTCCTCACATTTAAAGGATTAACAGCTGAGTCTGTTACCTGTTTTAGAATTGCCGGGAGGAATATTTTCGGCTCCACCAGGGGGAGAATTATTTATCATCATTATTATCATGTGCTGGGGGGTGCACCTTACTGAGCTAATGTCGATACTTAAGGCAAAACTGGCTTAAAATGCTGTACCTCTATGGCCTACCCTAATTACTTGATTTCAATTTGCATTATTCTAATTTGCGAGTCATATGGCGCTTTGCTCATTCACAATTTTGAATTAATAGGCTCCGACTGTCTGGGTGGTTTGGGGTGGAGGTGTGTGTTCTTGACCCACTTCCAGGACTCTGTATCTCTGACGATCCGTTCAGCTGAGTCAGGTCTGCCCTCCCCACTCGCTCGGTCTCCTTCCTCACTATCCCCTTTATATGCCCTCATCATCCACGGGCCAATATATTCCCATTTGCTGTGGCTGACAGTGGATATGAACAGAGCTACAAATAGCACTGGGTCATTTAATGAGGGCAGGAGTAACCTGAAGGTGAGAACAGTGGACTTAGTGTTAGAGGGTTGCAGGTTCAAACCATGCCACCCTCAAACCGTGATATTATACAGCTTGTTCTGCCTTTATATCTGAACTAACCAAACTCTTTGTTAAATTTGGATATTTCTTCAGGTGAGAAAGTTACTGATTAAATTTTAAATATGCAGCCAGTTTATCCAAACAATGTCGGTTTGGAAATTTGCTCAGACGTCCTCAGATGTGGTGTTTCAGACCTGCAGTCTCCTCAGCAGCTGGGAAATGGGTCAAGCCCTTTGGTAATTTACTGCTGGCTCTGTTGTCCATCGCATTTTCCAATATGTTATGATTCCTTTTGGAAGATGGAATCTGGTCTTAAGGTTGAAGTATAATATTTGTTGCTACCAGTTTATCTGAAGGTAAAGCTTAATAAATAAAAAATACACGTTTTATTGGACAGTAACAACAGCCCTGCCTCTGGGCTTATCATATGTACAGATATATCACCACATTTCAGTAAAAATAAATATTGCTAAACAAAAGTGAACACAAGCAGTGCAGTCTGTAGTAAGTTTTGCTTTGTACTAAATATTCAATAACATTTACATTATTTTTTATACATTTCCTGTCAGAAATACAGGAAGCTATGATTTTAACCCAGTTTTATGTGAAACATTAAACAAGCACAGGAACACACGTCCAACAAAAGTATGTGCGTGCTCATATTTTAAGACCCTCCACTCTGTATTGCCTCAGTTGGTTGTTTGCGTCCGCATTGTGCATTAAATTCCTTGGATTACGGTTTACATAACATACCACTCCTGGCCAACAGCTACACCTGGTAAGAGCTGTAAGTGCCTCTTTCTCTTTAAATCCCCAGGTGAAAAAAGTCAGGGAACTTTACTGATCAAACCACACGGTCGAAAAGCCCTTGAGCAAGCGCAAATCCCACCTATGCCAGGTGAGCTCCACAGTGGAAGACATCCCAGTACTGTTCAGTCTACCAGTTTGGGTGATTTTATGCCGTTACACCCTCAGGCATTGGAAGCAGAGATTGTGTTAATCAACACGTTTCCCATGGAAAAAAAAGAGAGCCTTTTTAAAACAGGTCAAAGGTCACCATGGGCTGTTTTAGCTTCTCAGGCATCGTTTACTTTTAATGCCTTGGGGTTAAAAACATGACATGAATGTGGGTGATGGGTTAATGTCATACGGCAAAGCTCTGCGTGAACAAGAGCTTGCTGTCATACCCTGATATGGATGCTCGGAAATTTTTAATGCCGACTGCTGGATCTGTTGATAGAGCAGATTTTATTTCACCCCTGAGATTTCACATCAGACACGAGTCGAAATCTGACTGACCTGTCATGTTGTATTAAAACTAAAGTTAATTAAGAGCATGGATGGCGTGCTAGGCAAAACCTCACAGAGCCGGAGCTGTGACAGAGATTTCTGACATATCCAAAAAAAAAAAAAAAGGGTGAATCAAATGAGCAAGTGAGTTTTATGCGTACAGCTCAGCTACTGTATCCTTGCTCACAGAAATGTCAGCATGAGTTTAGATAGATCTTGCTGCCTCATATCAGCCTGCTGGAGTTGGCCAAAGTTGCTGTTTTGCTGATGGTCAAACCTCTTTGATCAGGAGACATGTGCGAGGTCCCGTGGCCCTCCAGTGACTAAGCAGACATGACTCCGTGAGGCAGGGAGTAACCTGAGTCAGCTGAAAACGAAAACCCCACCGTCATAGCAATAAGAGCGGGATGGGAAACAAAGCGTTTTAGCTGACCAAACCGGAGGAGAGGCAGTGATGACATGATCACGCATCCCAGATGAAAGGCCCTGTGCTCCCAGGAGGCTGAGTTTATTTCTTCCTTTGGTCTTATACAGAAACAGGCTACAGCTTGAAAACACTACACCTCCTGTATTCACACTATCACTATTACCAACATTACCTAATAAGGATACAGCTTTATACGTTCAATACGCCGCGCCATAAACAGACATTCATGAGAGATACAAAAAGATCCACTGTCTGCCCAGAGGTGATGGAGGAGAATCAAGGGATGAACTCCGTGTGTGAGGTGGAAGGGAAGAATGAGAAGAGAGTGAAAAGAGAGGGGTGGCTAAAGCAGCCGGAGGTCAACAACAAAAGCTTCACAAGCAAAAAATAGAGACAGCTGTGCCTCAGGATATCAGCTAATGAGCAGGGAATGTCTTTCGTTTCAAGAATCCAAGAGCATGTGATAGGACGAGGAGGCGGTGGGAGCGTACGGTTGATGGTCTGTGGCAAATGATTCTTCATGATCAGAAAAGAAAAAAACAAAATAAAGACAAATCAAATCATTTTGTAAATGATGGGTTTCATGCCAAAAGCCTGGGTGTAATTTGTGAATGTTTAGTTTCCTGAAATTCATCCGTCATTACCTCAAAAAGCACAAATGAATGAATCATCAAAAGCAGTTTCTCAGCAGATGTTTGAGTAACGCCTAACGTCCTCCACTTGCATGCCAGTAAGGACAAGCTGCAGGGTTAGAGATGGTTATCTAATGTTTTTGAGAATAAGCAACCAACATTTTAACAGTCAGGGTCACAAACCAACAGGAGTTCCCTTAGTTTAAAGAATAATGGGATATCTGTATTTTTTGGTCAGACCGCAGCCATCGTTCAGCTCGGCCTTCGTTTTGATCTCAGCTGAACACGTGTACAAGTTTCGTGACTGCATCTTGCACGGTTGTGATGCTATCGCAGAGACAAAATCTGTCCTCAGACAGACATATAAACACCTGTCAAAGTACACACACACACACCCACACACAGACCCAAAAGGTGAAAACAATACCAGGCACGTTTTCGTGGCCGATAAATATAGAATGTCTTCAGCCTTATTGTTTGGCTGAAGTGTATTATAAAAGAGCAAAGAGAGCATTTAGCTAACCTGCCGGTTCAGTATTGCAGTGGACAGAGAACCGTAGTAAATCCCTCCTCTATTAGTGGGCAGTAAATGGCACTAAGAACTTAGATGTAGGTGCTCTAAAAGGTGAACATTGTGAATCCATCCAAATACTTGCCTTTATTGAAAATCAGTAGTTTAATATTTTTCTCCCGTGTAGCACCACAGCTTGCAGCTACACTCTTGTTGGATTGTTGGAATTGTGAATCATTTCAGAATCACAGAATAAAAGAGCCTTGATTCTGACATGAATCTTTTTCATGCGTTCCTCTAACAAACTTTCCTTGTTTTGGTTTATAAGCACAAGGTGGAACGGTATTTATTTTATGTCTTTGTTTGCATTGTTGAATTAATCTGAGTTTTTGTATTTCGCTGTATGCTCTAATAGCACTGGCACAGGTTAATTCTGTTGGTCTAACAGCTGTAATTAGATAATTACTCAGACGCAGTCGTACAGCTGGTATCTGTTTACACTGCAGATAACAGGTAGACGAGCTGAAGCTTAAGTGACAAGGTTAGACTGTCTGAAATTGAAATAGTAGTAATGATTTATGTAATGAGTGGATGTGAAGCCAGTGACACCTCTATTGTTTTTCAGTGAATTAAAATAGTAAGAATTACCAGTGTTAGTTTCTTACTTAAATGAAATAAGGTCGTGTAGAGACGACACTCGACCACCTCCCTGATGTTCCTGGTAAATGGACTTAGACTGTGTTGCTGAAAGATGTAAACTTTATGAATTACACTGTTGAGTGAACTGTTGCACACTGCAGTGTCACCAGTTGTACCTTTCATGCACATTCCTTTGTATTGTTGCAAATGACTGTGTAAAATGCCATTTGTCATGTGTCTGAACGACGTCCTCGGGCGTAGAAATTAATAGCATGAGCACAATGGATTGTCTTGTTGTGCAGCCCTTTGCACTTTGTTGTGTAACTATGTAGGCTGCACACACGATGCCACCGGTTCTCATAAATTCCCGACCGAGGGTGAAAGCGAACGTTGACGAGGACCGAGCCTTTATCTGAGAATGATAAATCCCCCTCCACTGCCACACAGAGGATCACTGAGGAACCTTGAGCTGATTTATCGGGCTCAGAAAAACAGGGAGAGTGAGGAAGCTGTCCTCTGGCTGGATATCGCTGCCATTCTTCATTTGGGTGACGTTTCACTCAACCCTTGAAGAGAGTCCCAGGGAATACTGCTCTTTCTGTTTTTAAGACCATTTTTATGGCATTTCTGCTTCATAAGATGGTGTTTAGAGACAAAACAGGGAAAGAAAAGAGGGATGACCGAGTCATGAGATGCATCAAAGCGCGACATTGCAGATACATAGTACTGTATGTTGTGTCAAGATGTTTCCAGCTTAGAGTTCAGTAGTCAAAACATGAGAAATGTATAGTAGATATCAGATTTTTGTTTCAATCCAGCCCCCTGACAACAGCAATGACAATGGCCACCCATCTCTCACCACACCAACTCCCAAAATACCTTATCCCAGGCATGTTCCAGGGTCCTTTTGCAAATCTAGACCTTCTGTATCAATCGCAGCCCCCCCCACCACCAATATGGCACCTCACACTAAAGATCAAGTCCTAACAGCATTAACAATGGCAAAATATTGCAGTAAAATTAATTAATTTGAATGCAGTTGTTTTACAGGTGCAGGTGTGAAGTAAATCTACATTTGTTTTTAGCGTTGAGTTCAACTTTTGTGAACTTTGACACGCAGATTTGCACCATTGACCCAAAGCAAACCACCTCCACAGGGTTAACTGTGAGGGAGCACAGAGCGTCCGAAACGGACAAACTTAATGTTGTTGTAATTTTTCTGTGCCAATCTCTTGTGGGACCAGGCCTTAAGAATCAAACATGAAGTGCTTCTTTTTGAAAACCACCATTTAGAAGATGCTTAGTAATTATACAAAGAGAAATCCATGAAGCAGCAGAGAGACTAGTTTCTGCTCCTACTGAAAATTCTCACTTTCAGTTTTTTTTTCTACCGCATCTCTTTCTCTTCCTCCACACGTAACCCACAGCCGAGCGAAACAAGTTCACACCTGTTCTCTGGAGGCTGTTAGAGTAAAGCGGGCGAGGCAGGTTGAAGGACACTGGGTATACCGCAAGACTCGACTACAGCGCATCACAAAATCGGTACATCCTTGAGGGCCCTGAACATCACAGATCTAACAATATAAGAGCATTTGAGGTCAGATATTTCTTTTAAAGCCAGTGAGGTTTTGCAAAATCGTGCTCTGCTCCAGTTGAAACCTGGCAGCTGGCCAGAATAGCCAGTCTGCTACCAACCCAGACTGTGGACTACATAATTATTTTTTGTTGTATCAAGGCCTGGGTGAATCTTCTGTCTTGCTTGGCTGGAAGATGTCCATTAAAGCCGTTTTTGCCATGGCCTCGGAGAATACTTTTAGTCTAATTGGAAAGGGAGTAAAATTTTTTCCAGACAACTGCACAATCTCATCACAATTGTAAATGAATACTTGTAGCTGGAAGCTGGCTTCTGCTAATTGTTAAAGTCATGACATAATGTTTTTTTTTTTTTTCCAAGGCTGACAAAGATGATTCTAACAGAAACTTTTCATTTATGTAACAGTCGTTGTGTTTTGATGGCTGCCAGGTGGCCGTGGGAGAGGCAGGATAATCCACTCCAAACCTTACGGCTCGTTGTGGATTATCTTTTAAAATTCATTGCTGTTCTATATTGGCGTGCCTGCTTTAAAGTTGCCAAGCAACCCGTGTAACCGTAGCAACGTGGAAAATGTGTAACATGCAGGTCCAGTAAACAGTTACAGTACATGTCTAACTTTTACTTCATAAACATTCAGTTCTGAGTTTGAATGGTTTAACATGAGGTTTAAACTTTAAAAAAATCATGTTAATTCAATCCCAGATGTTTGTTCAAGAAGCGATGAAGGTGCTCAGCATAATTTACTTCACGTCAGGTGGGTTTTTTTTTTTGCCTTTGCATTCTGCAGTCCTCTGACACACCGCTTTTGTCGGATGATCCCGTAAATCTCACAGTACTTTAAAAAGATTGATTATGGTGCAGATACATGGATAAATACGTGGAAAGATGGATTTGCTTTCATCATCCAACCTATTGAATTTGACTCATCCTTTAAGCTGTCACTCATTTTATAGGTTGTCAATTTGTACGTTCATTGAGACTAAGAGCAAGTCTGCTGTTTTTAATGTAAATCCTATGGTGTGTGTTTGAACTTTCTATTCACTCTCGTCCCTGAAACATCTTGGTCTTGCCCCCGGGTCATCCGCACTGAGCCAAGGTAGTGATGTGAGCTCCGAAGTTAGGGAAGGATACATTGATTTATCTGGCCTTACATGGTTTTCACTGCTCTGTACACTGCAGCCCTCTCTCATTTCTTCAGAATAAGGTGTCGGAGGGTGGGCGAGATGGTGAGCATTTTTGAGCTACATGCTATTTTCCCGACATCGTAAAAAACAACCACGTAGCAGTAATTTTTACACAGTAAATGAAGTGTTGAGTGAGTTTCTTGGCTCTGGGACGTGTAATAAAATCTACTGGGTAATCTGAAATATAGCTCCTACAGCAGGTGCCAGTGGATATATGAGCATTCTTTGAAAAGTATACTCTTTGTAGATGTGTGGTTTTTGACCAACACCACCAATAAACCCAGTTTCGGCCACACATCTTTTCTGATGCATTTAGTGAGCGAGATGAGGAATAGGGAGAGACGGGCAACATGAGGCAGCTCATGAAGAGCTTTATTTTGTGGCGTTTCAATTGAATCTGCCTGCATCACTGGGTCAGAGGGCCGGAGCGTCCAGGCACGCCTCAGGATGACCTTCAGTGCTAAACAAATCTGATGCCCTAATGGCCGAGGCAGACAGGGATGTTTGTTTAGTCTCTGTAAGGAAGAGAACTGTTTTCAAATTATCCCTGCACCTGTCTGCTGCATTGCTCCAGTCAGCTGATTGCTCTGTCTGCCCTCTCCTCAGGCGGCTGCAGGTGTGACCGCTCTGCTCCAGCTGAGACGTGATTGGCCAAATGCAGCTACATTAAGCTGTTGTCAGACCAGGATTGAACCATTGCTAAACCCAATGTTGAGCTTTCCATTCTCACATGACTCAGATGCACTTGCATTACATTTACATTAAGAAGTTGGCTCGTGCTTCTGTCCAATCTAAGCCACAGCAGATCACAGAGCACTTGATTCTTCTGTCCCTGTTGCAGTCATGGAGGATCCCTCCTATGCTGCTGCTTTTCACACTGCAGTTATATAAAGATCTGTATTTTCTAAATGTGCTTTCAGTCCCACCTTTTCTCTCAGATTGGCTAGACATCAGAGAATGTCTTTTTTTTTTTTCAACAGACGAGAATCCAACAAAGGTGATCCATGACCTGCAAATCTGCTGGACTTACGTGAAGTGGAAATACATTCTTTGAAATTCATTTGAAATTGCGTATGTTGCACTGGAAGGACATTTAATGGGGAGTGAATGTTTGGGAAGAAAAAAGTGTCACCCAGCTGTTCAAGGTTCGACTCGCTCTCTTTGACTGCTGTTAAAGAAAGTCATGAAAACTGAAAGATGAGTGTCTAAACCTTCACGAGCGGCTCAGAAACCACGACAAACAGACAAGGAGTTACAGCGAAGAAACCATTCATTTGCAAGCAGCAGCCAAAAGAGGCAGGGTCGTCACAGAAGCCTGAACTGTTTTCATGACCTTGATGACAACTGAGTCAAATTTAATTTGTTCTTTTCCGTTTCACTCACTGCCTGTGCCACAAATGCCCGTAGTGTATCAGTGGGGGTTTGATAAGGTTATTCATCGATTTCATTTACTCAGTCATTACTCCATCAGGGGCCAGAAGTATAAATTACACACATTAATGATTATGACACAAGCCGTGAGAACACACCTTTATCACTGTGAATCGCCATGAGGCATGAACATCAAGTGGGGCATTGTATTTAAACATTTAATTTTTTTTAATAGTAGTTAATATGTAATGTAATATGTAAGTTATTATGGTTCATAATGACACATCAGTATATGTGTAATTATACAGTGCCAGCTTTGCCGCTGTTGATCTTCTTCTGAAGTGCAAAGCGTTGGGAGATAACGTTCTTTTGGGGGTGGGGGGGGGGGGCTAATAAAGTCACTGTAAATGTAATTTACCAAATCAACAACGTGGATTCAGTGTTAAGGTACTCGTTAAAGTCAGTAACTGTTCAGTGTCTTGGTATTGTCTTCAATCTGCAGCTCATTTCAGCTGCAAATCTCCTCATTACAAAAACATGTTGAGAAGCAAACTTCCAACATACACATCCGGTATAAAGAGAACAAGATGTGCCTGCCATTACAGTCGTGTTTCTGGCTACATAAGTCCAACATGTGTCCACTGTTACCTTTTCAGCTAGTCCAGGTTTGGTTAGCCAACCTCTGAAATTCTCTGGGCCTTTGTGGCCTTTGAGCCTCTACCATGACTGGTTTTTCCAGGCTGGTTGACCATGAGCTTCAGTGGACTGCTGGCTGTCAGCAGCTGATCAGCAGTTCTATCATCCCTTTCATGCTACTTGTTTCTTACTATTTATTTCAATGTTAGTATTTATTTTGGTTTATTTAATTTGTTGACATCATTTTTTGAAACTGTGCTCGTCGTCTCAAACTAATATTCAACTTTTATTTTACAGATTTTAAATCTCCTCAGTGGTATTTAACTAACACTCATCTGTCTCCTCTTCTATCTGCAGTTTGCAGGAAGCCCCATCTGGAAGAACTTGTGGAGTGTCACTAAATGAGCAGACGTCAAGTCGCAGTGAGTGTACAGATATTTGCTTGCAGCGCTGTGTTTGAAACCAGTTCAGCGGCAGTTTAAATTTGTGCAAGCTCAATTTCATTTCTAGTGTGTTGCCGCCTTCAGGAAAGAGCCGCGCTGGTGATTGGCTTTTACAGTTTGTCCACACCAAGTCGAACAGGGGTGGTTCAGCATAGATTTGATGCTAATTGTGCGACTGGTTTGGAATAAAAGCCCATGAGAATGTCAGGACACATTATATGTCCCAGTTTAACCTGTCTAAATCTGGTCTCTGTGAGGGAATCAGTGCAGCGTTTGAAAACCCTTCAGGTACAATGAAAGAAATGGTCTTTTTTTTTTAGTGCAGAAAAAGCAAATGAAGTAACATTTTCTCAGTATTTCATCTCTGTAATGTCTTCACTACGCATCATGAGTCACATTCAATCTCAAGACATGAACTCATAAGCCTGTTATGCACCGCCGCCCGCGGAGCTCCTCAATTAATTTTGGCATCTTTTTCAAAATCACATCAGTGAAATTAAATGTGAGCGGATATGCAGTTAAAGTAGTGAACACAGCATCGAGCTGGCCTCCATTTCCTCCACCATGACACCACAATTCTCCCCCCACCACCCCAACAAAATGAATCCAGCACAGAGAATTACCTACAGTGTCATTTTCTCTGCACGATCACACGGATTTTCCTATCGCAGGTTTTTTGGAGAAAATGTATTGGTGTATCTTTGCCATGTAGTGGAACTTCTTCACCGGTGACGCCGCTGTCAGCAGTGCAAACACAAAGCTGATTACAGGGCAGAATTATCTGGATTGCCTGTCTCTCTTGGCATCCAGAGATATCATGGCACCAAAGAACAGAGAAAGGTACTTGCGTCGCACACACTTGTTTATAAGATAATATCTTTTACGATAAGTCCCCATTCCCAAGCTCCGCCCCAAACAATATAAATGTATATGAGGGAAAACTGGGGCAAGCCTGAATCAGAATTTCAATAGACCACATTTTTGTTTAGACTTGCAATTTTGGCAGTAAGCACCACCAGACCCAGAATATCAATCAAAAGCTGTTACTCTTGTGTCGCTGAGATGTGTTTTGAGTGAGACACCACTCTGCTCAGTGAAAGTGGCACCGGTGAAAATATCTACAATAATCACTACCAGAGGCAGATGTCACAGATTGTTATTCCTTTTTCCTCTGCATGAATTATTCCTCTGATATGAAGCCCCGGCAACTCTGTCACCTCTCTCTCCCCCACACTACTATCAACACTTCGACATTTCCGAGACCTCCGCGACCCCTCCATACATTAGACAGCAACATTAACTGCTGTTCTGCTCGCTGCTTCTCTTTCACAGGTTTATTGGAATGATGCTCAGAGATATTTGGCTGCAGAGGCCAAAAATAGAAAGACGGTGATGATGGATCATAAAGTATTTGGTTTATTGGACTTAATGGAGCTCAGTTTATAGATAGAATAGTGAACCATTGAAATAGGAGTGTCAGCTACATATTACAGTCACCATAAACTCCCTTCAGAGCACTGCATAAATGCAGGAAGGAAGCTTGGTTAGTTATATGTTGGAAAAGAATAATAAATGAGAACGCTGTGAAGTGAGCGGCCGGCAGAGAAATGACTTCAAATTAAGGTACTCTGACTGTTCAGAGTCAGAATCCAGCAGCTTATTGTGTTAGAGTCACACATTGTCATTTAATTGCCACGTGGTTTTACTTTGAAAAGAAGTTACGGCTTTTTTTTTTTTCTTTCTTAAGATGTCAAAGAATTATTTTCTGGGTGCACGAGCCCCCCGCTGTGAAAGCTCCACTTTGAGTGCTCTTTTCTGTGTTGCCAGCCAGGAATTGACGGACATACCAGCCACCTATGGCTGCTCTGGCTTGAGTGAAGTGAAGAGGGAAGCTGGTGGGTTCACACAGATGTGAGAATGTTAAATTGGCAGGCTGCACAGGTTTGTCCGCAACCCTTCAGAAGCACATTTTAGCCCTTACAGCTGATTGACTCCTGGCCCAGCCTCATTAGTGATTTTGGAGAGGAAAGTTTCATGCAGGTGGGGTGGGGAGGGAGTTTCATAGAGCATGAAGGCCATCTACACTGCTTCCCATGACAATACCAAGGACAGTGTTCTGCCGACTGCGGAACTATGGCAGAGTCCTTGGCTCATCTAAAATGCTGTTTTACTTAATGGGAGCAAGCTAAAAAAAAATAAATAAACCAACCTGATAATGAGGCTTTCCCTCAATTTCTGTGACATTTTTCCGATAAGAGTCATCTGCTTTTAATAGACGACGAACATCTGTGCTGCTCAGAATCAGAGTCTAATTTGTTTGGTAATTGTTGGCTGAGCACAGAGAGAGCTAACCACAGTTTTTGTCAATAGCTATTAAAGTTCGCAGATATATAATAAAATGGTTATTCATTACAGTGAGCACTGCTCTCATTATTCAACTGCTGATGTAAGAGGCAAGTTACAGTACTCAGAAGTGGATGTTTTCCACAGTAAGAGTCCAAGATTGCTGTACAGTGGAAACCCTGTGTTTCCATAGTTTGGCAGTTTTTAGCTGTGCTAGCGGTGTGACTCTAGAGGTGGTAGCGTCTTGCGTCTCATGCATTGGCATGAAATTTGTGCAGACATTTGTGTTTCTTAGGACTTAGGTGATTCCCTGAATTTTCCTCTTGTGCCAGCATGAAGTTAACATTTTTGTTTATCATTGAAATATCATGACTGTTGGATTGTTTGCCATGAAGTTAGGAAATTTAGCTCAGAGCACCACTGAGCTCGAGCAGAGCTTCACAGAGCCTCTAGCAAGACTTAATCCTTTTATGTTTTGCTCAAGAACTTTATGGATGCACGAATCATACAAATTGGTTTTAAAAATATCTGATTATTTTTAAAGAATTATAGTCTGTTATTTTAAAACAACCCACCAAGCTCGTTCTGGTAATTTGCAGGTCAAAAGACATCATCTAGATTAAACCTTATCATTGAAAATTGAAGATGTCTAGGTCACATATAACCATTCTTTCAACAGCAGAATTACCTACAGTGTCATTTTCTCTTCACGATCACACAGATGACATTTATTTTCAAGTTCAAATCTAATGAAACATTGTTGGAGCAATGGTTTTATGTAACCTAGACATACAAAAAACTTCACTTCAGTGAATTGAGCTCAAATTTAACCTACACTTGTTTTTTTTAAAACTTCTAATCCTGCAATGAATATTCACAACGAAGGTTGTTTTCTCTCTGTGAAAGGTTCATCTTTTGGAGGTTGTTGCCTTTTTTGTTTTTTCCCTGGGCAGTGATGAAGAAACCTTTTAGATAAAACCATTTTCACAGTAGTTTTCAGTACATGTGAGGTGTCTGAAGTGCATATTAAAGAGTTGTCTGAAGTGTTTTTTCAGAGAAAGACACACAAAGAGCACAAACAAAGATCATAGTGTACACAAAGCACAGGCACACATTTTATGACACAAAACCAGACCTTGTGTGTGTTTGCTGTCCGTGAAAGACTGTTAGATGCAGCTGTAACACGCAGCTGTAATGTATTCAAAGCAGTTGCTGTCACTCCGGCAGTACAGGGGTTTATTCAATTAGCTGCAATTCAGATGCTTTGCTAATTAGTGAGGAAAAATAATTATACTCAGATGCCATCCTTCAGGGACACCTGTCCACTCAGCTTGGTTGCAGATCTGCAAATTAAAAAAGATAGACCCCAGATGCAACTAAAAACTGAGTTGTCCCCTGTGAGACAGTGGCGAGAAACAGGTGGACATGAACAAATTACATCATGCCCCCTTCTACTGGAATTATTCTGTCTGTGAGGGGTAAGAACCCGTGATGTCTCACTTACTCTCAGCCACTTTGCATTTTACGAGCTTCCTTCCACGTGGAGCCACTGTATGGAAATGATCACATGGTTTCTCACAAAATATACCGATATTGGGAAACGAGGAGAAATTACACTGCTTTTTACGAAATAGTAGGTAACTGATGACCTTCGCAGGTGAAATGAAATGAATAATTTGTCTTTTCAAGTGTTAAATGATGGGACTTTGTGACTTTGCGTTTCATCTTTAATGTGAGGAAGCACTCAGAAATGGAACTACTTTAGAAATACTCAAATATGTTTTTGTCTGCACAGAACGATTTAGGCTGCCAGTGGTTAATGCTGACATTTATACAGGTAATGTGTGAAAAAAGTTACATATGTTCACGCTGGCGTAAAACTAATTAACAGATTGTGGGATATTGCTGAAATAATAGGTTATATACAGCATTTACTGTTAGAACTACAGGAATCAAAGTATGTAATCATCCATATTAGTAAAAATTTAAAATAGTAATAGAAATAGTAATAGTGATCAGTCAGATTTAGCCTCGCTAAATCATCAGCCACCTATTTTTTTTTTGGTTGTTAAACTGGGGCCTAATTGTGAGAGCACAGCCGGCTCAGTAAAGGCAGAGAGGTGCTGACAGAGGTCGGAGGTAAAGTGAAGGATAGATTGGACGCCTCTGGATCCAGGCTCACACCGCTGAGAACAAAATAGAGGTTCCTCTCAGAAATGGTGGCCAGGGAGATGCTGGTGTGTTCTGACTTCTGCTGTTGCCGCTGTTTTAATGGTGATTATAAAATTCAGCCATTGTAGGTTTTTTTCAGATCACAGTATGACTCCTATCTTTTTATTTTCAATTTATTTCAACTGTATTTAAAATGTGAATCCCATCGAGGGTAGAGACCTCGCTGCTGGTACAACATACTGACATATTGATAGCACGCAGAGTCGTCACCGTGACTGTTGACAGTGCTTCAAATAGGGATATGGCACCCAAGATTAGTGTCACCAGTTTTAAATATTAAAAAAGAAAGAAGTCTATAAAATTTGCTAACAAACACCTTGCAATTGTAATGGCATGAAATAGAGAAAAAAAAAAAAAATAGAAATGTGGAGGGGAAAAAACACGCAAACTTGTTATTTTACAGTCAGAAGTGAAAATAAAAAGGAACACATTGCCTGCTTATTTTCTCAGATTTTAGGTGTACACAGCTTTCAGTCCAATTATGACTGAAATAAAAAGGCTGCTGAGATCACAGTGAACCTGCCTCTGCTTATATGAGGGTGCAGTAATTCAGCCTTGTTCACGTTTTTTCTGCTGCAGTAAAACACATTCAGCGGTTTTTTGTTTTTTTTTTCTGCTGCTGTCGGAATAAGTTTTTCTAGACTTTATTGTTCAAGGTGCCTTACCACAGTCATGGCCTGACTACAGCGTCGCTGTGTTGTTAGTTTTGTTTGGCAGCAGAGTGTAAACAACATAAGTCAACCTGTTATTTTGAAGCGTGTGTGCTACAGTTAATGCCGATGTGTTTCTGTTAAAACATGATGTGGATTACAGTTTCTGTGCTTAATGAACTAGGTTGTAATGTAAATGACTCACTTGAAAGCAGCTGTTTAATGATGAGTCTGTTTGTACTTCTGCTTTAACAAGGACATTGAATTAAATGACCTTGTATTGAGGCGGCACATTGGAAACCGAAGCCCGGATGCTGTTGGACATTTCCCCTTTTCAGCACTGCTGATTTTGTATCTTAGCATTTCAACACATTTTTTTTTCAGATCCTTTCAAAAATCTAACTCACGCAACTGTGTGACATTTAACAGCTTTATTGTCAAGACACAAAAGGCAGCCATATCAACTATGTCAATTAGAACCACAACAGAAAGAAGCCTTTTATTACAATCAGACCCACAGTCTTGAAGGTGGCTCTCTGTGAAAATAAAAGAGCAAAAGCGTGGGTTGTTTGTCTCACTAATGTCACTCATTTTACTTTTAAAGCAGGTGCATTTTGGAAAATGTGCTCTTGAACTGAACCTGCCTTGCGTTAATGGAAGCTGTGCTGTTGGAGGTGGAGGGCTGCAGCCCTCCAGGGATCTTTGATAAAAAGCCATTAGTCTCCTGTGGGCAATACCTGCTACTTTACAGTATATAATGGACTTAACATGCCGCTCGTGTAGCTTTGTGTTTCTGTATTTTAACCATCGTACTGGGATTAATCCCTAAAGGCTGATAGATGCTAAATGAATATTTATGACCCCAAACAGTGAGTACTGTAGACACACGCATGCTTCAACCAGGTGTGTCTGAGCGTGTGAGGGCGTGCGTGGTTGTGCGCCTTCGAACTGGCAGACATAAATGAAATCCTCATGACATACTTTTAACCAAAGCACTTTACAGTAACATGAGTTTATAGATTTTTTTTTTTTCAATGGTAAAACCACCCCTGCCTCTAACAGCGTGACACCACATCCGTGCTGTGAGCAACTTTCTTGCGTCAGCTAGTTCTGAGCAACTGTGTGAGAGGACACCTTTTTAAAACAGGGAAAAGATTCTCTGCAGGTTTTTATGATCTCACATTACTATGGTTAGTTTCCAAACAGTATCTAGCCAGCAAATGATAATAAGATAGCATTAATCCAAAATATATTGTACTGAGTGAAAAGATGTTCATGGGCCCCAAAGGATGATTGATGAAACTGTTAAAAAATAGTAGGAATTGCCCATCACAGTTCCCCAGAGTCTAAGCTGATGTCTTCAAGCTGTTTTTTTTTTTTTTATGAACAACTGTTCAAACCCCAAAGACATTCAGTTTCCTGTCACATAAGACAAAGAAAGACAGTCAGAATAAAATCCTCACGTCTGAGCCACTGAAAGTTATCAGTCATCAAAACAGCTGCTTTTCAGTCACCGACTAAATTCACATGTTCGCTCATGCAGGCCAAAGGCCCCTCCGTGACCAACAATTTGATCGATGCAGCGTACTGTAACCAGATTTCCATTAACATTTTCATTTTCAAATTTGTAGTCCTTTGTGGAACCACCCCCTGGAATTGCCATTTGAGGTTGCATGCACTGAAAAATTCACTAAAAACAGTGCTAGAAAGAAAGTTTATTGCAGCCTCAAGTGACTGCTAGCATGTCTTACGACATTCATGCTAAAGACAAACTTAATGCAGCGTAACGCAAACTAAAGTTCACTCAAGAGATAGCTGAAAAGTTTACAATTTGTAACTTTTAGCAAATAAGTTCCCAAAGTGCTGTTTGGCACAAAGTCATTTAAATTGTTGGAGAAAATTGTTGGTTGCTTATTTACACGTTTGCCATCAAGAGAGCCACTCGGCACAGTGAGCTTTGACATGAACCACAGCGAACACAGCGACCACCAAAAAGCTGGGCGGAGGCACTGTCACCATTAGTCTTGTTGTAATTATAAATCACAGAGAATTGTGAATGGTTGTAACCTTTAACAACCAGGCATTTTGCACTTAGCAGATGGAACCGCTGTTGTTTATGGAAAGGTAAATAGGATGGCAGCGAAGTCTGATTGGCTCTTGACATTTGGGGACAGTAAAAAAAAAATTCTGCTGTGACAGACTTTGCTGTGGTAACGAGCTCGTCGAGCACGTAGTCAGTGGCTGAGTTTCCTGTTTCATTCATATCCATAAATTAATTGTCTTTCAGTGGCTTGTTGATTGTATTACTTGCAGTGTCAACACAGCATCCGTATCATTCTGCTGCCTCCTGAGCTGCACAGAGAATTTAGTTTCCTCCCATGGAAAGAGTTAGTGTCATGCTTTGCCCAGTGAAATATACACGATCACAGAGTAACCTGACAGCGCTTTCAGATTTGCATTAAAGTATTTCTGATGTCATTTTAAGAATCTGGAATAGCTTTCATGTTAATGCCGAAACTCTCCCGCATGACGGTCTGTTTTGTGGTTTAGGGAATTTCTTAAAATGATTCTGCTGCATTGCAGCTCAAAGCATCGAGCTAACTCACTCTTTTTAACATCAGCCGTTTGCTGGGGTTGCACAAAATTGCAAATCAGCGGCTGGTGACACTCTGTCATGTTTGCAATGAGAGAGGGGGCGGGGGGAGAAGGGAGGGAGAGAAGAGAGGAAGCAGAAACAGTATCTAACACCTGCAAATAGAAACTGTCACAGCTTGATAGCAAGCCTAGAGAAGGTTGAGCAGAACAAACACTAAGCCTCTCTAGTGTTGCTGCTTAATGAGGTTTTCAGTGATACAATTCAGTGAGATGGAAAGAAATGAATGGCAGTTGTGAACGTGATGCACAAGGCGAGCCAGCTCCTGTGACCCCTGCGAGGATCTGTAAGTCTTAGTGGCCATACATTTCATTCCTCTCAATGACCGAGATCCTATAGAATATCATAAAAGGAGTCACCGCTACGGCTGGGCGCTCGGCTCTGTCTTTGATTTAGTGCAGGGAGACGGCCACAGACACTGGCTCAGCCTTGCATGACCGGAGGCAAATGAAACAGGAAACTGACCGCCTCATCTTCTCAAGGGTGTCTGAGAGGGGTGGGAGGGGGTTCAGGTGGGGTGGGCAGGGGTGGTAAGGTTGGGGAAGTATGTTTTGCTAATGAGGATGCACCTGCATTCACGTATGCCTATACAAACAGAGGTGAGAGGAAGGAATCCAGTACCTGTACATACATTCAGCTGAACACTGCAGAGCTGGATTGCTTGGTATTTTAGAGTGAAATCTTGTCCCTTAGATTAGAAAACAATGTATTTCCGTATTGGACTTGATCCCCATGATCCACCTCTGAGTCGTGACTCACCTGTTGAGAAACACTGCACTGGAAAGTCTAATAAGTTCAGGATCAATTTTAAGATTCTTGTAATCACTTATAAGGCCCCACGCGGTTTATCTCCTGCCTGCATTTCCGAGCTGCTAAGCCCTCACGCTGCCAGTCACTTCGGTCGTTCAGCCAAAACCACTCGGCCTTCCCACGTTCCAAACTAAAACACAAAGGCGACTGTGCTTTTGCTGCCCCGGCACCCAGACTTTGGAACAATGTAAAAAGGTGCTATATAAATAAAGTTTTACTTACTTTGCTTACTACTAATACCCCTGCAAACATTTCACCTGCAACACTTGCTGCTGATGTGTCTGCATGTCCTCCATTGGAGATTTTACGCTGTGGCTCTTGACCAAAATGACTTTGAGTCATTTAACAGTATTTTCAAGTGTTTCTCAAGGACGCTCTGGATAAAATGGCTCTTCTGGGGATGTAACCTCTGACCCTTTAATTACAGGACGTCTTTGTGAGCGCTAGGCCATCCTGCCACCTTTAACTCCTTGGGCTGTTCACGGTTCACAAGTCCATAATCCATTCAGATGTGGGAGGCACGAGCTTCATTACAAATGAAATGGTCCGTGCACAGAGGGGGGAGTAGGGAGGGGGGAGGGGCGTGTCATATTAGCAAAGTGGACTTGATATTACACGCTGTCGTTTCTCTGCCTGCAGATCTGCTTCGACACTGGCAGAAAAAGCCTTCGTCTTTAGGGTTCTGTAAGCGGCTCGACTCTGTTATGAACAGCAATGACACTTAAACCTCAAAAGTGCAAAAGGATCTTTTTTTAATTTTTTTTTTTTTTTTAATTTATTTATTTTTTTACACAATGCCATTTATCACCAGTTTTAATGTTGTGTATATGTGTGTGTGTTTGTGTATATATTATAGTAATGGGTGTATTTTCTTCCTTCAGTTCACATGAGTTGGACAGGTGAGAAGAACGCCATTCAAACAGTGCAGCTCAGTTGCTCTGACAGTGTCACACAAACCAGCAGCAGGAAACAAAGCCACAGTGCACAATATTTTATGGGCATTAGAGGACACATGTTGATATCTTGTAGCAAGCAGGTCCTGGAAAGGATAAAAAGAACTGATGGCGATCTGGAGGGATGCTCTCATCGAACTCTTTATGTGTTCTTAAACTCATGACTACCCTGAGGATTCCCCTAATGCCTTCTTAATTCTTAAATTTATAAGAAATACTAAATTTAATTTATATTACTTTTATAATAAATACTGATAAATAATGAACATCTTTCCAAAGACTGAACTTTCCAGTGTGTAACAGTGTCTCATATATTCCGTCTCGGCTTGTTACTGCACTTAATCGAAGCTACAGTATATAATGCTGACAGTGAGTTAAGTATTCACATTTTATGGCTGCAGCATTACGTCGAATTTAAATATTTTAGATCTCCTGTGCATAATTTTATGCACATTCTCCTGGAATTCAGCCTGACGTGCAGTATTTGTATCCTTGGAAAACCTAGGGGATCTCCACCAGAATTCAAAATAAAGCCTGGCAGATTTTAGTGATACAAACACAATGTCTGTGTTTTATGGCAAATGTAGCACAGTCATGTCCCTCATGGTTAGCTGAAGCTGCCGGGACAGGATTCAGATTTATTTGGGCTCCTTCTTGGAGGGTTGAGCCAAGTGGCTTAGTATGATTATGACTGAGACGCATGTAAGTCAAGGTAAATACTGTTGAACATACAGTAAGTGTTTTTTTAAACCCTTTCTAGAGAGGCACTTAATGTTGGCCTTTGACAGAAATGTCCAACATGGCCATAATTCCTCGGGATTCTGGCCTGGGTCTTTAGAGGAACTGTATTTTAGCTGCTCATTGACTTTCATTCTAAGCTGTGTTATCTGCTGCTTGGTGAGAAAATAGTGGCCTTCATGCCTTAATGCCGTTGACCTACACGGCAACACGCCTGATGAAAATGAACACATTTTAATTCCTCCATACCATTTGTGACAAATGATCATGGAGCTTCACTTCTGTGAGCACGCCTCTGGACGTAATTCAGTATGATTATGGTCAAAAGTTTATTATAAAAATAAATAGGTGAGATCAGTGTGGCGACACTGATAACAAGGTACTTCTCCTCATCTCTGTAACGAATGGAATAATCAGCTCGGTAAAGCTGCTGTCGAATGAACGTCAGCACTAAACCATTTCTCATCCACACTTCTTCTCCCCCGATGGGCTCATTAGTGTGCCGCTGAAAGCTGCACCACTGCTATACAACATATTTATTATTTAGTATCTTTTTTCCTATTCTTCCTTTTTTTTTTGCCTACTTACTTTGTTTGCACTGCAGTCTCCTGCACACACACTCCAGCTCTGTGATCAAGCTCTGAACCACTATTGCCTACTCCACTTAATGTGGCTCTCTGGCTCTTAGACGCTTTATATATGTGTGAAAGGGGATAATAACATCTGCCATGTTTGTTAATTGGGTGAGATACAGAAATGCTGCTCAGTGTTTGATATTGTTAGAAAATGCTGAATATTTTTTTGGAGCTGTTTTTTTTCAGTGTGATCTTTGTTCCACTGACTATGTGATAACAGTTTATAGCTGACCAACCCCAGACGGTCTTATGGCGCCCGGTGCATTGACTGAAGCTGAAATAAAAATATCTTCATCTTTAATGTGAAGTTCACGACCTTTAAAACGTTCATCACTCTCAGCACATTTCTGTATCACTGTGGCGTGAGAACATAACATACGCCGTCATTAACATGTGTGGGGTTGAGGGGATGAAGAGCACAAATGCAGTGTACGCTTTCCTCAAATAGAAACACTGACGAGCTGGAAGTTGCACATCTGTTTGAGTCATTTGCTCCCCCTGATTTCAGATAACTGCATGTGAGCTTTGATCCAGAAAAGGTCAGCAAGTGTGTCTGGGATGTACAGTCGAGACAAAACCTATCAGGACAGTGATGCTTCTTTTGTGGTTTCATATTCCAGCTAGCAACAAACTAATATAATCATAAAGTCCTCATATTTAATATGTGTTTGCATATTTAAAATCTTTTGCAGTCAGTGTCTAAAGCCTCTGACCGCAGTGGACACGTGGTAGCTCCCTCCCTGGTGCTCTGCCAGGCCTGTACTGTGGCCATCTTTACTTCTTTCCTGTTTCAGGGGTTTTTGCTTTTGGCCCGGTCTTAAGTGAATTTGGATTGTGGCCAGGTAACTGACTTTGCAGAGAACTGGACCCGACACCAGAGGAAACTATGAGCAAGATGAATTTATTCTCTCAGATTTTGTGATGAACTGCTGCACCTGTTGCATTGTGGTTCGAAATTCGCCATTTGTTTTCTTGCTAACCAATTTGTGCTGACCATATTTACAGGAGAAACATTTTGCATTTAAATCTTGCTAATGTAGACCATGCGGGGAAATAACAAATTAGTCTCATCAGCATAAACACCAGTGAAATAATAAAGTTTAACGGACAGGTCTGCCATGCACACGTTTGCCTTAAACGCCTGGGCTGCTTTGTCTGTATGTTTCTGATCACTGTCTTGCAGTTTCCTCAACTTTGGAGGATATTTGGAAAATAAAAGAAACAGATAAACATCCTGTGCTCCACGGTGCTGCCTTTATTCCTGCATCTGTTTAACCTCACAGTCATTAAGTCCGTATGCTGGACTGTACTGGAATGGAGTCCTTTCTTTACTGTTACCTCATTTCGTCTTGAAAATCATGGCGATGTTCAGCAAATTAAACTCCCTTCACAGTGTTCTCATAAGAGGTGTTTTGTCTGCAAATCAGTGTTTTAAACGCATCTCAAGGCAAATTTTCATTGGGAAGTGTTTTCCCAGTGGCTCTGTAGGCCCTTAAAACGTTATCAATGTTTTAAGGCTATTTGTGAGCTATTTTCGGCTGGCGCTTTGAAATGCACTCAACTGCAGTAATCCCTAAAACTTGTTAGAAACAAATTCAGATGCATAATTGTGTACTCACGTTTTTCTGGAGCATAAAGACAAATCTGAGTTTCCATGCTCTACAAAAAACATGAGCAATACTAAACTAAATTTAGTATTTACGTTGGAAAGGCACATCTGCGCTAAAGGCCACTAGTTATTTTGGTTGATTATTCTATAAGGATTTATTGTTTATTATGTTATTGATATTGAGATATTAATTACTAGAAGAAATCATATGAAAATCCAAAAATTGAGGATGACAGTTGAGACAGAAATCTGATCAGAAAAAGAAAAACAGGATCGTGACCTGAGAGTTGATAGTTAAAAACCCACTGACCAGCAGGGAACTTGGACATATGGGAGGAAAGTTGAAAAGTAATTCAACAGCCTGCGTCGACATGCCCTTAACCCCACACTGCTCCAATGCAGCTGCTCAGTGTTCGCCAGTATGGCGCTGTGGTTGTACTGGGAAGCTCCCAGCTGTGAATGCAATTGTGTGCATGTGAAGCAGGGAGCTGCTAGAACAGAGCATGCATGCTCAATCAACTTTCCCTGGATAAATAATAAGGAAAGAGATTAGTGCTAGCAGAGATTGTATTTGTATTGCATAAATTTGAATTTGTCACCCTCATATTAAGCTGCTGATTTATGTTGAATAAATGAATTCTAAAATTGAATTTGAAGGGAAATTAAATGCAGTGGCTTTATGTAGATTTAAATCAAACTTAGCATGCGTGTAATTTTATACAGTCAGTGACTAAAAACTAGACTGGTTCACAAACTAAATAGTTAAAATTAGAATTAAAAATATTGATAGGAAAAGTGGATTAATGACTTTATAGCCTTTTAAAGCTGCACTGTGTAGCTTTGCTAAACGTCTGCCACTGTGGCCCAGAGTAAAGAAGAGTGGTAAAGTCAACCAACAGGCCAGTGATGTTCATTACAGAGAAATAATTACCTACACTTTGCTAACTTTAGCCAACAGTAAAATGCTGCTTACACATTCATGCATTAGTACTAACAAGCTGATAATATCATATATAATCGTCCACCAAAGGGACCATTTATTCTGCAGTGTGTAGTTTTATTTTCAGTATTATGCTTATGTTACATTGCACTGTCAATACGTATGTTCTTCCACTTACATAGTATTTTGAATAAAGCACTTGCTTGTAATGGAGTTTTACGTTGTTGTATTGATCCTTTTCCTATTCTTTGAGGATCTGAATACTTCTTCCGTTTATTCTACGACTGAGTTCAGATTTGTAAGAACAAGGTTTGTGTTATTTCTTCTTTCTAAAGTCTCACTTTAACGTGACACAGCAAACTGAAATACATAGGTCTCTTTGCGTATGTGCCATTTCTTTCAGACCTGACAAATTACAACTTTCAAAGCTGTTTTTAAATAGCAATTGACGTCAGCAGTTAAAAACAGGCTTTAGCAACAATGTGAAAAACAGACACTGCTTGAATAAACTTGACTTGAAACTTTAAGTTAACAGCTCTACATTTCTTCTTTTTTTTTTTGCTTTTCCAGTGAAGAAAATTTTAAATGTTAATTCTATAGAGAGGACTGCCTCTGATTAAAAACTGGACACCAGATGTTTGTCTGCAGTGTCTTCTGAGGCACAGTTAGCCAAACGCTATAAGAAATAATTCAGTCTGGACGAAATTTTATATTTTACCACATCTGCCTCATTAGGTTTTTGGCACATCTGGCTGTTCTGGACACAGATACTCTTCAGCTCCTTTCCTTGCTTTTCCTGTTTTAGAGCTAATGTTGCTGGTTGGTAATTATTAATATTAAGAGCAGGAGTAGAAAGCTTTATTGCCTGAAATGACATCAGATCCCCCGGCAGCACATTTAGAGGCTGACTGCTCCTGAAGCGTTGATGCTAAAAAGTAAAAATGTTCTGACATGGCAGCTGCTTTGTGGTTTCATGTATTAGCTTTTGTGTCCCTGCAGTGGCTACTGTCCAAGTCACTTCATCCACTCTTTTAGTTTAGCTTGTTGTATTAAATTAACTGTGGGATTCTCACCAACAGGGTGACGCTAATTAGTGTCCCGGTTTGTCCTGGAGAAAAAAAAGGAGGAGCTGAAAAGAGACCAAAGCAGTGAAAACTGTAGTAGTTTGATGGTTTGACGGAAGGTTTCTGTGTCTTACCTGTGTTCGTCTTTTCATGCAGAATTATATGACCACTTGTTTAGCTAAACATACTACAGCCAGCTCAGTAAGTCTGTCACACGTGTGTGAAACTCTGTGCCCGTTAAAGTTGTAATTCTTAAAATTTCAGTCCTGGTTTGATGTGGTGAAACCTGCGGTTACCGTGGTAACAGCAAGTGTGACTTAGTACCACGGGTCCCAGAGTTCAGGGGGGCAGCAAACACCCCTGGAGCAGCTCCTGTGTCAGAAACCCAACAGAAGAGCGACTGGGGAATCTCTTTACAGTGCAACCAAACAAAGTGCTGTCGGTGGTGGAGGTGTTCAGCCTGTCGCCTGCGGCTCTGCATCTGACAGTTCACTGTGGCTGCTCCCCCTTCGTCCTCCTCTCCCTGCAATATTTAAAACGTACCTGCTGTCCAAAAAAGCAGAAAATGACCATGTCTTGCTCTGTATGTATATTTGATGGACAATCACGGTAAGTGCTACCTCAGTAAACATATTTTGTGTTTGCTGTGACTGCTTCACAATAAGAGCAACCCTGTGTTTTATCGGTGGGAGGCTTTTAATGTGAAGCAGCAGCAGTAGCATGTTCTGGTTTTCATTAGTAGTAACTTAATACGGTTCTGCTACAGTGAACAGTGAAGCTGTAATCAGTGAGATAACATGATGCTGGATTACATCGTCGTTTCCCGTGAATCCGTCGTGCGCTTGAAGGAACGATAGATGCTTCAAAGTTGATGTAGAACCTGATTTTCTGTGGTCCTTGCATATGTTTGTTTACCTCATAAACAGCCTCATAATTAAACTTGTAAAAGAAAGTTCTGCATCCTCTGAGTTTGATCAGCACAGCAGCCGAACGAGATTAAACATAAATTTTTGTTCCAACCATGAGTCGGGTCAGCACCGGTGTGTAAATCCCTGTGGCTCGGTGGAGGTTGTGTGATAGTTTGTGTGATAGTGATGAGTGTATAGTTTTATATTGGCTGTTGTTGTGACAATGCTTTAGGCTCAGACTGCACTCTGTGTGTGTTCACGTGAGATGGGAGAAGGGACAGGTGTCATTGTGAGCGTGTGCATGTGTTTGTGTGATGACTGCTGACTGGAGAGGACAGACAATGACAATGATGATACTCGGTAATACTCATGGCAACTGGGGCCTTAATTTAGAGACGCTGCAGTCACCAAGTACAAGGCTTTTTTTTTTCACATGTTGACAGTCGATACTTAATTTTTGTATGTTTGGAATTTCTATATTTATCTTCTGGATGTGAATATTGTCTGCTTACAGACTTAAAACACTACCTTTGATTTTAAAAACCTTACTCATTAAACAAATCAGCAAATCATTTCAAACCTTCATTTCAAAGTATAAACAAGCAAACACTTTTCTGTGTTTGCTAATTGCTCTTTAAATTTAAAAGAAAAAAACGCATACACCTTCAGAAATATTGCATGACCTATAACTCATTTGATTTGTGTCATGAGAATAACAAGGCATTCTCTCTCTCTCTCTCTCTCTCTCTCTCTCTCTCTCTCTCTCTCTCTCTCTCTCTTTTTTTTTTGCATCTCGGTAATGAATGGAATAATTAGGTCTGTGAGGCTACTGTTGAATGAATGTCAGCATTAAACCATTGCTCATCTTGACTTCCTCTCCCCAGATGGCCTCATTGATTTATCCATTTCCACGCATCCTTGCTGCGCATCTGAGATATGTCGCTGCAAACACATCATGAAAACGGTCCTGAATTGCCAAGGGCATGTGGGTCTTTGTAGTTTTTATGGCTCGCACTTCTTTACTTCTTTGGACAAATTTGTCTCATCACCTGCCCACCGCGACGGCCAGATATGATTGTAATCAAACCACAGGCCTGCGATGAAAAGTCCAAACATGCCACAGCCTTGTTTGGCAGCCTGTCTTCTGCTGTTTTATTTATTTATTTATTCTTTCTCTCCCCTGCCAGTCTCTGGTTGCAGCTCGAGCCTACAGTAAGAGCAGAAGCTGATGCTGCAGTACATTGGCACCACTGCAGGGGAGGCTTCTCATATTCAGCTTCATCTTCAAAGAGTTTTCATTGTTGTTGGAAAGGTTAGTGACAGGTTGGCATTCTGATAACATGCCCCGTGTTACGGGGGGGCGAAGCAGAGATGTGTTGCTCGCTGCAAACTCTAATCATTGTTGTAGCCGGCGGTCGGGAGCTTGCACATCATCCAAAGTTATAAACAGACATACGCTGCGATGAGAGAGGTGCTGAGACTCTTCACCTAAAACTGCCATAATTTATATTTATATAACAATAACGCATTTAAATGCCAGTGGGAAAGAAAGTGCGGGAATGTGGAAGAGGTCACTTGCAGCGATGAACCTACTGAGAATCATCACCTGAATCTGCAGCTCCCCACGGCTTTATGGAGATTTATAGTGTGTTGCAGCTCATTGTTTAGCTGTCTGACCCACAGCTCTGTTGTTTTGGTTCACTCTCATTGCTCTCATAGCGTCGTTTTTGGCCACAGCAGGAAGCTGTTTTCAGTGGAAAAGCTCTAAAAGCCCAGTGCACGTTACCTGCTCAGCATCAAACAGCAGACTGACACAGTTAGTGACTAGCTGGTGAACATAATGGGAAATGTAGCAGCTAAAAAGCCAGATATTTCCCTCAGGGGTGAAAGACCAAAAACCTGTGGGGGGAATTAGCTACTCTGACTGTGACTCCCAGAAATCTTGACCTCCATGATACTTACATATCCAGTGCTAGGAGATGTAGGTTTGTCTGTAGAGAAGAATACTATAGTAGTATACCGTATAGCATATCTACTTTCTCTATTCTCAAATCCTGAGACTGGGAGAAATCTCAAGCATGGCAGTAAATATCAGAGGCGATGGAGATATTAGGTCAGAAACTCACCTCTGTGGTTGCTTACATTCCAGTGCAGTCCTCCTAGTTAGCTGCTTTGTAAGGACAGGAATGCTTTTTTGAGGTGCTCTTCCTCTGTTGTATTGGTATGCAGTAGATGTCATATGTACAGAGTAGACAGAGACAGGGAAATTAAAATTATATTATGGAGAAAAAGAATGACTTGTGCTTCAGAACTGCCTCTATAAGCACATAACTAAAATAAATGTACTTTTTTTTCCCTTTCTGTCTCTGCATCTACATTTTATTACAATATTCAAAGGGTTTAAGATGCAGTGCAGTAAACATTAACAGCCAACCAACATTTTCTGCACACAGGCTCCATTGTTTATGCTTTGCATTGAATCCTTTCAGCTGAGACTCTCACACTAGAAAGACTAAGCTTGGACATCAAATGAGACATGCTGAGTTTCCTTCTACTCACATCTCATATCACTGCTCACAAGCAATGTGACCGCTGCTTTTAAAGGCTATAATACACAGCAAATGTTTTGCAGCAGTGTGGTTTGGTAATATTGCCCACAGCAGGGACAGAATTTGCAAATGGGACAAAATCGGTGTGACGGCCAGGGAAGTGCCATCAGCCCAGACCTTGAGTTGTTGCACCGCAGGCTTCTGTTTCTACTATAATTCTGCCCAAGGGAAGGAAGTGTAAAATGTTATGAACTGAGCACAGCACCATAATGAGTTATTAAATAGCGTAGGTTAATAAGTGGTTTGCAGCTAAGGTCCGGCAGCACCTTTGTGAAATGCAAATGGGCAGTTAATTTTGAGTGACAGTCAAGACCAATACAACACTTACTTAGACTAATTTAGTCCTGTTTAAGACCAAAATATGCAATAAACCGTAAACCAGCTGCTATAATGAGTTCACTGGCCTTCTGCTAAAATCAGAGGTTTGAGGATCCTTTTGTACCACACAGTAGTTCTGAAGCTATTCATATTTTGATATCTGATTAATCCTTTAAGTCATTTTTCAGACATTAGCTTCTCAAACGTGAGGATGTTGCTGTTTTCCTGTCTTTTGTGTCACTGTAAATTGAACATACTGTACTAGAAGATTTACAGTAGTGCATTGAGAAGTTGCGTAGCTTTGCACCATACACATGTAGTCCCCATAGGAACTGTGGCAGCTACTCAGATACCACGTGGGGTCTGCAGCAAACTGTGACTGGTCAGCTGTGGCTTCTTCTGGTTCCTGTACAAGTTTCACATACAGATGGATGTTGTTGGGAGTTAAGACATCACTAAGAAAACTCTCTGCACACTCCATTCACCTCTCTGCATCACAGAGAATGACGAAACATAAATAGTAATGAGACAAAGTGCTTGCTTGTGCTACAAAGTAAATTAAATGATGTGAACAGTGACTGTGGGGAAAAGCCAATTATGGCCCAGTCACATACAAACCACCTGTCCGGTGCTGTGCTGTGGACAGGTGACACTGACTGTCAGTGAAACCCTGCAGGATTCTACGTCATATCTGCCATTAACCTCTTGCGTCATGTACAAGTCCGGCTGCCTCCTAAATGTCAGTGATTTAAGCCACTAGTTGAGCAGCCCCTGACTCAGACTGTATGACCAGCCTTTTTTCCAGTGTGTGATTGTACACAGAGCAACAGGAAAACAGCATGGCAGGTTGTAGAGTTGTAGTGGAGACAGAGAGAGGTGATGGTGACTGGTACTGCTTCCTCTGCTGTAATTACCACTTCATCTGAGATATGATCTGAAGTGCACAGGTATGTTATTACTGAACTGTAGTTACAGCACAGGCGGGGATTCTGACATGTACTGTATACTGAACAAGCGCACTAAAATATTAGTCTGAGGCTGTGAATAATGTAAAGCTTCAATAATGACGTAGAGTATTTGTTAAAATCGTGTAACAAATTTGTATAAACCATAAAGAAAGATCAAGATGAGACTAATGTGAGTCCAACTCTGTGAGAGACTGAGACAAGCTGAAGAAATCAGAGACACAGAGAGCAGAGAGTGTTGCACTGCAGTCGGCCTTGAGACATAATCATGTAACTGTACTTTCATTGCTTTCGTGGCTCGGAACGTCTGTGTGCATGTGCTGTGGCTTTGAAAGCTGTTCCAACATCTGATTCAGCTCCATCGCTGGTCAATAGCGGACCACAAAGCATCTCCATCACAATCATCGAGTCGCACTGAAATGGCGATGTGTAGGTGGTGCAGCATGACAACTCTCTGTTTTTTCCCCTCTCTCTTTCTCTCTCTCTCTTTCTTAGCCTCTCCCTGTAATTTCTCTCTCTCCATGTGTCTCAGTGAGAATGTGTATCAGCAGGCGGACACACAGGGAGGAAAGAAAACAGCTCAGGAGCTGGCATTAATTTGAATGCATTAACACCTCTTAATCAGCCCATGGTAAAATCTTTCCACCGTTTCGTGGCCAAACCGGCATCAGCCTGTCCCACATTCACTCCTGACTCCTGACATCAGCTTCGCAAATATTTTAAGGGCAAGGCGGCTTTTTGAGTGAGAGAGGCATACGGAGCAGAAAATGGAGGCGGAGACGCAGGAGAGGTCTCTGGAAGGATTCGATCCGAAGCAGGCAGGAGGATGTTTGATCCAAAGGGTAGAGGTGTGGATCAATACACCATCTTTTTTGGCACACACTGTAATTCAGGGGTGTTGGGAGAGGGGGAAGGCTAGGGTGAACTTCAGTAACATGGGAAAACCTGTTTTGGAGACGTGAATAAAGAATATTTCTGCCTTCCCATAGCAACTGTAGCCAGTTTGCCCTTGAGCAAGGCAGTTAACTACCAGCAGCTTCTGCTGTGGAACTGCTCAGCGGATGTGCTGCTGGATGACCGCCAGGGTATGAATCCAAACCTCCAACTTTACTCCCTGTTGCTGTATGGAAATAAAGAAAAAACACATTCTTTGTGTTCCTTCTTGTTAAATATTCACTTGGCAAGAAGTTTAGGTAAAAATACACTAGTTTCAACACGAAATGATGCTGCAACTGACAAAAGCTTTTCCATTCCAAAGTAAAGACACCACATGCATTTATCCTGACTGCCCAAATGAAATTCTGCCGTTTGGTAAGGTCATGTCTCTGCTCACAGAAAGTCCAAACTGTCAGTTAAACTGCTGCAGACGAGCTCACACATCCAGTCAGTAAAGAAAAGAAAGAAAAAGAGGCCAGTGTAAGCAGATAAATGTCTATGCATGCTGAGATATGCTAGCGGCTGTAGTGCAAAGGTCCATACAGGCTGAAATTGTCCCAATGTCCAACCTTGATGAATTAGTACCATGATCTTTCCCTGACCAAGTCCTTTTAGTGCCTAAACATAATCAGACCATCACCATAGTGTTGTCATGTGATAAAACAAATTTATTTTTCAGCAGTGATTTGTGTTGGTTTTGGAAAAAGCAAATATTCTGCTGATATGGGAGTTAGATCAGAAAGAGCAGTTACAAACACTTTGTATGTAGAAATGCCTACAGAGTATTCACAGGTCAGACTGTCAACATGCTGACAAGTGTTGTGACTGGTGTGATATATGTTTATGGTAGTTTCACTTTCCCATAGGATCCTAGTTATGTTACTGACAGTCTACATGTGTTGTGATCTGTTAGTAATTAAAAGTGGGCTTCAGGCTAAAAACAAACCTCTGAAAATGTAATGTAAGTTTAACAAACACCAGAAAGCAAAGTGGAAAAACCGTCGAGACAAGCTGCAGTGGCCTCAGAGCTATACATGTACAGCGTACAACACAACTGAGTACACGCTGCGCCATTATCATTAAATTAATTAATAGAAAGTAATTAATACAACTTTGTTTTTAGCCAAAGCCCAAGAAGAAATGAAGCCAATTAATCTGGAAAGTAAAAATGTTTGACTAATTAAACAATAGCGAAAGGCTCATGCTTAAGAACCAACCGCAACAAGTCAGAGCACCGCTCATTAGTCAGATTACATTCTTTTAGTTTTTCACTATTTTCTGTGTCCACCTATTTTCTTGATGACTGATTCGATCCTCCTCTGCAGGGGTGATGCCAGATGTTCTGCTGTTTCTCACAGACGATTATTTTCAGAAACTCTTTTGCTGGAGACTTTTGTTGCTCTACCTTTTGTTATAAAATACTCCAAAGGTGTTGGATTCGAGTGAGTGGGCATTCTTGGCCAGGTCACACTTTTCACTTTTTTCTTCTTTAAACTCTCTTGTGTGATTTCTGCAGCGTATTTGTGAAAATTCCTCACCTACCGAGCTTCTTCAGACTGGGAGCCATCTTTTCATTCATTATTTAGCTATGCAAATTTCCCCCCGTGGGATTAATAAAGTTCATTTGATCTTATGCTAACTTGCATTGCATAGTGCCATCTGTAAATGTCATGTCTCCTGCACCTTTTGCGCTGATGCAGCCCCATATCAGCACACTCCCACCTCTGTGTCCAAACAATGACTGTGCTGCCAACATTCATCGGGCTTCTTCTCTTGTTCTTTGGCAAAGTTTAATCTTGCAGTTTTGTGCCGTTTTGTGAGCAAATGCTTCGTTCTTGGACGCCGTCCATAGAGGTTGACTTCATGTAATGTCCTTCACACTGTCTGATCAGTCACTGAAACACCGGTTTCCACAGACAGTCCTTGTGCCAGCTCAGACACACTTACCTGTGTGTGTTTAAATACAGTATTGTATAAATAGGGAATTGTGTGTGGTGTCATTTTTCGAGGACGACCACTGCACCTTCTGTTATTGGTAGTATGTCTCTTCCTGTATCTCCTAACTGCTGCTGCAGCTGTGTTTCAGCTTTTTTGCTCTTCCATCTTTATGGAAAATCGCATTTTTTACTTTTTCATGATAATTCCTTATTCTGTGGAGCCTTGTTGCATTAGACACAGGTATACTCACTTACTCTACACTTATACTCAACACTTTAACTTAAAAATAATACAGTTGTTGTAAGATAATACTTATAAATCATTTAATGTGAGTGATATTGCGCAGGGGTGTGCTCAGCTTTGTCAGATACTGTTCCACTGGCTTTGGAGAACAAATCCTCCTAGAAACATCTCTCCTCTTGCGGTATCTTTCCTCTGCACCTTCCTTCTGTCTCAGTATGAGCAAATCCTAGAGGAGTCGACTGCCCACTCTCCTCAGAAAAAAATAAACCACTGACGAGAAGTTTTTAAGTGTCTAAGGTTGTGCAGCTTATTCTTTAGAAACCGATTCTTCCCACGTTTCCATCAGTGTCAGCCTTTTTTTTTTTTGTACATACTACACAATGTTTTGGATGAAAGTGTCCCCGAGATGCTGTAAAAATTCCAAAAATAAGCTTGAGGAGGCAAAACAACTCCCAGCAGAGACACCGCTCAAAAATTAATTTCTCTTCCAGAGTGCTAGTTTAACGGCTTGAAAATAATTCAGACTTTAACCAAAAAAAAAAAAAAAAAAAGCAGCACCCTTAACAGCTGTCAGTATGAAGAATTTAAATATTATCCATGATTTATGGAGAACTGCCTCGACAGGCTTAATCCAATTATTCTGGGTGCAAGCAAACAAATATCTTGTAGATAAGAAGTAGGCTATGTCTCAAAATAATAATCGTACAGCTTGTCTGGAGCGTCAATCAGACCCACTGTCCCCAAAACCCAGATCAAAATAGATTATTCTTTGTTCTGTTTTGAAAGGAGACCAGCATGAGCACATTAGACAGCAGGTAGCCTCAAACAGCCCATGCTGGCTGCAAGATGGTCTCTTCATTTTTACCATTAAGAGGCACAGACACAGTGAGTCAGCCTGGCTCTGTTTTTACCGTCTGCTCCTCCTGTGCTGCGGCTGCTGTAGGGCCCCTAAAAGATTTTCTCAACTGCCTCCAAATCAATGAGAATCACGCAAGTTGACTGTGGTAGTTTCTCTTTTTTTGGAGGGGGGGGGATAACCTACTTTCAGAGAAAAGTGGATATGGTCTACCCACCCATACAGACCATGCACCATTTTACGCAGGTTTATTGTTTCCATTTTATGGCAGTGTGAAATAGGCTATCGATTTAACTTGTCCTATTTCAACTTTTGCCAAGATTGGATTTTTAAACGAGCTGGGCTGGGCATCTCCGGCCGACCCGCCCGGGAGCAGGGGATCACACGGACTGTGTGACTCGCGGGTCGGAGTGCGCAAAGCAGCGCGCCCCTGTGATTCATCCGCAGTTTCCAGACGGTGCGCAGGTGGAGGCGAAGCAGCCGCTCAGGACGGACGGATGAAACGGCCAGGGATGTTCAATACGCGCAAGATTTACTCCACCTAAGGAGCGAACTGTTTTTATTTCCCCTCGGTGTTGCACCGAATTGGAACCACTGGCTTGATTTGGCGCAGCTGTTACCCATTTTTCCTCCATGACAAAAGTTTGACTGTTAAAAAATGATGTTCTGCTCCGCTCCTGTTTTTTCATGCAATGCTGTGGATTCCGGCGTCAGCGTAAGTGGCCAGTCCTCACTTGAGAAATAGCTGCGATTCTTTCGGTCTTAATTTTCGGTGCCAGTTTCAGCAAACAGAGGGCTTTTATTCTCGCACATCATCGCTCGCCCGGGATTGCATCCATTTGAATCAATGTCGCACTCCATAATGGACTTCCTCGGACTGTACTTCTTACAGCTGGCTCTTATTGGTAAGTTGAACAACACTTGGATTGTAATTCAGTGTAGCTGAACTTGTACAAAATGAATGCGTTGTGCTGCGGATGGTCCTGTAGCTCGTATTCGACCTGCTTTCTGTCTGTGCTTCGTGCTCATTAGTGGAACTGATCTTTCAGGAGTCTCTGTTCGCTTGCTGTTTTGGTAAAGTTGCATTATGAGGTATTTCTTTTCCTGCAAGATCAGCCAGTTGTGTACATGGGAACGGATCCATTACAGGGTCCCGGACCGAGCAGAGATCCTGGTTTCTTTTCTCTTTTTTTTTCCTTTCTGTGAGACCACACAGAATCACCGCAAAATATTATCTGACGCGTGACTGACAGTAATGAAGCAGCGGGACTTTGCTCTGGCAGACTGGCCGGATTTTCTCCACTCAAGAGATGCTTGCATGTCGTTTCTCTGCCGCGTACAGCGTTTTTTTGTGTGTTACCCTGGAGGCAGCAGCCCTGTGCACACACGCAGCGGACAGATAAAGCATGAATTTTTGCCACCAAAGCTGCCGCCGCCGCTGTCGGTCTCCAGTTTGATTGCGAAAATGCCAATGCAGACAAGTGTGTGTCAAAGTGTTTGTGCGCGCGCGTGCACCAGCCTGTGTGGTTGAGCGTGCGCTCTTGTGCACCTGCCTTTGCAGGTGAATTGTGTTGTCTGTATGTGTATGTTGGGGGCGGAGCGGAGCGGAGCGGCAGCCGGTGTGTGCGTTTGCGCGTGTGTGTGTGTGTGTGTGAGAATGCGCGCATTTGTTAATGTGTCTCTGTAAGAAGCATAACACTGACCAATCAAAGCCGAGTACGGAATCACATCAAACACTGAATTATAATTTCGTTGTATTCTGGTACAATGACAATAAAGGCTTCTGATTCTGAATTCATGAGCAGTGACCACCAGCACACACACACACACACACACACACACACACACACACACACACACACACACACACACACACACACATTTTTCTCTACCCAAAACTATTAATCATGTTACCTGTACACTTCTCATTGTGCCACCAGCTGGTGCAAGTCTTGTCTAATGTCAGTGCTCTCTTCTGCTGGTTTGATTTCAAAAATCATCTCTGGTATAAACTCTGACTTTTTCTGATTCTGCTGCACCACGGTGGGGAAAAAAAAAATGTTCCTGCAGAGTGAACGCGGTCAGGAAACAGGACGTACGGACGGAGGGATTTGTATTTGTGAGATTTATAGGCTCCATGATGACAGCTCTACATCTCAGACTCCATTTCCCTTTGCTGCAGCTGTGATTTCAGCCACTCACGAGGCGCACTGAAAGCAGCCTCACATGCTGGGAGCGCGCTGGAAACTCTGGAGCTCCAAGACAAGACGTTCCACCACCTCGAACCCTGAACACACACACAATTGCATCACTCCTGTCCGCCACAATTCCCCCACAGCATATGTATAATATGTCCCCCGTCTTCCCTTATTTTCACATCATATGTAAGACATATCACAGAGCTGTGCTGTCACTCAGGACATGAGCTGGATGGGTACGTGGAGGGAGGATGTGATGGGGGAGGGGGGCAGTCACACAGTCCTAGTCTTTTTCTCTGCAGATATTCTCACCTTGTCAGAAAGATGTGTCAAAGCAGCAGAGAGTCTCACCCTGGGCCTCATGATCCCGTCCATCAGCCACACAGGGAGGCAGAGAGAAGGTGGCGGAGATCAAAGGGACTGTAGCAGCTTTACCCTGAAGGTCAGAGAGGGCAAGAGACGGTGGTCGGTTTGAATCCAAGGTGGAGGGGGGGGGGGGGGTATAAGAGGGAGGAGCCAGAGAGTCTTAAAGTGGTGGTAGAAATGTTCGCGAGTTGAGAGATTTGTGGGAAAAAGTGGGAAATACAAACGGGAGGTTTGGAATTTGGTTCGTAATCTGAGTTGCTGAGATGATAAGGTGCAGGAGGGCATGTATGATAAGTCAGCTCACGTAAGACTGATATAATTTACTACTGTATGTACGTATCAGGCTTTTAGTATAGATAGAGAGAAAAAAGAAAAAGAAGCAACTTTGTTTAATGGGTTGCATTTTGTTATTACGTCCAACTAAGAGCACTCGAATGTGTGAAAGATCATATTTACATCTCTGAAGCAGGAGCTTTCATGGAGCACTTGAAAGCAGCATCAGTTCCTTCACCTTTCCTTCAGCATGTCCCAAAGTGTCCTTGAGCACGCCGACCAAGCAGCATTCACTCCTAGGTGTGTGTGGACTGGCTTAGCTATACACTTATAAGGACCATCACTCGATGGCCCACTCTCCTTATGACTTAAAGAGGAAATACTGGCTGTTGTGTGCGCTTGTTTCTGCATGCAGCTCTCCTTCCCGAGCTCCTGTTGCAATTAAAAACATGCTCCTCTACAACTTTCCAGGCCAAACGAGGCGTTTAAAAATGCCTGTGGTGTCCAGAGCCACAATAATATCTGTCCAATCTAATGAGTGTCTCTTTCTGGTGAAGCGTGGTGTGTAATGTGGACGTATGCAGGATTAGCATGCTGTGTTTTTGTATTTTGTTAACTTGCGGGGGTGAGCTCGTGCAATTTAAAAAAAAAATTTTTAAAAAAAGAAGGAAAAAACAAGCCTGTATTTACTTCAGATTTAAATGAGCATATTTACTGCTCAGTCTTGTGATGCTTCAGTGATTATCTGCCCGCACCACTCGGAACATTTTGCAATCATTACTGTAATTAGTTGACCAGGTTTATTCGCATATTATTTTCTAAGTGGTAGGCAGCAAGTGAACACACCCTGCCTCGCTATTTGCGACACGGCAGAGGGTTTTTACTGTTTTACATATGGAGAACAGTGTTAATTAGCTGGTGAGAAGTAATGATTATGACCATAAAGGGCTGACTACTTGAGGGTGGTATGTATATTTTTGGCATGAGTGGCGTGAGTTTGCGATGATTGGTTCCTCGCAGCTGTAGCAGGCGGGAAGGTGTGAACGATTCGAGGATGCGTTAAGCTGCAGGGGCCCTGCGCGGAGGCAAACCAGTGCAGCTGTGGGTTTTAGATTCATCGTGGTGGGGAGCCTCGGATCACGTCTTATAAAGGCCTAATGTACTGAAAAGGGCATAAACTGCCCATTTTAGATCTGGCTGTTTTTGGCAAACAGCTGATTATGTGAAATCTGTTTGGAAATAGTATCTGTCATCTGTTACATTCAGTGGGAAACACAATAATCAAATTACACAATTATTTGTTGAATTGTGAGGGAAAATGTTTGAAGAGGAAACATCTCATTTTCAAGATAAAATAATTGGATGTAATTAAATTTTCCACAATCAGTGTCATGACAATGATGTTAAAAAGCTTTGTCAAAGCAAAGGTCAAAATGTGATTCAAATGTCTTGATTATTACTTCAAAACGTTGAAATGACTAAATAACTGATGGTATTGTCATCATTCAACTGTTTTTACACCATCAATCATTTTGTAGTGTAGCTAATCACCCATTAGTTGTTGATAATGTCAGTAAAGCTTCTCAAATCACTGACTGGAACATAACAGTCATTATGATTTCATATTCTGAGGACTATAGAGCAAAGTTACCCAAAAGTAATTACAGTGTTGAGACAACAGCACTGGGAGTAAGCCGACTGCTGATTATCATTCCTCACTATGTAATTATTTACTGAGTAACTTTCCGGTCCAATTGAATATATTTATAAATGAGTCCTTGCACACTTGGCGTTATTATTCTCTGCAGTAGAATGGTCTCATCCTTAGAGGAAAAGCAAAGCCTCAGATCCTCGTAACACTGATATCAATAGAAGTTTAGTGTTCACTGAATTCCTGGGTTTTGTTTTTTGTGTAGCTGTGTGATTTCTATCTTGGTTGATCCACATTTTTCTCCACCTTGTACATTTTCTCTCCACCGTACCTTTTGACATCTGCATGACTTTGTTTCATTTAGTTGGGAGCTTTAACTGGAGTTGTGAAGACCGATAGCAATTAAGGATTTCTCATTTGAGAAAAAGTCCCCAAACTGTAACTTGTAGTTCAGTTGCATTCTGATGAATTGAGGGAACTGGTCTGTCTGCCTCCTCTGAATGTCAAGGCCAGATGGTGAGTCTGGACTTTGAGAATCAAAGCTTTGATTCTTGGGGACTGACACTGTTGATGGTCCAGATCCACCCGGATCCTCAAGCCAGTACTGACCTTTTTTGGCTTATTGGGTGGTGGCCATGATGTGACTGATCCAGGTTAAATACACTTTCTTTGTTCATGTTATTATAAGATACGGTCTGACTGATAACACATTTTTAGGGCATATATTAATATCAGTATTTGGGAATTAAAAAACAACAACACATGATTACCAGATAAAGTAATTATGGTTAACATAATAGCAAAAACTGCCCACGTAGACACCCAGCAGATACAAATGAAGGCATGTAATCTAGTATTCACTTTCCTTTTATCATCTGCTAAAATATGTGTCTCGTAGCTGCTAAATACTTCATCTTCTTTATGTTATTGTCAAGTAGTTGCTAAATTTGTCTTGTCTTCTGTTTGGCACTGGGCAGGTAGCTGTAGATACAGTGGGTTTTATCAGTGCTTACATGCTAAAAACAGCCTCCTGCTGCAGGAAATGGGGTTCCTTGGAGACCGTACTGTAAATGTGTCACAGAACAAAAATAATGAGCTAAAAGAGGCTATAAAGTTCAACAGAAAAAAAAGCAGCAGAGTGGCGTGAAAAGTTTTTTTTGTGTGGGTTTTATATCTGTCACTGCAAACCCACGTAGTCATTTGAATCAGTGTTAAGAGCATTAATTAATGTCTCTTTAAAGTGCTGTAAATGTACATAGTTTTTGAGTGTTTCACAGGACAGGTATTACAGGGCAGAGGGACAGTGAAAGACATTCTACAGATCATAAGATGAACATTTCACACCACACAAATAGCTTCCTAATTAACAACCTTGCACACAAACTCTCTCTCATTCACACGCACACAGAGACACACACACACAGTGGCCTCCAGTGTATCCAAACCAAACTCCTTCTGTTGCTCTCTGCAGTTATTCAACCTCATCACTATGCTTTGTATGAATAATTTGCTCCTTGCATGTTTGGTAACCTTGAATTTTGACAGATAATATTATGGGTTTTTGCAAGTATGCGCTTTATGCATTTATTCTGACAAATATGAAGCCCACCCCCTCATTGCCACCCCACCCCCTGACACATGTATAATTCATACCCACCCCTCTCCCTCACCGGGTCCCCATAGCTGGTGCAACGGTGCGCAGTTTCTTGATTTCTCTTATAGTGGATACTTCTCTGTGCCTTCAAGTTCCACTGACAGAGAGAAGCAAAAGAATATTGTCGGGGAATTACAGGAGCAAACATAGTGGGAAGAGGACGATGTGGATGTGGATGTGAATGCGAATAAGCCGTGTGTGACAGCGAGAGAGGGGATTTATTTTTCCATGAGGCTGGAGCTGTCTTTGGGCATCTAACAGAGAGGAGATACGTATCCTCTGTAGAACGTCTCACCAGAGCTGAGCTGCTCTTTAGATCCCTTGTGCGTCGGCTCATTTTGGAGCCGCAATTTTACTGTGCTGCCCCTTCGAATTTCATTTGCACTTTCCTGATTGTTGTTTATGCAGAACACCTGTTGCTTTATATCCCTGAAGTAGAGATGGTAGAGATGGCTCGTCCCAATCTGCGTCTCTGATCTTCACACTGGCAGATATCATTTTTGACACCCAATCCATCTTGTGTGATTGATTTATTGATTTAATTTGTCAACTGTCTCCTGGCTCAGATAATGTCTTGGCAAAAAAAAAAAAAAAACAGTCAACTTTTAGGGAACAATGTCTTTCTAACTGTCATTATGACTCAACAAAATAGTTGAGACATAAAGTTGGATAGCTGCAGGCGTGTTTCATTGGTGACTAGTTGACATTTATAGCTGGCTGTTCTTTGCTGTCTCACTGGTTTTCTCACTGCACTGTTATCTCTACCAGGACAAGTAATACTGTATGTATAAAGAGCAGATGGAGGCAATTACAGGCTATCGGCAGTGAAGAAAAGAGCAAAATGGAGGCCCTAAGATGGAGATAAACATTCCCTGGAACAGAGGGAATCAAACTGCAGCACTGATGCTGGCAGGGAGGATTTTGCGGGGTGAAACCAAGATGACAGTGCTCCTTATTATGTTAAAACCCTGTCATTTCCACTGGCTTTTGTTGAGGGACGATTATGCCACAGAGACAATTACCCTGCCCTTGCTGTGCTGAAAGGATATGGCATTTACTGCCACTGTATTCCATAGCCAGACGTTTAACTTTGTAATGAAAAGGCAGCAAAATGGTCCAGGCTGATTGTGAGAAAGACTAAAAGGCTGCAATTAATCAGAAGAAAAAGTTTTGTGAGTGGGGGGGGGAAGGTAGCATAGAGTTGGCTTGGAAAAGAGAATGACAAGTGGTAATGAAATAAGCTAGCAAGGCTTCAAGGCCCTTCATCAAGTGTTCACAATACTTAAAGCCTGTAAGTGTATCTGTCAGTGCGTGTTTAAGTATAAGGAACTTTCACTGTCTCATTGCGGGTGGTGCAAACCATTATCTAGACCCGTACAATAAAGGCTCTTATTACTCCACCATTTTACTGAGATTGGTGCTGGAAGTGACAATCATATTCTCATCTGGCATAGACGAAGGCGACATAAAAATCTCTCTCAGATAATCACAAGGCCTCTGCTTCCATTCACTTGATCTTGTGCATTAATCACACACACTGTCCCATCGCTGCACACTCATATCCCAACCCCAGTTTGTGCCTCGCACATAGTTGCCGTTTTTAGTTTTGAGACTTAAGCGTGTAGGATTAGTTTTTGAGTCATAGATATAAAACACGTTTTTTTGTCACAAAGTCTTTGAGTAAACCAGAAGATTGTTCAACTAAACTTAATATGCTTATGGAGAAATGTCCATAATCCTTAAAAGACTTCTCTGTCCTGCTGCTAAGAGATAAACTCTCGGGTTTTACCTATGTTACAAGAAGTATCTTTGTAGCTGGGCCTCTATTATATATTGCATCCTGATTGTAAACAGAATGTAATTTCTATTTTTGTGGTAACAAGAAATCTGCATACGTCACTATTTTACACGAGGGGTGATGGATAAGTTCATGGCAGAAGGAGATGAGTTATGCAGTTCTTGTTTGATGCACGTGCAGTTCAACTGGTTGAGTGATTGCGCAGAGAGTTTGAAGTTAATAAATTGTGATATTTCTGTTTCGGATAATTGAAATTTGCAAGTCAGCACTGTCTGAAGAAATGGACAACACTGGTGTTAGTGCCATCATCCACTACCTCTGTCTCAAGGGGTCGTGTCTCAAAGAGGTCCTTGTCCTGATTTGACCTGATTTGGCACCCTCAAACTACTACCTCTTCCCCAGGATGAAGACGGACCTCAGTGGTCGCCATTTTGACATCGTCTACAGCAGGGGTGTCAAACCTGTCCACAAAGGGCCGGTGTGGCTGCAGGTTTTTGTTCCAACCAAGCAGCAGCACACCTGACTTGACTCATTTAATCAACTGATCTCAGTCTTCAGACAGTTGATTGGTCAAACTGTGTGCTCTTCATTGGTTGGAACAAAAACCTGCAGCCACACCGGCCCTTTGTGGACAGGTTTGACACCCCTGGTCTACAGTGACGATGACGATGTTGTGAATGATGCTTACTTCTACAAAGAAGGGATACATATGCTCTGTGTTTGCTGGACTAAGTGTGTCAAAATTGACTCCCTGTGACCGCTAAAGCAAGTCACCTTAAAATTGTCCAGTAAGCCCAGTTTAACCTACAAGAGTTTTGTGCTGGCTCACGTTACTTGTGCCATGGAGGAATAACTGAGTGCAAAATGTCTCCTGACTTCGTAAACACAAAAATGGAGTGGACAGAGTCAGTCGGCATCATACAATATTATGTTAGAAAATACTGTGCCCAAAATATCTAGTAAGATTAGAGAGAAAAACACGGGGTCCCAAATCCAAATTGGAGTTCTTTTTAGCGCTTGACAAGAGTGTCTAAGTATGTGACTGAAAAAGAGAATGAAGGAAAGCCTATTACCAGAGTTGCTAAGTTTTGAAAATTACCAAGCAGCTGAATCTGCTGCTACCTAATTTCCGATAGCAATTTTTGTGGTGACTCAGACTCACCTTTAAAAACATTTTAAAAATATCTGTTTTACTGTACGTCACACAGGTTATTATTGTAGCAGCAGGGTATTTCTTTGAGATTTTTTTTTTTTAGTTAGTTTCATAAACTGCAACTTTTCTCAAAGTGTCTGTTTATTTTAATGAAAAGACAAAGATATTAAATTGTTAATTACATGAGAGACGCAAACTGGTGCCAAAGCTCATCCATCTCTGCCTGCCACATCTCACATTTAGGTCAGGTCATATTAAAGAAGTGGCTTCTCTACTTTCCATCTTACTTTTCCTCGAGAACTCCCAGCAAATCAGAGCAGACCAGCAGGAGGCAGAGGGGGAGCAGAGATCCCTGTCCGGAGCAAGAGCTGAATCGAGATGACATCCTGCAGCCTCTTCTGCAGGGGCCCCGGGATCTGGGGAGCTAATTGGTTTCTAATCAGAGCTGCAGTTTCTGCGGTGGCGTTCCGCTCAGTCTATTGAGACAGAAATAGAGGAAAAGTGTGAAATCGGGACCCAGGAATCAGGTTCAGTGCCAGGCTGTCAACTGACTAAGCCAACGGGAGGTGGAGGAGGATGGGGATGTGCAGAACGGGCCAAATCGCAGCAGGCGATCCACCCAGCCTGTCTCAGATATGTGCCAGATAATATTTATGAGGGCTAATGAAAGAGTTTTCGGCTCAACACTCTTACATGGTTTTTACTCTGTAGTCTGTCGTGGCCCGCTCAACTGATTATATCTTTTTGTCTTACATGCTTCACGTCATCACCCAGGCAGACGTAAAAACAGGCAGAAAAAGAACAACAAAAATTGGAAGATGTTCAAGATTTCATAAAGATACAAGAGGCAAAACAGTTTATTGGCAGCGAAGATAAGGCAGTTTATGTCTTGTCTCTTTTCCCAGAATATTTATCACACAAAGTCTGATTTAACTACTAAGCTGTATTATGCAGTGTTTTTGCATAAAATCATATTATACAAGTACCATATGTTATACAATATCAGTTTGTAGTTTTCTGTGACCCCGTGTGTGCACAATCAAATCATACCACCCTGCTGAAATCAGCCTTTCAGGGATGATCGTGACAGTCTTTCAGGGGAACCGTGGTTCCTAATATAAAAGTCCTGAAATAAACATGGCTAGGTGACCGGTGGTTGGATTGGTTGAATCATCAGTACAAAAGCAGCCTGTGTACACAGAGATTTCAGAAGAGAAGTCACCACTGACCCCAAGTTGAAATTAGCAAAGTTAAAATTCTGTTGCCCACGCTGCTAATGGAAATATGGTCAAGCATTCACCAGTTTAAATTAGTTCACTTGTTGACTCTAAGTAAAGTTTGTCTGATCTCAGCCATCACGTCACACTGTTAAAATGTAAATTTACAATTGAGAAAAATGCATCTGCGACCATTTCTGTCGCCCATTTTGATTGTCTTTGGACAGTAGAGTAGTGGTAGGTTGTGATCACCACGTACAGAAAGACTTTGGCAACAGTAACCATGGTAGCTTCGTTCCAGACCTCTGAGTGATCACCCACATCTGCTATTCATTTACTCATTTGTTGTTTGGATTCACTAAACAGTAGCTTTTTCTGCTGGTTGAAGAAACAGTTGACTAATCCGGGTTTTGTCGGCAGGATTAAGAATGCACATGTAAACTTCCTACACAGCTAGCTAGCTAGCTACCTTTCTGTATCCATGAAACATAGTGACAGAAAAATGGCCACAAAAACAATGATAAGCGTAGATGACGTTTAGTGCTGGGTAGTTACAGAGTAGGCACTACTCTGCAGTTATGCAGAAGATTGGATAATCCTTTGTGGGTTTGTGGGTTCACACTACACGTAATCATTTAACCCATTTTTTTTTTATATATAAACATATCGATAGCTTTAAATCAAATTGAAGGTCTTTTCGCTCTTGTTGATGATTTATTTCCTCTTTAACTTTCAAACTACAAAGATATTAGCTGACTTATCAAGATCAGTGACAGGAATAGTGACACAAATCTTGACAGCTGAGTGGCAGGATGGCGGCACTATCAACAAACTTCCAGCCTTGATCCGGAAAGCTGCACGTTGTAGCTTGAGGGAGACTGCCAACGTAGAAACATGATATAGATGCTAGCAGTAAGGGAGAGTTGGTTTAATGTTGGTTTAATCAAGTCAAACCGCTCTTTTTAAAGCACATTTGTGTCCTACAGGCACTGAGATGGATTCCATGTGAATATCATATGCAGCTTTTTTGCGGGTCTCCAGTTAAGCTGAGAATAAGACAGGGGGCGACCCCTTCCTATCTCCACTCAGTGGATCATCTCCCTTTAGCTAAGCTGATAAATCCTGCCTTCAAGGTCTTTTTGTTCCACCACATCTAAATACAGTTTTTTTTTTTCTATAGATTTATTTCAAAGGGGATTTCAGTGTCGTGATTGACATGCTGCACACAATGTAATAAGGAATTAGCTGCTTTTCTTTCCCTTTTCATCGGGTACATGTTCGCATTTCGCCCGTGGGATCACAGATTTGTGTTACAGTGTCTTTCTTACGATTACAGGACTGGACATATTAGATGTCATGGGATTTGAACTTTCTTGCATTGGTTTCTGTGCCAACCTTGTGGTCATCCAGCCTGCTACTTTCTACATGATACATGTTGTGAAGGATTAAATAAAACTCTTCTGCCAAACCCGAGCCATTAAATACAGATGAATCCCTGATCTTATTGCTCTGAACACATTGCATGCTCATTTTTTTCCTTTTTTTTAATTTAAAGACTGAGACCTGAAGATTAGTTGAGCCAATATAACTTAGGTAAGGAAGCTTAGTAACACAAGAATGAATGTAAATAGGATTCAGCAGCAATGAAAGGTACAAAGTGGTCTAATTAAATCCCTCTCGATGTGAATTCAATTTCCCCAGGCATCACGGCATCCTGTCAGTGACAAAGAGAGCCGCCTCTCTTTGTCTTCCTCTGAGCAAATTCCAATTAGGTAGTGGGTGTATGTTTTTGTGCCAGTCAATCACAGTCAAAGCCTGTGTTTTAAAGATGATGGCAGTGGTAATATATTGACTACAGCCCTTTCGGTGCCTCTTATTTGGAACAATAGACAGTTAACTGAGATATTGATTTTTCTTTATATGCTCGTTGAGTAGGACAGCAGGTTCATTTAGAAACTGGCCACTTGAAACTACACAGCACTCATTGCTCCAAGGGTTTTCTCAAAAATATCGATAACATGCGCGCAGCCCTTTGTACTGTAGCAGCTTCTCCAACCAATTAACACTGGCACCCACTGCTAAAGTGATTTTCATCTCTTGAAAATTGAAAATATTTTCCCCTGGTGTTATCCATTACAGATCATGGTGGTATTACAGTCTGCCAACCAGGCGCTTTTCTTTTTTGGTAATACTTGTAAGCAACATGGAGATGACAAAAGGGAGAAGCAACAAAAGAAAATACTGGTGTGGAGGAGGACAGTCAACACCTACACCTGTCTTAATCCGATTGGGCCTTTGGAACAGAAGTAAGAGAAAGATAGAGCAGAGCTACACGCCGTCACCTTAAACCACAAATGCACGCGCACATATACACACTTAGATATTTTCTTCAAATCGAATTACTGATGGCTGTTGAGATAGCCAGTGTCTGCATGGCCCCCGTCTTCGTGTGCGTTTGCCTTCAGAGAGCCTCATTTATTTTGAGAAGACTCTTTTTTTTTTTTTTTTTTTTAAGACATGCTCCCTCATGTGGAACAGTGAATATAAGATATAAAACCCGTCTGCCTAGTGACTTTGGGCCATGGTGAGATCAAACGACAGAGTGAGGGGAAAAGGAACTGAGAGATAGAAGAGAGGAGAGGGGAAAAAAAAACAACGTAGAAAGAGTGAGTGAAAATATTAGAAGTCTTTTCCAGACGACTACTGGCTTGCCTTCGTCCCCTCTGTCACTGCAGGTCTCATCTTTATGTTTAATTAGCTGCTTTTAACTCCGTCCATCACCCTTCCCCCGTTCCATGTGATCCTGGATCCTCGCCCTTCATGGCTTCAGGCCCTGTTACTGAAGTGTGACCCAGTAATCTAAGGTCACGCGCCATCACGCCGGTGACCTTTCGCAGATATTCAGAGTTATTTGATAATCCTCAGCATCGTCTATCCCCCAGATGGTCAGGTATTAAATTTTTCAAGTAGCTTCGTGTAACGCAGCTTTTGGGGTTTTCTTTGCCCTTCAAACACCATCAAAGCTCTGGCACTTTTTTGAGGGTTTTTTTTTTTTTTTGCTGCTCCTTAATAGTGCTGCTCTCGTGTAGATGAGGGATTATGAGTAGATAGGCTCTGAGGTCAAAGCCACTTGACTTACTTAGATAGTACTCAATGGTGTCTGAGTAAGGTAATGGACAGGGTCTCCCTAAAAGACAAGAGAGGAAGTGAAGTTAGAGCTGGGATGGCAGAGCACCAGATTGGCTATGATCGCCTCATCCGACAGGGCAGCAGATAAAGTGAAAGACCGTCCTCCCCTGTCAGCTGGTGTGACCTCTTGTCTGATCAGCAACCTGAACAAACCCAGGGTTACGTGTTCACAGCGCAGAACAAGACGCCGTCCAATCTTGATAGCCACTAGATTGGAAGAAAGCCGTGGAGCCACAGAAGAATGCTCCTCGGTGTACCCCAGCCTTCATGGGGTTCATGAGGTTTCAGCTGCCATCAATATCATTTAATGTCTTACACAGTGCACAAGTACTCCAGCACTTGGGGAGCTGTGTTGTACCACACTACTAAGCGGAGGGGGGTTAAGAGCCCAAAACGCATTATTAGACCAAAAGGCTGGCCTCAGACAGCGAGCCAAGAATCTGCCAGGGCCAGAGCCGTGATAGATGGTGAGGCGCGGCGAAGGTTTTATTGAGGCTGTAGTGCAGCTTGTCGTGACGGTCAGGATGAATGAGATCCTTGGCGTCTGTGGCCGCTGTCACCCCTCCGGTCCCCTTTTTATTATTACTTATTCACATACAGCAATAATGTTGCTTCAATTTCTTTGGCTATCAATTTGCAAAGTTGGCTGTTAAACTGTGAATTATGCAACACTTTGACACACATACACACACAAAAAAAAAAAAAAAAAGATGGAGGCTAATCAACACGACTATGCTGAGAATATTTACAACCTTCCTTGGCTCCCTGGAAGAGTTTTACATTTGTGGAGGGAAGAAAGCATATGGTGATATGTGAACACACATCTTGACTGTTACACTTCTCCGCTGGCCCTCTTGATTAGCTAAATGATAAATCCATCCTCCTGCTATTCACAGTTTGATGATATTTGCATCTCGTGATTAGAGTTTTTTCTTCAATCACTGTGAGATCAGCCATCCAGTGTGTTTTTGTGTCTCATTTGAAAGCGATAATTTGTAATATTTGTAGTGCTGTATATGTTATCTCATTGTTGAGCTACAGTGAAGTGTCCAATCAGGGGGGCAGCATAGTCCCTGAACAGATTCAGTCCTTCTCCTCCTGTTTTCTGTCCATGGCACCATGGTGGACGTCTCTGCTCATGTTAACTGCTCAGTTTACTGCGTGAAATGGTTTAGTGATGAAAACAGCCCACACAAAACTGAAATTATGTTATTTTCTGGCCAGGAATCAAATCGAGGCAGAGGCTTTCCGCCAGGGGAAACTAATTTTTTAGGAGAAACTAATTTTGACAGACGGCAGGAAACAGCTGCTTGACGCTGGGTGTTTTTCAACAGCAAATGGAAACACTTTCATCGACTCTCTATCAGTGAAATGTTCTGCCAGTCGGTGATAGCAAAATTCCCAAATTTATGTAGACGAACTGTCTTTGCTATTTTTGTCTGATGTAGTTCTACTTTACTTTGGCGCTGTTATTGAATTTTGAATCGGTCATCGCGATGATCCAGCTCAGTGTTCCTCCGCCCCACTGCCACATATCCTGAACAGGGCTGATGAAATTTCTCCTCCTCGCCTGTTAAATCCTCTGACCAGAGTCATGTCACACTGATTCCCAACCCAGTCATTAGGGCCCATTGAGATGGGCTAGCATGTTCAGCTACGCTTGACTGGATGATTCCCATTTATCCCTAACCCCCCCTCCCCCGCCACTCTCTTCAGAGACAGGAGCTGCCAGGTTCATCTGTTTGCCTGTCTCCTGACTTGTTAGAGGCCTCTGTCAGCCTTGTTACTAAGCCCGCTGATCCGTGGCCATAAACCTGTGCAAAGGTGGAGAGGTATTAGCGAACCAGGGCTTTACACAGCTGTCCGACAAGTGGCTGAAAGCCCAACGTCTACCTCAAAACATGGATACATTAAATACGGACGCTGTTCGCAGAAGCTGCTGTCGACCCAAAATACATCAACAAATAAGCATTTGTTTGAGTCAAACCTGTGAATTTTAAAAGCTGACTTCCACATGGAGACAGATGCTCAGTCTCTTCAATCGACAATATTGGATTGTATCTGAATCATTTTGTGTAATGACCCCAATGTAATGTTCTATGTCTACATAGCTCAGTAAAAGCAATGAACTGGTACCGTTCCTCAGCCCTGTAATCTCCCTCTGTCCTCTAGTGTCACTTTATTGCTTCCAGGTCTGCTGGCTTTAATATCCTGGTTTGTTAAATCGGTACATTTCACTGCTGGCTATGCTGATTTGTTTCCGGCAGTTGCTGTAATTACCCCTCATGGAATAAGTTTTGTTGGTGATGTTTACCAGACAAAACACTGAAATAAATAAATAAACAAACAGTCTACCCGAGGAGATGAAGATGTATCTCCCCCGCTGGGAAATCTTTACAAGATCAACACCATTAATTGCTAATGGAGGATTCCAATTTGATAGGAGTGTAAGGCCAGTACATGTTAAGCATGCTCTGTACATATGACTTGATGTTTAATGTACCTTGAAAAATTAGGAAAAGCATTTTCATTCCTCAGAGGTATTAGCATGTTGCTTATATTTATTAATTATCTTCTTTTATTAAGCTTCTTTCATTTGCTTTCTCTTTGATAAACACATCTACATGTTTCTTTATGACAGCTTGTGTGTAATTTGTTTGCCTCTGCCCACTGCACACTTCATCAAATAGATGTTACCTGTAGCTGGCACAGTTTTGTCTGTCTCTTTGTTTAGTGACTTTCATTAACAGCGAGCGGTGTTTGCGAACACGTCGGCAGCTGCCTCTGTTTATTCCCTTGTCTCCAAATGGTCTCACAAACGGAAAGCACACCGCTCATCTACACCTGGTCTGGTGCAAAAAAGTCCATTCATTCAAGTCAAGTGACACGGCTGCAGGAGCTGGACTGTTTCAAAACCCCAAGTATTTTGTGTGGGCAACTCTTAAGTATGCAGTAAAAAACAAAAAGTGTGAAGATGTACAAGCACCACGTTGTGCTTCTCGTCTCAGGGCCCAGTGAGAAATATCGCTGCTGGCCCTCACTCTTTATGCTCCGGTCTCTGAGAAATGCAGCGACAGAAACAGAGAGGAATGGAAACTTGGGGGGTCGAGTTCAGCATCGGAGAAGAAGGGATGAAATTAGAAAGTTGACTGAGAGGGATTAAAAGGTGACGCAGAGGGGTGACCAAGAGACAGAGCAACAGTGAGATGAGGAAAGAGGGAGCTCAGAGAGAGTAGACAAGATTAATTAACTTATTTCGAACAACAGATCCTATTAAAGTTGCTGTCAGCAGCACTGAGCCACTCACTGACTCGCTCTAACTTAAAATGAATACTTTATGAGCTTTGTTTTTAGACTCTAGCCATATGTATTCAGAATATATAAATATATGTACACACAGAAAGCTGTGCATTGTATGCATGCTGTTCCGTGTTTGCTTTTATGGGTTTTCTTGGGATTGTTGCAGCAGCGTTGAGGTATCTGTTGCTATGCTATTACAGAGAGCAGCAGATAGCGAAATGGCAGGCGGGTCTGTAAACACAGCATCTGAGTGATTCAGTGCAGCAGGCATTTCTCCAGGTCTATAATGCCAAAGAGCGATGGAGTCTGAGAGTGTGTGTGTGTGTGGGGGAGGGGGGGGGGAGCGGTGAAAGATTGATCAAGGAGGCTGATGCCTTTTCAAGGTGAGATCTCAGTTCTGAGTGAAGGAGGGACGTCATCCTCACCTTCTCACCTCCTCACTTCAGCATTCCACTCCTGGGTTTTGTACCCCCCCCCCCCCTCTTGTCGAAACTCGGGGAGGCAGAAAGATCTCGGAGCAGAGAATGAAGCTGAGCTGAGGCATCCGGAAATCTCAGATTAGGGGACTGAACCGTTTCTGTTTCCTGTCCCTGGCAGACTACAGCAACACTGTACTGCTTAAACGCCCCAACCCCCTTTTTTCCCCTCTTCCCCTCTCCATTATTTCTTGTCTTCACAGCCGCCGTGGTCCCACAGAGGCTTTTTAAACATTTGTAAAACTCTATTATGTCTGTCAGCATCATCAAACATAACGACAATAAGGCCTCTGGGCGTTAATCTTCACCTTCTCTCATATTTACTGCCGCACCATTTGATCTTTTACATCTTTCTTCATTCCCCCCACACAGCTGCTTGCTTAAAACCACATAAGGTTTGATCCCGCTATGAGCTATAAGCCTTTCTGACACTTAAAAAGGCATCTTCCCACTGTTCAGCTCTCACATGCATTTCCAGCAGTGAGCAGGCTAGTTAGCAATAAGTTCTACTTTCACATAATTGATTTCTCGCTCAATTCGATGTAAAGACCTTAATTGGAGCCCTGTGTCATTCTGCACAGTGTTTTTCACTTCCCATAATACCCTGTGTCGGCCTTCAAGGGGAAAGAAACAAATGGGTCGGCTTCAAAAATGGAATTCATCCAATGGATAGAGCAGCAGCAGCTTAACAGGTTACGAAAGCAAGGATTTTTGTTATAAGTTTGCCGGTTTGACTCCGTGGGAAACTCTGGATGGGGGAGTGTAAATTAGGAACTCTTTACCTTCCCCTTAAGGGCTGCCAAGGTGCCCTTAATCACCGTGTACTTACCGTAACATTACCCCTCAGACACACTTGCGCTGTTACAAATCATCTGTGATTTTCAGGGGATTCTAGAAATTACTTTCTGACAAAATGTAATTTTTCTTTTCTTGCATCCGCTTTTTCTCAACCCGACTCTTCTTCCACCACTTTGGTGAGTGCTTTACTGCTTTCCCCCCCCACAACAGTTTAACAGCCCCCGGTAAACTAGCCTGGACTTGTTGCATCCAGATGTTTGCTGCGTGAGTAGTTAGCGAGAACGACAATGATAACAATAACGTTATTATTGACAACAGAGCAAGTGTCTCCAGTTGAGAAGAAGTGAAAGTTACACTTTTAAAACCATTGCATTCTGGGTTATTGAGGCTACTGGCCGCTGAATAATCAATACCTGCTCATCAGGCATCAGCTCCTTCATTCATTCTTCATAATCACTGCCTCATCCTTCACCACTGCCAGCTGAAGAGTAATATCCAATCATATTCATGCAGGTGCACAGCACAGCCATTTTATTGCTTATTTCATGCCACAGATGTTTGGTCACACATGATCCTGTTTGAACACTGCAGGTGGAAAGTTCATACCAGCAAGTAAACACGCGTGCATGTGTGATATGTGGAGTACACACATGCAGGTATGTAAACACAGAGAGAGACCACCCATAGAGGCAGATACACACCCGTGGTGTTAGACCTTCACACATGCTCTAAATATCACAGACATTAAAACACAAAAAGAAATCACGAAGGCTGCCAAGAAGAGTAATGATGTGACACTGGCAATGAAATGGCTTCTCATTTGCACCCTGCAGCCGCCTCACACGTTCTGTATTCACTTCAGACTAGCAGGACATCTGCCATTGTGCATAATATTCACTGCTGGGCCAGAACTGCAGTTGTGGTGCTTTTCTTTTTGTCACATGAATGGAAAGTTTGCACTGGGCCTCATTTGTAAAGTGAGTTATGAGCTTCCTTCCCTCCATTGTGAAAAACAGACTTTGTACAAATGCATGTTTTCTGCCTGAAGTTGTATCTCAAAGTATTTATCTCAGAAACAAGTGTTTGCTTGGATACAGACGACAAAAAAAAACCTCCGCACTGGTTTTAGTCCCTCGTGTACCTCCACAACATACTTACCCAAACTGCAGAAAAAGTTTAACAGATGCAAACTTGGGGATTGGCAGGCCTCCTCTTGCTGTGTACATGGTGTACAAGTGTTCATGGTCTTGTATCCATGGAGGAGCAAATGTCATGGTGGTGTAGAACCTGCAGAATCCACTCACACATACACAGCTGTTAACAAGGAAACATGCATTTCCTTTCCTCTGGAAAACAGTTTTAATCAGAGCGTGTTTTTTCTGAGAAAAACAACCAGCTGTAGGTGGTTGCACCCATGAGCAAGAACAGTGGGGGGTAAACCCACATAAACTCGGTTTACTCATGTTTTTATTGGAGATATGCAGTTACTGCAGAGCCTGGATACAGCCACCTCCTCCCACAGCAGACGGGAATATTCATTTTGAAGCATGACTTTTTCACCAGAGGGCACAAGATGTCATCACTTCCACATGGAATAGAGCTAATGCCATCATTTCGATTAATTTAAGTCCACATGAAACAGCCTGCCTCCTCGTTTTGGTTGAGTTTTACCTTTTCTTTCATTGATTTGCAAGTATAATTTAATAATTTGTGCAAACAAACGAAGGTTGAATTTATTATAAAGTAACAAAGCATGTTGAGGAATAAGAGCCATCAAGTGACAAACTGATTTCACTCACTCCTGATAATTTATTGAATTTACTTGATTGTGTTTGTTAATAATAATAGCCTAACATTTACCCAGATAAAGAGATGATTAACTGAATGATGAACTGAAGGTGTGAGATTGGCTGATTAAAATTCACATTTCAAGGCATTTCCCACTGCCTTTACCGCGCGAAGGGCTCGGCCATCATCAGTATGCTCACCATTTATCCCTGAATGCAGCTCCAGTACATATTTTATATCATGAATGGAGTCAAAACCAGCACATGCAGAACAAAACAGCCATTGTACTTTGATCTCACCTTTTAAATCATTTTGACGAATACTAATAGCTGATATTATGAAACTCATGAAAGGAATTAGCTCCTTTAATTTGCTTATTCATAAACAAGGTTTCACAGTTACAGGTAACTGTCTTTCGATGACCAGCTCACCCTTTGTAGTCAACACTACCTGACTGTTTATAGTACAGTGGAAATACTAAAGTGTCAAAAGAAGAAAAAAAAACCCAAAAGGAGTGACAGACTTTCACAAGCTGAACTGATCGAACGAGCTTATGAAGGTGCTCGTCTGATGGCTGAGTCATCTAAAGGACAAGTGATAGAGGGAGGGACTGAGCTGTGGTGGTGTGGAAACTCTAAAGTCCCCCTGGAGCTTATAGCTTTCAGAGTGTGTTTCGTGATCGGGATTACCCATCCTATGTATAGGTATACATGACCGGAGCTTCTGTTGTGGAAATATGAGCTCTCTGAGTCGCACTCTCCGTCTCTACACTGCAGCATTTCCCTTCATCTCACTCCCCAAACGTCCTGCAGTGTGTATTGTAGAAGTTGTATTACTCGCCGACTGTTTCTCTGTCTCTCACCATGTGACATCGCTATGGTTACATACAAGATATCCCATATATTCACCTCTGAGTCGAATGTTGCAGTAGGATATATGAAATTACAGCATAAATATTGTACTTACATTTTATCCGAGCCTGAACTAAAGGTCCTATATTTTAACTTTAAGTTATATCCGTACCATACTCTCCCTCCCTCACGGTGTCTCACATTCACTCTCTTGTTATCTTATTCTCTTAACTTATATGAAGTTGATTCTCCCTTTCATTCAAAATATAAAGATACCAGATATTATTGTCTTTCTATCAACACTTTTCGCCTGATATGTTTCTCTCCTAGTTTGCACAGTGTTGGTGTGAAGTGCAGCTTCTCAGCACTGTTGGCTTGAAACTACCAAAAACAGAAGCGACACCTTCCAGGATGAAGGCGGTGGGAACGGTGGGGTTAAAGGGTTTGGATCTGAACCTGATCCATGCCAGTGCTGCTCTTTCCATACGGTTGGTGCAGCCGTGCTGTGCCGCATTTTGTGCAGCGGTGATCAGAGTCTGTGATGTGGGCAAGGCTTCAGTGGTTTTCCATATGGCTGCGTAAAAACTGTTCCTCACCTCGAATGCACGTTTGATATTTGCTTAAACTGCGATAAGCACCTCTCACACGCAGCTCTTCGTCTAAAAGCACCAAAATTTGTCTGTATTTTGCTTGAAACCAGTTTTAATCAGAGCAGAGAGTCAACAGTTGGTCACTAAACTCTGTGACGAATAAGACTACACCCCCACTGGCTTCTTTACAGTTACAAGCCTTGAAAGCTTATAGTACCAAGCAGCTGCACTGTTAGCAAATATTCAGTGGTGGAAAACTCATTTAGACCTCTGCTTAAACTAGTTTGTATTAGTTTCAGTTTTAGTCAGACTTTGGTTGGAACTGGGGGTTTCTCTTATTCTCATGCGAAACCCAGTTATGCCTTTATGTGGAGAAATTGACTTTCTCCAGCAGAAATCTAGCTGGGGAAATCACGTTTCCTCAGTCTCCTTCCCCTTTTACGGAAAATGGGTTTTTCGTTTACATGACATTTAAGAAATCAGAGAAAACGATCTGTACACCGTGTAGTTAAGAGGCACGTGTAAACACACTTAGGGGCTTCTGTATAGTTCAAGGTAAGAACAGAGAATCTGAGGTGGAACAAAACTCTTATGTTACACAAAACAGGTACTGGATTCCAGAAAGGTGGAACAGTGGAGCTCAGCTGAATATGGCGAGCGTCACAGCAGGACGACATGAGTCTCACATGATCACACCTCAGGTGAAGGGTGGAGCCACTGTGGAGTACGCAACTGAAAGAAACCAGAAAGATTCTAATAAGTTTGATAAAATCAATTTTTTTATCCACAGTGTTGCCGAATGAAATACTATATTTTCTCTCTCTGATTTCAGACACATATAACGTTGTATTTACTCATCACTTATAACTTTTTCTCTCTCTGCTGCCCTTTCTGGCACTTGACCTTTCTGTCCATCTCTCTCCATTTCATTCTCTCCTCCTCCTTTTGTCCAGCCCGTCTCTCCCTCTGTCCCCTCACAATGAGGATATTATTTACAGTAGTTTGAGTCCGTATCTTTGACCCTCCCAGCAGTGATGAGGTTGTGGGCTTTCTGTGCAGCCGGTGGCTGGACGCCCACCTCTCCTGAAACCACACTCACACAGTCGCAGACACACACGACTGCTTGTCAATTGGCTGTGAGTCATGGTTTGACCTGGAGAACAAGGGACGGACCTGTAATTAAGCCTTGGCGCTATCATTCCTCTTCTCACCTTTACTCCCCTCCACCCTATGCTTCTTTATCCAACTCTCTCTCTCTCTCTCTCAATGACCTTTCTCTCCATTTGCCCTTCTTTGCTGTTCTTTTCGCCCGTCAAAGCAGTCTTTCCTTCCCCCTTCTATCCTCCTAAATCCTCTGCTAGATTTGTATTTATGTACAAATACAGGACTTGCGGGTTTATATCAGTCGAAGTCGTACTCACTGCAGCAGCTTCTTATCCTCCCTGACTGAGATACAGCCTCATCCTGTGCGCTCAGATGAAAACGAGGTGTTGGTCACTGGCAGGAGATTCTTCTTAATGTCATCATTTCTCTGAGCAGCCACTGAGAGGGAATTTAGATCTGAGGAGTACATACTGATTTATGGGTAATGAAGTTCTCTGTAAACGGTTATCTCCTGTTGCTTTTCTGGTGCCGCCAAAGTAAAACCTGTACTCTTAATTGTAGTATCATAATTTTGATTTGTACCTCTCCACAGTCTACTTTTAAATTCATGTGCACCTAATTTCTCCTCATGCTTCAAACAGCAAATTCCAAGTCAGCACTTCACCACAGGACAGACAACAACATTGTGCTTGTTGTGAATGTAAAAAAAAAAAAACCTCACAAGCTCACAAAAACAATTTACATTATTAGCAGCACAACATAAAACCCAGTTTACATCCAAGCAGTATCCCAAACTTTCATTTTAAGCCTGAGTGAGAACCTCATTTTATCTAAAAATCCTGCGGCTCTAACCTACATAAATATATTTATTTCTGTATATCTTACTGTGGAGGGCCTCAGGACACACAGGGAGTCTGATGAGCAATAATAAGCAACTACAAAGTCCCAAAGCAGATTTAAATTGGATTAAAACCAGGCTCAAACCCACAGCAGCTTTACATGGTACACCTCCACTCCAACAGTAGACCCCCAGGACCCCCTCAATTTAATATTTTTTCTAAACTTTCTTTATCCGGAGCAAGTTGACTTAGCATGACTTCTCCCTTCCAGTCTTGCCGTGTTTCACGTCTGTAGTTCACACACGTTTAAAATGATGAATGAACTGTTATTTTACACACTTCAGGGCCTTGTGCTTTGCTCAAGTGCAGTTCAGAATCTACTGAGAGTTTTATGTCCAGTCTGAGGATTCAAGATGGAAAATCTCCATACAGAGTTTTTAAGGGTCCTGAAAGCCTGTTTTCTTAGCTTCTTATACTAAGCGTTGTGCTTTCAAACACTTGTCATGGTCTTTGAATTGCTCACTGAGCAACTGTCTGAGCTCTGTTTATAATGACCATCACATGCAGATGAAAGGTCTGGAAAGCAAAGATTTTTTTCTGATTTGTCTGGTGGCTTTTTTCCCAGTTAAAACTCTTCCTACTTTACCATTGTTGGCTGTTGATTTAGTCATTGCAGGTAAAAGAGAAATACAAACATGTAAAATCACGTTTTCAGGCCCCTTGGTGGGCTACTACAGTGCAGTCTGGAGAATACACCTCCATCTCTCCCTCCCTGAAGTTATATCAAGTCACTCGCTCCGTTTCACTGACCAGTATCATCAGAGGACCACGGCAAGGTCCCTCTGACCTCACCTGTCTGCAAGCTTCACAACCTGCAATCAATACTCACAGTGCCTGCACTGTTTGTCACAATTTGTGTTCGTGTTGAGATCAGCGGTGAGTTTTACGCCCGGTGTCTGTGTGTGCTCGGGCATCAGCAGGGTGTTGTCTGGTAACAAGGCCAACTGTAGCTGGAGCATGAAAACACTGATATAATGAAATTGTTTTAACCGCGTTGACTTAAATAAGCTCTTAATTTTGTGTAAGGAGCAGATTAAAGTGAAGAATTGGATGATGTGAAATGGTATTGGTTCGTTTTTTTCTCTTGTTTTTACATCCTACACCGGCACCACATTAAAACCAGTTACCGGTTTTAATGTCGTGTCTGATTGGTGTATATGAGACTTTAATACAATAACCAATAAAGAATCTGTAATAACATTCTGGAGTTAGTATTTCCCTTTGCACAGCTCTTGGCTCTTGTGGAGCTTCATCTACAAGCAAGCGTATAATCTCCACTCTTTATTATTAAAAAAAAAAAAGTGACATAATTTACATATCAGAATGTCAACGGCATATTTGCATATTTCTCATGAACACTGCACAATTAATGACTTCACTGCTTGGCTGTAATAGGAAAGACCCCCCTGCTTAATATTGATATGTATTAGGCCATTATTCTACCAGGCACAATCAGTGGGCCATGCTTAATCATCAAGTCAATTCAAATGTTTATGTTTGCAGCTTGATAATAGGGCATGAGCGCACGCCTAATGCTTTTTCAGTGCGGCTCACCGTGACTGATAGTGCGCAGGAATTGGATGATGACTGTGCTCTGATGGGAATTTTTCAACATGTATCAAAGTTAGCAGAGATCAACAGGGAGAGGTTTGCATAAATAAGCTTTTCCCTTTGGCCCCCGGTGCCTGCTCCGAGTCTGTTTGTAGGTGGACGGCTTGTGAGGGAGCTGGCGTGTGTTTGGCGTGGGCAGGCAGGCAGGCCGCTCATTAGCATATTTGCTTCACAAATTTAGAACGAAAGATGGCACCCGTGAACCTGCCTTTTCGGTCTTAATCCACCTAGAAAGTGCATACTCCGGCACGCATGCCAGCAGAAAAAGCACGCATGCCAGTCAACACTAACGCACATCTAGAATCGCACACACAGACGCCGCTTGCACACCGACACGCATCTCCGCCACACTCAAACTCTCTCTCACTCTCACACATTCACATCTCACATTAGAGTCCTCAAGTGTGCTGTTTGATACATCTTCCCCTTAAGTCTATTATCCATGGAATACTCTGGTGGCACGAAAAAGCTGCTTTGAAGTCTTCCACCCTCTTCCTGCTTATTCTTCAGTATGAAAACACAGACGACGCTCTGCAGCTCAGCTGCCTACTCGCCTCCGATGCACAATATTCTGCTTGAAGAGTTCATTTCCAAAGTGCCAGATATGCATTTTGGAAATCATTCCAAAGCATGTTATCTACTGGTGTAAGGAGAAAAAAAAACATAATTTGTTTTACTTGTTCGCTTACAGTCATTTTGTCAGAGTGGGTGTTATCTTCTGTCTTTATTATACTGAAAACCTTAGTGAAGGAGGCCATCTCATTGTACCGCTGCAGCACACAGGGCTGCATGTACACGTGTGATCATTGTTGCCCTGTGAGATTCTTAGTGTTGATCAGAAAGTTTCACCTAATTCAGACAGATTTTGTGAAGCACAGTGCTGCTGCATCTGCTGACATGCTCATTCCAGTGATTTTGGTTTTGATACTGAAACTCAGGTTGGCCTAGGCCCCAAACAACACGCAGCCCCAGTTCAGGTGTTTTCTTACAGGTATTACAAGGTTTTAACCATATAACCTTTTTTTATTGTTGCACGTGTAGAAAAACTTTGAAAACCCAGTAAAATGTAATCTCAGGTGCACAGAAGTATTACTGCAGTCAGAGGTTAAACTCAACTACGCTTTCCATGGACAATAGTTTTATAAAGGGGGCGCTGACCGAGGGGTTAAGGGCACTGACCATGACACTCACTGCCACAGGTCTGAGATCAGCAGGGGACCTTTGATGTCCGCCCCTCTCCCATCTCTCCGCCCTAATTTCTTGTCATCTCGCTTATGTTGAAGGCATAAAAGTGCCCCTGAAAATACTTTTGTTATGTATATATTTAAATACTAAAAGTATATTTTATGTTTTTAGATCAATTATGAACAGCTAGTTAAGGTATTTAAAGTAGCAATATGAAGGAATATTTTTGATACCAAGAGCATCACAGCCTGAGACTGAGGACGCTGGGAATATGATGAACAGTCCTTGGAGCTGGAGTGGCTCACAGCCACAGTGTGTGATGTGTGAAGAAGTGACAGCTAATGATAGCATGTGACCTGTGCCACAAGGGGGGGCCTGGGGGGGGGGATGCTAACGTTCATTTGCAAAAGTGTTTCACATAACATGGTGAAAGTCAGCGTTCGTTAATACCCTGGGTAATCATCTAACAGCTCGTGCTCTGTGCTCTGTTGGACATTCCATTGTTCTCACAGATCAGAGGAAACTGTTATCAGAACTGAGAGGACGGGTAGTGAAGACTACAAAATAATACCAACAGCATTTATTACCAACGTGCGTTCAGGAGGATAAAACAGGTCCGGTTGTGAGACGGAGGATTCAGACATCTCACCTGTCAAAGTTTTCAGTGTAGCTCACTTCCTGTTGAAGAGCGACAACTAACAGAAGCATGTTATGGATGAAAAAGTCTTATTGTAAAAGCCTTTTGTTTCAAAGCAAAGTGACCAACATTCTTGGATTTTACTCCAAATGTGATTGTCTCAGGAGGGACGTCTCTGTTGCTCTGCCATCAAAGGACTTTGTGTTGGGTTGAAACACAGAGTTAAAAGCAGTGCTTTCAGTCACTTTACAGTTGCACAGCTGACACAGAACAACACACAGATAGAAGCCCATTCTCTCCCCTCTTTTGCTACCAGCCAGCAGGATCCCTGGTTTCTGTTTTAATGGAGGCTAACAGACACTTGGACAGAAACAGAGACACTGATATGATGAAAGGTTTTTACCACCCTGCACGGCGCGAGGGAAGCGACGTCACTGTGAATTTAAAGTTTAATGACATCTCCCTGATGTCTTTTGAGGCGGATGCAGGGGTGGTGGGCACCAAAGAGTACTTATTTGTCATTTTTGAATAATTAAAGACACACTCTTGTTAGAAAAACCTTTTGTTGTCTTGTAACTGACTCTGAGGCAATCTAAGCCACCAGATCTCCCAGCGGCACTGAGTGCATTAAGCAATCACTCTCCCACTGCTGAAATTGAGCAAAGTCACTCATGCATGCTGATGTCTTTATGCAGAGTTGGATGTGTAGTCTGATGGACCGAAACAAAAGAGAAAAAAAACAAAACCCTCTTCCCTACAGTAAAATTAGCAAATGTCTGGGAAGGCATAAGAAGGCACAAATGAAGTGGAAGCTTCCTATTATTGTTTGTTAATCTTCTCTGGAACCCGTGATGCTGTTGATGGTCTGAGACGCATATAGGTCATTTCTCACTATCTCCAAGAGCCAACTATGTGTAGCATTATTACTGCAAGTAGCTCCTGTTCCTCACTGGAATTTCATTGGCCTGTTATCGAGCTGGGGCCATCAGATATATATCAGTGTGTGGGCTGTAGCTTAAAATGTCCACATATCAGCCATCCAGCGTTGGCAATGAATTCTCAGCCTCTTTTTGCCGACGTGTTCTTGTAAATTTTGTCAAAAAAGAAAGCCACTCTGTCCTGATGCTGTACAGTCCTGTCATTTAGGCAAACTGTGCTTTGTGAACCTACCAACATCACAGTTTACTTGACTAACTGTTCTTATCCTGTGTGTTGGAATGAACTTTGAACTTTCTTAACACGTCTCTGCGGAGTTCAGGTGATGTTTTGGGTGCAGATTGTAGCCATTATTGGTCCTGTGTGCTGGCTTCAGCTTTCCACCCTGGCTTCCCCCAACAAACCCAAGCATTTGCTTAAAGGGCTTTGAATATTCTACAGTTTTGTCTTGATAACTAGAAGGAATAGCAACAACTCTGGTAGAACTCCTCCTACACATCTCTTTGAACTCACACAGCACCCCGCAGCATCACCACCAACCTTATTAGCCTCCTGCAGATATTATACAGACATTTTGGTCCTGAAACAGTGAGAGTGCTACCTATTTCTCATTTGAAAAGACTTTGTGGCATATTTTATAAATAGCAGAGAACTCCCTTTGCAATAAAACTGGTCAAGTGAAACCCAGTTAACGGCAGAGTTTGTGTAAATACCTTATCTGCTCAGCCTGGGATACTGGATCAACTTTTGTCACCCCTCCACTTTTGTGCCACATCTGTTTTACATTTCCTCCTTGAGCCCCCAGTACATCAAGATCCGGAGTGTAAGGACAGGTTAGGGCCAAGGCCTCAGCCAAAGACTTAGTCTGAGCCCTGAAAATCATTAAACTTTGAATAGGAGCCACTATCAAAGCTCGGGCTCTCAGTCACACTGAGATAGTGTGTGCACCAGATAAATGTAAGGATTTACAGTGAGAGCACTGAAGGTCACCCGCCCAGAGGCATCTACTCTGAGGAATAATGTGTCCCCGGGGCTCACCGAGTGTCCTGCTTTGTCTTGCTACTGCTAAATGATAAGATGTGCATGAGGTGGAGCTGAGTCTCCTGGGGAAACCTGCTTTGTCTTTTGGTCCCCCTGCTGATTTCACTGGTGGCTGCCAGGGCGCTCTTCCAAAAATATGCCATGCAGAGGCAGACACAGTGTGCAGGCGTAGGGGCAAAATGGAGCAGACAAAGCAATGAGAGACACATTGGACATTGTATAGACAGGCTGGGCATGCGAATATGTAAGCTAGCAAGGAAACGGTAAGGAGTCATACAGAGGACACGTCAGAGACGTTTTAGCTGACAGTTTTATCCACAGTGACTTTCAGTGAGTTTTTCTCAGCCAAGGAAGCTTAAATTCCTCGATCAACAGCACGACAGGCCTTCAGAAGTAAGGACCTCGTGTCAGAGCAACGCTGCGGAGAATATAGATGTAATGAGTACTGCCGTGTCTCTCAGAAAGTGTGGCATAATAAAATAAAGAGAGGAGGGTGAAGCAATAAGACGAATCAACTTTTTTCTTCCCCACATAAAGGAAGCCAGATATTCACAAAAGTTGTTCACATTTTTATATCAGTGAGAACAGGACAGCTGTGTGGGATACATGGTCATAGTGTATTCAGACAGACATCTAGACAGGCAGCTATACCTGGGGGCAGGAAACGAAAACAAACAAGTAGGCAGGTTTATAGACAAGCAAACAGACAGACGAGAAGGCAGACACGCAGACAAACAGACAGAGGGGACAGACAGAAGGACAGACAGTGCCCAGAAGAGCAGATAGACAAGATAGATTGACAAACTTAAAGACATAGGAAGTGACAAGGCTCTGAGGAAACGCACACACACACACACACACACACACACAGACAGCAGACAGGCTGGTCTTTTCATGGCTCATTCTGCAGGGGATCAGGGGAGGGAAACGGCCTCTCAGCAGATGGAATATTTATCACGTCTGGCTCTGGATTTGCTACCCAGTCACAGCTGAGAAGCAGTGAGACGGCTGGGACAGATCTGGGCTGCACAACACACACCGAGCGGATTGGGACGTGCCGCAACTCGGGCTTGCTGTGCCCACGATGGTGATGAAGGCCTTGTCACCAACCTGTCACTCGCCAGCCGTTTGGCCCAGCCCGGCCGCCAGCTAGAGACTACACAAAATGGCCCGCTAATGAATACAAGGCAGCGCTTAGTGGTTTACTGGCTGTTGGCTTTCTTTTCTTTTTTTTTTTTTTTTTTTTTTTTTAAATACAAATACACATGACTCATCCAGGAACGTGCGGACATTGCTGCTCGTCTCTGTTGTTGCCTGTCAGCTAGTTTTAAGAATTTAACCATGCCATCTTTCGACAGGCGAGACGAGAAAAATGTCACCGTCGACACGTCTTGTATCAAAACAACAAAAATGACCCACTAAAGTAAACAAACGCAAACAAAACATCCCACTAATGGTACGTCAAGGGTGTGTGTGGAAGCTTCGAGTTTCTTTACAAGGAGATGTTATCGGTCTTACCAACAGTCTCCTCAGCTCGTGCACCACAAAAGAAATGCTCTGTTACTTTGAATTGCACTGAATCTTTTAATGAAACAACCTTTAGGAAAACAAAGATAGACATAATAAAAACTTTCCAGTTCTGATTTGTTGACACTTAGTTGCATTACGGAGTCTGATGGAAGATTTATAATGTGAAGGCCAGCCTACGCTGACACTGTGTGTGCTGGAGCTTGTCCGAAGCATTGTTAGTCATCTGTCTCATAGAGCAGATAAGGCTCCATTTTAACTCCGTCCATCCACACGGCCTCCGAGAGATGTGTGTTAATATGTGACCCTCTCTGTCTCTTAACACTTGGAGTCATTTTATTTTCTTTTGCACTGAGTTTCAACCCTGTAATCACACAAATCCCTTCTTTTCTATACATTATGAACTAGTCAGCAATCCACAAAGATCGCTCAAGACCCACATTTCACCACGAGCAAACAAGGCTTTGATGGTGGGATTAAAAATAATAGGATTTGTATGGATTGCACCAGAAGATGTTCTGATAGCATAGGTATTTTTCTGTGTAAAAAAACGGGCGCACTCTGTTTTTAGTGGTTGGATCAAATATGCCACACTGATACCATGGCTCTATAAAGGGCAACATCGTTCTGCTGGACGGTCAGGCCATGTGGTCAAGACTGAAAAACAGGTATTAGATAGATTGCCCCAAGCAGCTGGGGCAAACATCTAATTGTCTTCCCCCTGTTCCCTCTGTTCCCCCCTCCCCCCCCCCCCCCCTTTTTTTTTTTTAACTCAACTGGTTGACTTGACTTGAAGACAGAGATTTGTGATTTACTGCGTATCTTGGTGTCAAAACAGGGAATTAAAAGTCTCACGCAGACACCTGTGGGCCTTTGAATAACAACCCCACTTGTTTCTGTTGATGTCTGTCAGCTTTACAGTTATTAGTTATTATCATTTTACAGTGTGTTGGCAGCAGAGACAGCAAAATACACAAAACCCAGCATGGTTCCATCACAGCTGACTAATAAAAATACAAAAAGTGCCTAAACTTGACCTGAAGAAAACTATCAAACCATTCAAACTCACTGCTCTGGACCACTGACTCTTTTATAGCAGGGAATTGGCAGCTTTGCTTGACGGACACAGTTGTAGTGGAACAGGATGCAACTTTTTTTTTTTTTTTCAAGTACCGCATCAACAGAGAATTAGCATTTTAATATCTGTCACCACAATATGACCTTTCACCTTTGCAGAGCAGAGAAATCAGATGTTCAGACAGCAGAGTCAGAGATAAGATGGTTCTCTTCCCGAGCATCAGTTCCTCTCCACAGCTTTTCAAAGCCAGAAAACAGCACTTTCGGAGGTTAGTTCCATGCCATGTTAGGACTTAAGGGTAATTCAGCAGCATTCTTGAGACACATTTCTCATGTAATGATTTTTTCCTCCAGAATCCGATTTAAACAAAGGAGTTTAGTGATCCATTTCCTGGTGTTAAGATAAGAAGAGCAGTTTAATAGGGTGGCTAACGGCTCTTGTAACTAGAGCTCATCTGCAGCCAGACAGCATCTCCTGCTCCTCCCCTCCCTTCATACTCTCCACCTCCTCCTCCTTTTTCTTCCTTTCTCCCTTTCTTCTCATTCCTTCAGGGCTGCAGACTGGCAGAGGCTGCACTGGTCAGCCAAATCAGTCCAATTAAAGGGAATCATTTGGGGCTGCTGGAGAGGCACAGGTGCTCTACCGGGGTGGTAAATCTCTGTTAAACCTGGAGCCTACTGTTCTCCTCTTTACATTAATACCCCTCATTCCCAGCCTCCACTGTTATCAAGGTGATCACATCCAGGGTTTCCCTTTTTGCTTCTGTTCCCACTCCTTCCTCCCTATTTCCTGCAGAAATAGGACATCTCTGTGCTGGCAGTCTACCTCTACCCGGAGGCGAGGTGCGCTGGTTAGCGAACTATGTCTGGGGCCAGCGTGTGTATGTGGATTATCCATCATCCTGTCACTGCTTTTAATTCAGCGCAGTGCAGACGCCTTTAAGGGGGCTTGACCTGAATAAGTTGTTGTTTGTATTTTGATATAAAGGTCAGTGCTTTTACTAATGATGCATTGAGGGACTGTGATTGGTGCTAGCCTCGCTGTCCAGGGGTCCAGAGGGCAGGTGGGCCCTTTGAGGCAGCGAGGTTAAGCCAGACAGAAACACAGCGGAGCAGTAACCTCGTGCTTTTAAAACATGTGTATCTGTTTGGTGCAGAGTAAGTACTGTGACTCCCCACAGCATTTCAGCACTTCAAAATCAATACTGTAGTCGAAACAAAAGAGCATCCGGCAGTCGTCCTGAGCATAAGATGAATATAATGAGAACAGAGTGCGATATTTTAAAGTGTGTGTGCATGTGTCTGGATGTACATGTGCAGTATGTGTGTTCTGTTGTACATGTGCAGTATGCATGCATATAAATCTGCAGCATATGAGATCCTGGGTGTGCTGTGCGTATCAGCATATGAACACAGTGTGTGTGTTTTCATGAATATTTTATTTGTTGTGTGTGATTGTGTGTGTGTGAGTTAGAATCCAAGGATTTCTACGTGCCCCCTGTGTAATCACAGGCGAGATGAGCTGATCCGAAGGGAGAGGAATTACAATAAAGGAGCTGAGGCATCAGGTATAGCTAACAAGGGCAGCGCTGCCAGCTACGCAGATCGTGCACCATCACTCCTCCCCCGCAGGGAAACCGCCCCCCCTCCCCTCGCAAGGCAACAACTGCAGAATGTTTAAGGCAAACTGACAGCCCATTATATCAGTGACAGACATCTGTCTACCTGTACACTCTCTGGCACTCTCGTACTTCAGGATTCAGTGTAATGCCAACAACAGGGACTTTCAGTGTACCCAGATTGCATCACGAGAATAATATGATTTATGTTTTGTATAAGAAGGTCTCATTATTTTCTTGCTCTGAACAATTGTCAGTGAAAACCCTCAGGATTTTCTTTAAAAAGGAGCAGTGTAAATGCACAAACTGAGCTGCAACCACAAAACCACAGAATGTTTGAGCCGCAAATGGTAATTTTACTTTCATCTGATATTTTGCATACATTTCTGTCCTTTGCATCATCTGGGTTTGAACACTATTTATTTTTTTTATGTCCTGGGGTGGCGTGGCTCCGGAGGTAGAGCGGTTGTTAAGTAGTTGGAAGGTTCCTGGTTCGACCCCTGTGAAAGGGCCACACGCTAACATTTACATTTTTATTTGAAGCAGATTGACACTTGGTGATTCATCTTAATTCAGTGATTTATTACTACTCACACGTACATATTCACACTCAGAGCTTCATTACTAGAACTTTGAATAGTTCAGTAAATGTGGCCGTGACTAATCTGACCAGAGGCTGAAATCTCTTTACTCTTATCTCTTTGCCTCTTGTACAGATAAACCAAAAATGTGCTGTAAATATAAGATGATCATCCCTCAGAGAAATCTTTATCAAGTGGGTATCTTACTGTATTCTTATTATGATTTTTGGACATATATCTATGTATATCTACTTTTTCCATTACTGGATCCTCAACATCAACACAGCCCTGACAAGGCATCGCACATCATCAGTACACTCCTGTCAGTGGTAAAATCAGCTGTTTGATGTGGTTGCTGATCAGGAAACATAAATGTGAAGCAGGATACAGACATATACAGAACGATGGTACAACTGTAAACCACAGAAGTGATTTGCACCTGCCGCTGTTAGTCCTGCACGTGTTCTGATCCACTGCTGTGATGTTAACAGCTTTTCTAAGTTTCTAATTAAGTGTGAAACTCTTTTCTTGTTTGTTAGCATGATGTTGAAGGGCTCCCTTTGATTATGCTCATGTTCTGAAGCTCACCGTCCATGGACTCGTTCCGATGCTCTGCCATTCCTTATATAATTTGGACAAAAGGGAAAATTAGAAAAACTGAGCTCGGCTGTAATCTTGAGGTGTTGCCGCTGGCACACGTGTATTTTGAAATGCATTTGCAGGTATAGAAAACAAACACATTTTTCTAGTATAGCTCTACAGACAGTTTTGATTGACTTGATCAGAGAACATTCAGACTCACACTATGTCAAAAATAGATTCATGACTTCTTTTGAAAGCAGCAGTTGCATGTCAATTAGTGTTAATGGCCCCAGCAATCATGCACTTGGGCCTGCATGCATATACAGTACACAGGCTACTTGAAATGAAATCCACAAAGCAGAGCACAGTTTTGTTAATAGTATGTTGGAACATTTATATATCTATTTTTAGACGCAGCTTTCATGTTGTCAGGAGGTTTCGGGTTAAGGTAATAATTGCAGCGCCAAAAGCTAACCACCTGTTTGGGTGATTATGGCAATTTATGTCGGAAAGTTGAGGTAGCTTCAGTTTGAGTCCGTTTTTATATTTTGCAGTTTATGAAAATGAAAACCGTGTGCAGGACCAAAATGTGGCGAGTGTAAATGGTGGTTTGGGACACACTTATTTTCTACAGGTAGATCTAAGTGGATTTGTCTAGATTAGCATTTTACATAGTGGAACCTTTTCAGGATTAAGGCAGAGATAACATTGTACTGTAAACATACTGTACATTAATAGGAAAGTGACAAGTGGATGTTCACATTGAAAAATGAACTGAAAGACATTAAGAACCCAGTTCAGGGTGTGAAGTTCACACAAAATGTTCCTAATCTGGAAAATCAGTGATCGTATTTTACTCTATAAATTAGGGCCAAACATTGTGTCTCTGCTGAGGTTAAGCGTAGGGCTAAACCCGTGTTACTAAGCTATTTCTTTTTTTTTTTTTGTGAAAATTATGATGCGCTCCATCTTATTTGGGATTATCATGATACTGTTTAAAAAGCAAGGACAATTAACACGGTCATAAAAAAAGGATGAGTGATTCAGTGCTTTGCTTTTTCTTTTTTTTTTATCTCACTGCAGCTCTTCGGCACACTGGAGGGGATTAATTCACTGCGAGCCTTATTTTAAGGGTGTGATTACATTTTCAAGGGCGAAAATCACATTATGAGAAGTGACTCAGGGAAAAGCCTTGTCCCAAATGTACCAGGCAATGGTGCAGTGGAACTCTGTGAATATTCCCGAGGCCTTCGGCTATGTAGAGATATGTAATGTTTTGTCAGGAAAACAGTTTATCGACGTTGAAACACCCGGCCGATCACACATCTCCTTACCCGCTGGAATTGTTTTTTATCTCTTCCTGAGATCCTGAAATGAAAAGCCTCTGTTATGTAAAGTGCGACCGCCCAGATATATCCATGCCCACACACCATCCATCTAGTGTCCGCACACCGAGGCAGCCATGCCCATTTATCCACCCATCTATCCATCCATCCGTTTTACTCTATTTCGCTACTCTGATCTGCTGCCCAGTCATAATCAGCCAGCCCTCCAAGGCAAGACAGAGTCTTTTATCTCAATCAACCATTCTCCACTTCACTATCATGATACCATCTCTGGACCTCCTGCGTAAAATTAGATCCCGTATTTTCTCACCCCCTGCCGATGCAGCCGCCCGCCGACCAACCCTCAGACCCGTCAGCTCGGCCGCGCCTTTGCTTTTAACTGCAGAGCTTTGATGAGGCCAGATGCCTGCATTTGAAAACAACATGTAATTTCCTGGTGTGTCAAGGCAGAAGATGTTTCAGAGCAGCCTGCTGAGTGAGTACTTGTGCATTTTGTCTTTGAGCCTTCAGGGTAATCACTGCATGGCTCAACAGTCCAGTTCAAGACACTTCCCAAAGTGTGAGGACACAGTTCATGTGCTAAATCAGTGCCTGCTTGGTTTTCCTGCGTTGCATCTTACTCACTGAGATATTAGATTTAATGGTTTTGACGTCAGGTCTGTTGTTGTGTGTCTGTTCTTGTTTTACTGTCTCTGTCAGAACAGGTTTGTCTTAGACCCTCAGTGTGAGGGCTTGTTTGCAGAGCGAGTTCCCTGGTAAGGATTTGGATTAAGGGTTAAACTGGGATTTTACTTAGACCCAAACATCTCACGAACATTTCGCTGGTCCCCCGCAGGCTAGGGTTATATCTAGGTATAAAGGTCTAAGATCTTTATAGACTAAACTTTGCTCTTTTTACAAACCATGAAACATGACGGTCACAGGTGTAGTTTATCGCTGTCCTGGGTCAAATTCATGTGATCACAATTAACGTTACCCCAGTCCTCCTGTATTTTTTTAAAATAATGTTGTCAAAGAAAATTCTTGTGCTGCTAATAGTTCTAGTTCCATAATATCATTTATTTGGTTAAAAAAAAAAAAAAAAAAGCCTAGGCTTAGATAAAGCTTCCTTTGTCTACCCACTAAGTGTGGGGGCTTAGCCGCACTGTCTTTCTCATTTTATCAATTGGCTGCACAGCTCAGATGACCCTGATTCTACCTGGCTCAGTTGTGAATCAGCTTCTTTAGATAGGATCCCCCTGTGGAACCTATTATATATCTCTCCTGGAGAGGGTTCGGTACTGATTCAAGACAATGTGGGTTTTAAAGAATGTGTTGAATATATGGTGACAAGTCCAGAAACTGGAATGATACAATGATTGTTTTTCTGTAGTAACTCCCCTTCATGAAAACCCAGGCTTTCCACTTGGCCTTCGGGCTGGACTCACTGAATGGCGCCGCAGGGGCATCATGGTTCAGGGAGGCTCGATTCTCACATTTCAGCAAGAAAAAAAAGTTTGGTGTCGTCAATGATGATTTCTTTAGATATCTACAGGATCAGAATTTTACTCTTAAGTTAAGAGGGCTCACTGGCTGACCTACTATCTCCCCCACAGAGTCTCTGCGGGTTGATAATATGCAGCTTAAATTCATTACCAAACTGTTTTATAAGACACTTTGCAGCCTCAAGGGGGACAACTTTGACAAAGTTAAATTCTAGTGGGAATCTGATCTGGGCACTATTATAGAACCAGAGGCCTGGAGTGTGTTATGCAACCAGCCATCCAATGTCCTCGCATCTAATTCAGCCTGGGAGAGCCAATTTAAGATTTTACACAGGCTTTATCTTACTCCTGAAGCCAGACAGAATGAATCCAGATCTATCTGATCTTTGTGCTAAAAGTCAATCTGCTGTTGGTTGGTTCTTTTTTTTTTTTTCTTCTTTTTTCATTGTCTGTGCAGCTGCCCTCACGTCCTTCAGTATTGGATTACAATTTTTGAACAACTTAAAATTTTAAGCGCTCTTTACGTCTTGGTGCGATGACTTGCCTGCTGGGACTAAATGATGAGTTACCTGCTGATTCTTGTAGCAGAGACCTTTTGCATCTTCTAGACGTGTGGATCTCTGATAAAACTCCCACCCTGAATCAGTGACTGCACACTGTAACAAATATCATCCCTTTTTGAAGCTTTTTCCACAACCTGAAAGCATAAACCTTTTTTACTCTACTGGATCTGGGGCCCCTTCTTTGAATACCTGGGAGCCACTAAATCTCAAAGATGAAGCTGGGACTTTTAGGACTGATGTGGAAAAGGGATCTGGAATTGTAGATTGGCATCAAATTGAAGTGCAAAGTTTATCAGGTTTTCCAGATGTGAGGATGGCTGTCTGCTATGGATTCCCTGGTATCCCACTCCTGTTTTGTTTGTTTTTGTTTTTATCTCAGTTGGTTTGGGTGTCTGTATTTTGTGTTGGTTTTATAGTGTCTGTGTATTATTGTTTTTCTATTCAGGTTTTGATTAAACAGAGTTTGATTAAAAAAATATGTTTGAAAAAACAAAGATTATATTTAAGGGAAAATACAAAATACAAAAAGCTTAGGTTTGAGATTAATAATAGTAGTACTTAGGTTACATAGTGAATAATGTTTGCGTGAGTGGTTGGAGAATGAGCGTAGTCAATGAAATTTTAGCATTCATGTATGTGTGTTGGTACTTTCATATGTACAGCGTGTAGGTGTCTCTGTGCCTGTCTGTATCTGTGTATCAGTGTCTGATCTGAGGCTGTGGGAGAGCGACAGGGACACTGTACCTCTCTGAGTTTCAGGGAGATAATTGGGACCTTTTCCCAGGTGATTACCATTCAGAGGGAGTTAGGATCAAAGCGAGGGTGGCCATAAAACGCTCTCCCTGCCTGCCTCCCAGCAGGGCTCGAACCGTCCCATTCCTTACCTGACTGTTCCTCGCTGTCACCGAGAGGCAGACCCCGGTTACACTTAACCAATTTGATTAGATTTAGAAGATTAGATAAGGGCGGCGTGGTATGAGACCAAATTGGTGCTTGAATCAGAATGTATTTATGAGCCAAGTACAATAAATGCAGTACATGAATTTGTCTTCAGGGCACCGCTGCAGGGGTGGGAAATTTTCACCTTCCAAAAATAATGAAAAGGACAGTAATGCATGTTAAACAGGGCTGTCGTGGTTGGAGTAAAAGGAAATTATTTAAAGACACTAGTTGTCCAAATGTATAGTATTTCTGCATCATAAAAATCTTTAAGATATCTAATTAAAGTCAAAAATAAATTTTCATCAAGTTTGTAACTTAGTCACTTTCTCAGTTCCTGATGTTTTGGAGATACGAGGTTTTCACCTGACGGAGACCACGTTTTTATTACTCTGATTAAAGTCACATTAGCTGACACTGGTAAGAACATTTCTACACGTTCATTACATCCCTGTAAGTGAGATCAAGTTGTGAATGTGTTACTGAGGACTGAGATGTTGTCATTCTGTCGGAGGCGCTTCTGAGCCTGCTATAATCACATAACGTGATAATGGGATTATTAGGAGCGGTGTAATTTATAGTTACGTAAGTGCTTAACTGTGTTTTTATTATAATTGACATGTTAAGGTTTCCAGTTACAACTCCAATTATGACTCGAGTAAAAGTGACACAGGGGATGCCACGAGTCTCTGTCCAACATAAAACAGTGGCATGCTGCAGCGTGTGAGCCGGGGAGGGGCCAAAATGGATCCTCAGCAGGATCCTTTTTTTAAAGGATCGCTTCTCTTTCTCAGGGCAATAATAATGTTATGTCATAAAACGTACATTTAATGAGATAAAGCTGCGGGGATAAAATACTTAATACCGAAGTAATAGAAAAAGTTATTTTGCTCTTTTAAAGTCCATATTTGTCTGTCGACTTAGAGAAACTAGTTTGTGATGCATGGTTACCACCAGAGAACAAACCACAGCTTTGTAGTGTGGTTAATTCCTCGGACTAACTTGTATTGGCTTCTGCTGATTAAATGTAAAATGAGAAGCTTGCAAACAGCATTGATCCTTCCCTTGGGACATTTTGTGTTTTATTGTCCCAGTGGTGCTCTCTGGATCAAATCCTGAGTCTGAATATTTACAGCACAATTAGCTTTGACTTAGAACTGAAGTTTGGGTGAACTCTGAGGTCACTTAGTGGAGTCACTAACCTGCTGTCCAGGTCTTGGGAGATTAAAAATAAATAAATAAATTAAAATAATAGTGATGTTTTGCTCCCCCAAATATACATTTTACAATTCTTACATTACCATAAAAAACCTAAATGTTTTTTTTTTTATCCCTTAACTTTTTCTGTTATATGCAACTGGTCTGTCAAAATGAAGCCAGTGACACTGAACTTTGTTATTAGTATATTTATATGCTTAATTCTGTGATTTTTCCATGGTGGCTCCAATTAATGACTAAAAGTTGTACCCAACTGACAGACTTAAGCAGGATATTCATGACAATGACCCAGATTTCTGTAATTAATCACAACAGAGACAAGGACGAGCATCACTTCCTGAGCCTGTGCTGGCAGCACACATGAAAATACTGGCAAAATGGGATTTGGCCTCAAAGGCATTTTGTCCTTTTCCCTAGTCTTTTGAATTGAAAAGAGGAGTGTGTGTGTGTGTGTGTGTGTTTTTTTTTTTTTTTTTTGCCAGCTGGTTACACATAAGATAACACTGCTGTGGAAACATATCAACACTTAGAGGCCACCGGGACATTTCCAGTCTTCATGTCTTTGTCAGTCTTATCCTCTTCCAGTGCACCTGGTCACGTACAGAAAGCAGGAGACGCTTTGAATGTAAATACACGTAGACCCTATCTCAAAGCTTGCCCCGTCGTCGGACCTCTGGCAGAACAAGGGAACTAGGCTACATTATTCACAGCCGCAAATGAAAGTGTACCCCCATGAGAGACGCAAACCCAGCAGAGAACACACACACTTGACCTAGCCTTCTGTTCACGCTGTTTTCCACATCTTTCGGCCTCTATAAATCCTCGCATCACTGTAGAGGTGCATACTGAACAACGTGCCACCTCCCCGTGGACGGCTCCAGGCAGCTCCGATTAGCAATGAGAACAGTTTGCTTAGAAACACTGCGACAGATCTCTGTGAAACGAAGACCTGATAAAGACGGACATGAGCAGTTCCTGAAGTGTACTGAGTGCCCTTGACGTGATGAAGAGTCCCCCTCTGAAGGACTAAATCTGAGATGGTAGACACCGATACTGTGCTAGTAAATAATTTTTCCTGTGAAGATCCTGCCAGTAGCATAAAAGCTTTTATTTTCTTTGATACAAATAGTTCTTGGTGTATATTAATATTTATCCTGTTATGTTTGCAGAAGAACGAACAGGAAGAGTATCTATTTAAAAACAGCAAAGTTATTAAGAAAGCACAAAATAAATTTAAGCAGTAACTAGTCTGTAAATAAAGACTTAAACGTGTGGTGGGATAGATTCATGTGTGTAGACTGAATTTAGAATTGAAGCTTTAAAAGCAAAACAAATGTTTTGAACCTGCCAAATGACGTATTTTGTGATGTATCGTGCCACTAAATCTGGGCCGGCAGTAGGGCTGTGCATGCAAACTTCAACTGAAATCAAAGTAAAGTCCATTTGATTTGACCCAGAAGTGAAGTGACCCTAACCGTCTGATATGGGCACGTCCTGTTGGGACTTTTATTCTAGAGCAGAAAATTCTTCCATCCCAGTGAAAACTGCAAGGTATCGAGTTGGAAATTGTTTCTGTAAAAATACCATGTTGTTGAGATTGTTGTTTTGAGCCGACTGAATGTGATTCCATTCACGTCTATCAGTATTGGGGTGGTGGCAATATTTGATAAGGCAGATGTCAGGAAATGTGCACGGAATAAAACTGAAACTATCCGCATGGTTAGAGGCCGCTATCGAACACGAAAACTCACCACTGTCCTTACACCTGCACGCACCGCCAGCGAGACACTGAGTGAGGTATGAAGTGTGTGTTTAGTGAGGGTGTGAATAAGCAAGTGAGTGACCGTGTGAGTCAGTGAGTAAGTGAATGAATGAGGTTGTGCGTAAATAAGCCAGTCGGTGACCGGATGAGTGAGAGAATGAGCAAGCTACAAAGTAATGTAGATCGCTGTAATAAGCGTTTCCTCTGTCCATATTCCTCCCAGCAGTGAGGCCACTGAGCCTCCAGGCTTTCGCCCTGGGCCAGGATACCCCGCTGCAGCATGGCCCTCTGGGAGACAGGGGCAGCAGCTACAATCCTGATGTGAATGCAGAGCCAGAGCTTCAGTCAATAAATCACCGGCCGTGACTGATGTGCTTGAACATCGAACCTAAGTGTTTGAAAATGTGGCATGTTTTCTATAGAGTCACATTCAGACAGTTCTGTCAGCGCTGATGGACTCAGGCACACAGAGGCAGGGATAAGACGGGGGGGGAGGGACACACTCTGCTCAGAAAACCACACATTTTTAGAATATTACAGAAAAAATCCTCAGCTTCTCACTTACAGATTTGGTCCTGTATAACATACGCAGGCATACACCTTGTGGACAGTGTGAAGTGCTAATATGTGCTGTCACATAGGATTAGATCTACTGATTGGACAGATAATCGCCCTCCATGCAGATATTGGATAGTCTCCAGACATGTCATCCACCAACATTTTTTCAATTAACCTTTTTTTATTTTTTTATTTAGTCTTAATTAAACTACAGTAAATTTTCCCCACCATTCGATACTAAAGGGAGGGTTATGGTGAGGTCACTCTGCCTTAAGGCGTTGCTGCTGTAATAATCTCAGGATTTCAGTGGAGAGTTTTTATGTTCCCTGCTGCTGTTAAAGGAGCTTTCCCATCCCTGCAGGAATAAAAATCGCGGGGAAATACTTAATTTATTTGGCATGAAATGGCAAAATGAATATCTGCTCAAAATATAACCAGATCTGACACGTTACAGTTGTATCAGAATAAACAACGTCATGCCGCAAAGCATAAATGGAAACTGGCAGAATGTGGACAGCCCGTTGTAAGCTGCATTTCCTGCCTGAACATCTAACTGACACCAAGTTACAACAGACTCTCTCAGTAACATATGAAGCTCCTTTGTACAGCTGTAATACATTTACAGGCTTCATCGGTGCAGATGTACAGCATGTGTCCAGATGGCTCATGTGTATCTGCAGAGTATCATCTCCTCTCACTCAGTTTTCTCACCCCAAAAAAAAAAAGAAATATGATCACTTGAACCAAAGAACACTAAATGCTGAATATCATATTGAGAAGAGGATTTAAATTGCAAAGAGGAAGGAACTATAAGTAAGAAGTGACAGAGACGCTGAGTGGGACGGCTCGAATGCTGAAACATTTGGATTTGTAATTACATCTTCTTTGCAATTCAAATCATTTTCTCTTGCACGGTCTGTGACTTTCTGCAGCCATTTGAGAATAGAGACTGGGGAAGAAAGTCCAACACCTAGCAAGCTAACACGCTCGATGTTTATCCCAGGAGTTGGTGGAGGCCAAACCAATTAGTCCAAATGACTGATAATGACTGATAATGACTGATAAAGCCTCACCAATTATTATTATTATTATGTTACATTAAGTCGATATACTTTGTATAATGTGAAAGGTTTTGCTTGTCGTGACAAACGCACAGAGAATTATCACCCAGTTCTGGTCTTTTTCAGCTCGCTGTTTTGGTTTCATAGCCCGTAACTCGACTCTTTGGTTTAGTCTCATTACTCTCAGCAGCCCTGTTTCCAGGAGGCAGCTGTGTGATACCTGTGATACAATTCCAAAAAACTGTCTGCTGGATGTGATTGTAGGGAGTTGTTGGCTAACTGGTTTGTACTGTATAAAGTTTATACATCACAATTGCGCTTTTAGGTTTTCCTGCTTTCTCTATGTGGCAAAGTCAATTAATGTTTCTTTAAAGAAAGAACCTGGATGGTAGAGAAAGAAACACCTTAATGACCCTTTTAAAATGAAATCTTTCAGCTGCTGGGTAAACTGCTGCTAAATTATGAACTGAAACACGCTCAGAAAATCTACTTGTGGAAAATGAATGAGAAATGCTCCGACCTCACTGAAGAGCTCCCATCGATGTGCCCTTGATCAAAGAATTTAACTCGCAGTTGCACGGGCTGTGATTGTACTCAGCGGCTCCCGAGGCTTCAGCGTTTCCAGCTGTGTGAATATGAAGCAGGCTGTTGCTGCATATTGCGCACGCTCCGCAAACTCACCCTGGAAGAAAATAAAGTGATTGAAATTTTTTTTTTAAACATAAATGGTTTGCCCGGTTTTAGACAGAAACTGAGGATAAAGTATGGCGGCACGTGACACCGTTTATCATTGTTTACAAGACATGTCGTCCCCCCAAATCAAGATCTGATAAGTTGGTCCTGACCTGCAGGATACTTTATCAAAGCCACTCGAGCTGGTTGATGTTTATGATGATACATGCCTGTGGATATTTCTTATTCCCCATCATTACACTGGCCTTACACGCCATCATTTATGAGGTATTACCCTGTTTAAGCTGGAAGAAGCTGCCTGTGGTTATGAGCTTGTGAGAACCAACTCACTGAAATCTTCTCATGCAGTCTAATACGGCTCACAAAGGCAAGACTCGCCCCAAAAGTGACAGCATGAGTAAGGAGCTGCACGTGCACGGTCACACATACACTGATATGATACCTCCACTTACACACAAACACACTGCAAACACCCAGGGACACAAACAAAGAAGAAGATGCTCACATTGACGTGCACACTCCTACTCACACCTTGTCTGTTTGTGAGACAAAATCACAAATTTTGTCAGAGGTGGGTTTTTGTCCACCTCTGACAAAACGCACACACAGAACACACATTTCCTCCCACAGACCTTTCACTTGTCCAGACTCTCTCATTAGCTACTGTACATACACTTGCATCACACACACTCTGTCACTCCGTCACACTGCAGTTGACAGACTCACCGCCTTTGTCACTGTCATCATTGCTGTCCATGGCGGGGCCACTTCACCGTGTGATGAGTGTAAATCCTGCATCAGCACTGACTCCTCTCATGGGCCCGCTGCTGCCGGCACGCTGTGTCACCCCTCATCATCGCGTCCTGGCCGACAGCTCGCCACTTTTCTTTCCTCCCTCTGCCATGACTGACCTCCTCAAGGCTTCTAGTCTGACCTCACTGTGTTGATGTCAAGAAACAAGCTTTAATTACTCAACAGGAATTACTTTTGTCGGTGTGTTAATCCTCCTTCCCTGCTCTGGACAAATCTCCAGTCTTTTCTCGTTTGACCTCTGAATCAGCAGCTACATTCGTGTGATATTGGATCGACTTTGACGAATAAAGGAAGCTGCACTTTTGACATATTTGCGCTCAACTGAATCATCAGATACAGAACAGCACTGTTAATTTATGCCATTAATGTCATAGCTCGGTTTGGGTTTGGAGACATTTTTTTTTTTATTAAATTATTTAATCTCAACCTGATAGCTGAGGTATTAACAAATGAGGTGGTGTCTGAGCCTTTGGATATCACAAGAGACCGTCCTCAAGGTTCACCGCAGTTATTGTTCCTGTTTATTCCAGCTATAGAACCATTAGTGATAGTGATCAGAGCTAACAGATAAATAAAGAGGACTAAATTTAACAACAGAGATCACAAAATAGTTCTTTTCATGAGTGATAAATTTTGTTCCTGAAACAATTAAGACACCTTCATACCTGCACTGTTAGATCTGGATATAAAATGAATGCTTCGTCACTTGCATTCTGCTTTTAAGGTCTCAACCAATTTTCCTTATTTTGGAATCAAAATAATAACTGAATTGGAAAATACAGCATCAAGAAAGAAGCATTTAAATTTATAGAAAGATGGATGTCTGCGCCAGTTTCCATGATAGGAAGAATAAACCTATTAAAGAGGAACATATTACTAAATTCCCATATTTTTTTCAGATTATCCGTTTAGCACCACCTGTAGGAATGTTTGAGAGAGTTGGGTTAACTCATTAAATTAATATGGAATAGGAAGCACATTAGAGTTTGCCTGTCTCTGTTATATCTTCTGTTCGATAAAGGGGTATTGAAATGTCCAAATTTTCACTTGTACTGTCTGGCAGCACAGTCGAGAAGTATAATGTTCTATTTTTCTATTGAACATATTTCACCGTGGACGGATATGGAGTCATTTTCTGTTCAGCTACCATTACATTTGTATCTGTATTCAGCCAGGCTAAAATAACAAGAGCACACACTTCCCACCCTGTAGTGCTTAATATAGTTAATACATGGTGTGAGGTGGAGAAATGTGTGAATAGATCTAACTCCTTGTCACAATTTAGTCCAATTTGCACCAATGTTTCATTTGAACCAGCCAAGCTGGGTCCTGGATTCCAGCTATGGGCAAAGAAAGTGCAAAGTAAAATATCTGACCTTTACAAAGAAGAGGTTCTAATGACTTCTGAGGACATCTCTCTAAAATATAACATCCCAAGGAAACATTTCTTTAAATATCTGTAACTGAGGAGGTTTATCTCTTCTATGCAAAACTAGTCATCAGTAATTCCTGCACTTTCATCCTTAGAAGAAATCTATTATATATAGATTTAGCTTGCATGTGGTTCTAATGGAACCTCAGTATTCAAACTTGATGCATGGAGGGCAGATTTAAAAGAGGACACATCAACTAATAACTGAAACATAGCCTGCAAGGAGGTTCAGATACAAACAGCCAACACTAATTTAAAGCTATTTCAAAAATAATTGGTTGAGTCAAACTTATGTAACCCCTGTTAAACTGAATATATATAATATACCTGGCACATGTTTTAAATGTGATGAGGCTCGAGGAACATGAATGCGTTGTATTTGGAAATGTGACGACGTTAAGAAATTGTGGAGGGAGCTGATGAATGCAATCATGATCATTTTGTCTTTGAATACTCATCTTTTTTTTTTACTGTGGACTGATGGACTGAGATGGTGTCGATGGTTGGATGTTTTATGGAAACCAGGACACTGAATTCTCAGTGGAACACACACTCAGAGTTTGGTGGGGTCTGTTCGGTGGGATTTCATTGAGAACCTATTTTTAGCACAGACTGGTCACTTTACTGGAACCAGACCTGTGGCGGTTGTGCCACTACCAACTCTGAATCACAACAGAAGGATTCCTTTATCATCACTTCAGAGCAGGACTTTCAAAAGACAATTGATTAGAAACCATCTGTTACTGATTACTTATCACTAGAATCAGTAGTAACCCAGACTGTAATCCAGTTTTTGTTTGAATATAAAGTCAAAGAAAGAGGGATGATGGCCAAAACAAAAATAGTTCCCAGGCTGTTTGTATTTTGTACATTTTCATTAGTTTTTAGATAAATGTAATATTAGAGCATCACAATATAATCATGCATGTCCACACCACACACATACTTACTATATACTAAAGAGAAATATATTATGTTTTGCAGGAAGACATTTACTTTATTTGTGACATTTATTTAGTTCACGGAAAGTTTTAAAATCTCACAGACGGGTCATAATCGTCCTCCCTCCATGTTCACAGCTTTGCTTTACAGTCTGATGAGACTGGTTGCTTTCATGGGTGTGATTCAGTGCTGTGATAGATAAGAATTAGAGTTACCTCAATTCATATCAGTTCATCTGTGTCCTCTTTGATGTTGTTTCAGGGAAAACAAGCTAGTTAGCTAATGTTGGCCTATTCTGTATTTCCCTGTTGTGTTTATGTTCAGTGGTTCATCATGAGGTGCAGGAATGTGGTGTAGTATGATTCATTCAACAGTATTTTCTTTATTTTTTTTTAATATCCCCGCTGTTTGTTTCCTTCCTCTCTTGCTGCCGGGATGTGGAGTTTGCATGTTCTCCCCGTGGCTGCGTCGGTTTCCTCTGGGTGCTTCAGTTTCCTCCCACTTTCCAAAGACATTTAGGAAACTTCAAATTACCCCAAGGTGTGAGTGTTGTGTGCTAGCTCTGTGATTTATTTCTTTATTTATTTATTTAGCCTCTGCGCGTAGGTCAGGGTACATCCACGCAGGGAGTTAAACACTTTTACAATAAAGGTTGAAGACAGCTCACCTTTGAAGTTTGTTCCGACTGTGAAGCTCTTTATGTGCTTTTTAAAATGGTATCACAAATAGCACTATCTCCAAGCTCTTTAGCTAAGCCTCGGTGTTGCTGCCCTTTAAAAAACACACAAAAAAAGCACCTGTGTCGTAGGCGTGTAGTTAAACTGTCACTAAGTTCATCCTCACCTGTCAGAATTAAGAGTTCTCCGTGGCCGTGGAAGCAGGTTTAGCTACTTAATGCTTCCCCTTTTGTCAAACATCCCCAGTGAGAACACCTGTGTGTTTTTGTTGCGCTGCACACGTATCTCTGTATGTGTGTGTGTGTTGCTCCGAAGCTGAGAACAGGCCAGGAAGTGAGCTTTAAACCCAGAATTCTCCGCTCCTGAGAGCAACGAGTAATTGAGTCATTAGTTTTGATCAACGGCCCCATCAGCCGCTCACAGATATATTATGGCCATTTTGTAGAACAAGTAAAAGTCAGTAAAATCCTCTTTGATTTACTCTTTGAGATCATATATTCCCACTGAGGCCACCCATGATAAAAATACCTCACATGTTGGAACTGTAGTAGCTGTTGGAATTAAACTAGGAAGGAAATGCCATAAACAGTACTGACTGCAACTGAATGTAAAGGTTATAATGTCTGTACCCATATTACATATAATCCTGCCCATTGCACTCAATCCATTACCCAGCAACGACAATGCAGTGGTCTGCGCACCGCCTTACTTTACCCCACTGACCCAACTCTTAACATGTTAAATCCCATTGATATGTACAAGGAAGCGTTGATTATATTTTGTCTTTCCTTCTAATCCCGCCGAGTACACGAGCCGTTGATGTTTAAATCAAAATCAATACATAACTTAATCATTCAAACTCGTCTCTAATTTGTTTGTCACAATCGATTGCCTTGGCCTGTCTGCCTCTTTCCCCGTCAATTAAGGTGTGATGTGAGCAGACTGAAGCTGCCAGAGAGGAGGGAAAGGGGTGGAGGGGTAGGGGTGGTGAGAGTGGAGGTTTATGACCACCTCTGCTGACATTATGATCTATCAAATGTTATGACCTTGGGGATATTAAGTAGAACTAATATGGAGGCAATAGTAGGAATGAAATGACGGGAATGATTTCTCATCCCACACACGCTTGTGCATGTTGAGAGGGATGTAATTAGAACACGGATATTGCTCATAAACACTGGTACATTTATATTACCAAGATGTAGTTTTAACATATTATCCCACATGCTGTACAGCAGCTGCTATAAATTCCCAGACTCATATAAAGCACATGCATTCTGTATGAAGTCGCAGCCGTGGATAGACTTAATCTGTGTGAACATAAACTGAAGTGGCAATTTCTAAAGCGCTTAAAACCACTGTAGGAGTGATATCAAAGAAATTGTTCAATAGCTCAAACAGAGAGGTTGATTCAAATTCTGGATGAAATCGTTTACATTAAGTATCATTTTAACAAAAGCACTGGAAAATTGGTTTGAGGAACTTGTTTTTCAATAGGCATTTAACTTGCCCTTCAATGGGAAGCAGCTTACAACCAGCGTTACTCAGAATAAGCCTTTCTTAGATTACCAGCATTATAAACAGCTGACGTTAAAGATTGTGCAACTCAAAGCATCTTGACAGTAGATGAATCAAATATGATACAATAACAGCATAAGAGCTCCTACAAAAAAATCCATCTTTTTATTGACGGCACAGATCCTTTCATCTTCGCCGTACCCAAATGAAAATCCTGCGTCAGCAGTGGCAAGGCGATGAGAAGCTCGGGCAGTAATTATGGTTCACATAAAGCAATGGCATGAAACAAGTCTTTTTTTTTTTTTTTTTTTGTAACTGTAGTGTATACATTGGCACACTGCTGCCCCAAGGACACAGCAATAGATTCTCATGCCACACAGTTGCAACGTCTAGGAGAAGTCCCCGCTCAAGCCCAGACTTATTTCTTATTAGTCCCTTTGAAACAAATTAAAGGGAAGCCTGCCTACGTATTTGAGATTTACAGGTATCAGGGTAGTCTCTTTAAACAGCCTGGGTATCAAAAACTCTAATGCAGAGTCAGTGTTTTGAAGACTTTGAGGGATTTAAGAGGTTCCTAGGTGCAGTGGCAGAAACAGAGCTATCACTGAGTGACTGTGTCCAGTGGCGAGTTTTACAGGAAAATCGTCTGCTATCATACTATGTAATAAATGCGCAATTTGCAACTCCGGTTTTGGTGATTTGTGGTTTTAAGTGGATGGTGTCCTCTGCCTCCCTCTGAGCTTATAGAATCCACACTAGATAAATTCAGAAGTGCATCATGGTCCACCCAAAAACAAAGCTCTTTTTTTTTTTTTTTTTTTTTTTTTTTTTTTAAAACGCTGACATCACTGAGATTCAAGGTTATCACTCGACAGTGGTGGCATATATTACCCACTGAACTCTGACCTCATAGCCCCCAACTTCATTTACCCTTCTGCCAAATTCAAAGGCATGCAAAGGTCTCTCAGCCCACTGGGTGGAAGTAATTTGCTTGAAATGTGGTCATAAATCCAACCAAGTGCTGAAGCCTTATGAGGAACGTTGGGTTTATTGTCAAAGTGGGCAGTGATCTCGGTCTTCGCTCTAAACCTCGACAACACGCACACTGTGCCGAGGCTGATTGTGCTGGATCTGCAGACTTAGGCGTAATAAAAGCTCCATCATCTGCGTGAAACCAGTGAGGAAGTGATCTCAGAGCGTTGCAGTAGCTGATTTGTAACTTACCAACATCACTACCCGCTGATCTGAGCCCATGGTGCAATATTTGAACTTATGGGCCCCAAACTTTATTTAACCTGATGAAAAATTCATGTATCTTAAGCTATTTTGATATATCTGTCTCCACAGCTTTATCAGTTTAAAAAAAAAAAGTCATATCTTCTTAGAGTACTGTGTCAACTTGACACTTTGGCAGTAAAAGTACAGTTGGGTGCATAAAATCCTGAGAATCATGTTCTCTGCCAAAAAGCTCTTTCAGCTCACATGTGGAGTTTGTTTTCAAATTGTAATATTCTTTTGAAAAAAGAAAATCATTAAACATTTAAAAACATTACATCTTGTTTTGGTTTGAGTTTCCTCAAAAGCACCAAATCATCGTACATAGATAAAACTTCCCTGCCTCTGAAACCGGAGTCCCCTGCCCCAGGGACTGAACGCCATCTCTGCCATTATGAAAAGTATGCAAATGTAAAATGTGACTGGATTCTAACCTTTTTCTGTTTCATAAATTTTAATATTTAAAGTTTTGTGCTGGTGTGTGATATCAGAACAGCCCATTTTTTCCATTTTCTTTGCACTCTTTATATCTGCAGCTAAAACCAAAGGCCTTAAGGAAACTTACCAATGGTTTTTAATGCATGTTTAAGGCTTTCAACCACAAATCAAGTTTACTTTACTTTAATTGGGACTATTTTGAAGCATGCAACACTGTTGAACGCACCTTTTAAGTAGTACGTTTTTAGCTCAGATTGGGTTTTATTCAGGTACAGATGAATCCAAAGTTTCTAAAAAGTTTAGACTTTTTCTAATGTAACAAAGTTTGGAAAACGAACGAACGAACAAAAGATTGACTGTTTGTCAGGTACAGAGTTTGATTCCTCTGTACCTGATAACAAACCAGTGCTAACATAATATCCAGTTTCTGATGTAACAAAATAGAAATTTGAAGTAAGTGTTTAATAGTGTTGTAATTCTTTGGGAGGCAAAAGAAATATATTTTCTACTTTTTCAAAAAGTAGAAGTTTATTAGTACGGTGCATATGTTCATATCTTCTGTTGTTATTGTGCGGCATCATCATGTCGTACTGCAGCCGTGAGCAAGGACGGTCATCGGTGGTGCATGTGAGAATTCTCTGACATCCCAATATTGATTGCAAGGTGCCCACAGACGTTATGTCCAGAAACTCCTGTCCAAATATATTTATGAAAAGAACAACATGACTTTGTTTCGAGCCGTAGAAAAGTTGTTGTACAGCAAGACAAGAAAACCAGCTGAGCTTCCAAAACAATCCCCTCTTGCAGCTGCATTACTACACAGCAGGGTAACACTAAACACTATAGGTCAGCATCAGTGTAAAATATACATGATGTACAGTTAATGGACTGAAACATACAGCCAGCAGCTTGGCCTTATAATGTACTTTTATGGTGGACTGACTCCTCTTTATGATGAAGAAACCAAATGGATGGATCTAACAAAAACGATCCACTCACAAGGTGACATCTCCTACAGCATGTTCCTTAATTGGAGACAAATCTTCTCAGGGGCTCTTACACTGATGTGTACTGCTGGAACCTTTACAGATAAAACACTTCGTCTCTCTCTTTTCACTTCTAACAACCCCCGCACCCATCTGCATTCAGAAGGTGATGAAGAGATATGGCGAGTGAAGTTAGGAGCAGGCTGGCAGGGGGGATGAGCAGCGGCCTTCGTCTTTGAGTGGAATCGATTGCTTGTACAAGTCGAGGGAAATGAGAGCGATCTGACCACCCTTGGATTGGCTGGAATCACTCACGGACAGAATCATAACAAGGGAGAGAGCTTACGGCCGGAGCGTTAGTGTGTGTGATAGATTGATGGTGGGGCAGGTGTATGTGCATGATGGTGATGGGTGGCCTCTGTGTTTACACGGAGTTTGTGTTTTAGAAAGTTATTACAGTACCTATAATAGTTTTTTCTTTTTTACTGGAGGTAATAATTGCACAGTAGTTTGTTGATTCGAGTCATTTCAAGAGTTTTAGCCTGTTTTTACATCGACTGAAGTGTTTGTTGTGTAAAACCCCCTCCATGCAAATCTCTCCAGTAACATTGTAGTTTTCTGAACATTGAATGCTTTCAAGGAAAGACTGTCCAAAAGTGTGCACCACTGCCCACCGTACGCCCTTCTCTATGTCTACAGACATTTCACCTTTGCCCCAAATGCTTTTCAAAACTATTATAAATGTTTTAGCCTTCAGACTGAAGGACCTCAGGCACAGTATCTGCCAGTTAAAAACGTCCTCACCGGAGTAACAACACTGTTGAACATTTTGAAATGTGTAAAACAACCTATGTTTATGTTTTCCAGACGAGTAACCTCTTGTGGTGGTGTGAATAATGACTATCCTCTCTCAGAGTCAAAGACAAATCTAGTGTGATGTTGTTCCAGCGCCGCAGATTCTTGATAAGTTTAGTATGCTGCTGTTTGAAGGGTTGGGTTAGTAAAAGACTAACTTCTCCATGTTCTCTTTTCATAACAGTTATCACATCTGATTGTTTCTCTGTCTTTCGGTGAGCTTTAACCAAAAAGTAAAAACTCAGTTAAACTAAGAGTGAAGAGGTCATTGGCTCTGATGATTCTGCACTGCTAAAGACATTGTTTTAAAGACAACTGTGTCCATGTACGACTCTTCTACTATATTTTCTCGCAGCTCTGTATGTTGTCCACAACCCTTATTTATTGTACATGTATACCCACTGAGCAGAAATCAGCTCTGTGGAAAAGCTTTTTTTTAAAAATCTTTATTTGTTGCACGATTCCTGTGTGATCAGTTGTGAAAAGGAAAGTGCGAATACCTGCAAAGATAAACTGTAATCTTCAGTGGAGATGGTAAAGCAATCGAATTGCCCCTCTTTGGGTATCAAATCACTACCTGTAAGTCAATGTGCGACTCTATGAAAGTACATTCTCAGCTTTTTCATTTTTAATGGCGAGTGGACAACTAAGAGCAGTCGCCAGTGGTAGTTTGAACTGATTCTAAGTACCATTCAAACATGGCTAATACTTGCTGAGATCAAATTAAGGAACTATCAGAGCCAAAAGGACTTCCATCCCTGACCGGGTTAGTGGAGGGGCAGAGATTTAACAGGAGGCGATGGGAGTGGGGGTGGAGGGGGGGCTGCTGGGGTGGCTCCTCTGGAAATGGAGGCCATAGATCTGTTTGTTTGGGGATTAGGCTGGGATTAGGCCTCTAATTCCCTTCCCTCGTGTGCATAATTGAAAAATGTGTCTGCCCATCGAAGGAAGATGAGAGGCCGTGGAGCCTGAGCCCCTCGCAGCGCTCAATTTTTAGGCTGACGAGCTCTGAGGCAGAGAGAGGAAGAGGAACTTTTAACAAAACTTTCAACTTTTAACTAAAGTCCACAATTGAATTTCGCTCAGCCGCGCAGTCGGTCTGTTCCTCCATCTATGAGCGATGAGCTTTCTGACTTCAGCACAAAGCCACAGACGGCTGCATCCAGCCAGCTTTTTGTACCTCAGCTGTAGGGAGAGAGTAGCTGTCATTGGACTCTAATAAAGTGACAGTCTCTTTGGATTCGTTGTGTTTTTCCCTCCAATCCTGTGTACGTTATTCCCTGCTGGCCTCCTCTAGAAGAAGCACAGGCATCTGTTGGAAATTTCCTGTGATTTCTCCGTGCATGACACTTCGCAACATGGTTTAACAGCATAATTGTGTGGCTAATGTGGAAATCTACACAACTCCGATGTCCTGAGTCTACTTTAGGTGTCGAAAATCCATTGTAATCGTGTTTTATATCCCCCTTCTCTTTGGATACATCTGGTGCTGAATGATGACATTGCCAGGCGAATGATGAAGCGACCAGAGATGCATTACTATAAATCAGATCAGATAGTGCCATCGAGCTGCACGAGTCTTGACCAGAAAGGATATCTTTTATTTGTCAAACGCATGTGTAAAGATCTCCCTGTGCAGTAGGTGGGGGTAATACGTTTCAAATGCGGCCATAAATCCAACCATACCGTCCGGGATTTGGTGAGAAATGTTGGATTTAGCCACAATTTCTCTCTTTTATGTCAGAGCGAGTCAAATGCGTGCTGGAATCACTTCTGTCTTTTATCTTAACCCTTCACAACACGCACCGAGGGCCGGGGTGAGGCAGATCGTGTCAGAGCTCGCTGCAGATTGAGCCGTCACTGTTCTCATGCTGCTGAAAGCTTGGTGTAGTCTGATAACAGATATGATTACACTTTGACTCTGACAACCAAATGCTTCTCATGTCAGGGCCAAATAGACTCACTCGTGTGAAACCTGAGGACCAGTGATAGACCACAGATGTTCGGATTTCAGAGGCAAACTTTCCTGGGAATGTGGAGATGTGTTTAATTCAATACCTGAGTTTAATGGTTTGCAGTATTTTAAAACAGAAGAATCTGGCTTGGTTAAATAATTGACGCTTTCCTCTTCTTCATCAACTCTTCTCATGGTGCCCGTGAGCAGCAACTGCTTGGCGGTGGCCAAAAGTAAAAGCCCGTTGCTGCTCCCTGAATGAATTTGAAGCTTGTAACTACATGAATATAAAGTAGGTTATTGATGAAAGTGCATGTCCGCGCAGCAAACTTTCCCTCGATGAATAAAGGTTAAAAAACACTTGGGTAGAATTTGGCTCAAATGGAATTAAAATGATCTTTTGATACTTTTGGGAATCCCAGACAAGAAGCACAATCGATCATATCATCTCCCCACTGGGCCGGCCGAGATAAGGAAGGTGCCAGTGAGACATTTGATCTCCTCTGCAGTTAATTATGAGTTCAGCTATTAAGTGTTGCGTTTGTGTTCGCTCAGGCCTAATTATTCACATGCATTCGTCCACTGACCCACGGACATTTAATTGAAATTCAGATTTGAAAAAGTGAGTTTGTCAGAATGGCAGGAATGTTTTCACCTTTTGAAAGAGTCTGAAAGGCGTGTGATTAGATGAGAGCGAGTGATGACCTTTTTTGAGTTTCCCCGTACACCTTAATTAAAATTCATCCTCCAAGGCCAGAAGACTTCTTCTCATTTGGGTGATGCAGTTCCTTGAATGGAAAGGCCGATTAAATGTGACCAATGCTACATTTAACAAATGAATAGTTAGTGCTGTTTTACTTGGATGTGGCTGTAGGAGAGTCAATGTGAGCAGAGAGCATTATCATCAGCCTGGATCTGATATGAACTCAAACTGAGGGCTTTTCAAGATTAATACAAAGCAGAAATCCAAGGATTTGTCATTTTCGTACATGCATCGCCGAAGTGTCTGCAGAAATGGGACAAAATAACAGAAACGACTTAATGTAATACAGTTCAGCAGCACCAGAGACTGCGTCGTCCAAAATGAACATGCAGCTGAATCAACATCCGTTTAAAACAGTGTCAACAAAACTGATCGTTACATGAAGGTAGAATTTACAGAACCGTTGCATTAGGCTGCAGTGGTTTTACCTGGGTGTACGTAATAAACTGTCAGCTGAGTATATGTATTTACATAACTTGAGAATTATACCTACATTTGATTAAATTACACTATTATACTGTGCTGGTCTCTAGTACATTCAAATACCTGTAATTATTCCAGTGAGTGGTCATTTATGCAGTTATATAGCTCCTCTGCTGTTCAAGTCTTGATTCACGTATATTTTAATTATTTGAAATGTTCTTTAATTTACTTTTTTTGGTAATAAAAATGTCACGTATCATCTGTTTTGTATGATCTGTAAGAGAGGCTGATGATACCTACCTCCAGCGTTATTCAAATAATTAAAGCCCAGGCCGTGTGCGACTGGAGGATAGCGTGTGGACAGATAATTAGGTGTTCCTGGTGTTTATCTGGTGGTAATCACATTCCGCAGAGGTGTGGCTGAGAGCTGTGGGTTCTCTGATAATATTAACACCTTAAACCATAAAAAAGGCCATTAACCCAGACTTTCTGGAGGCCACTCCAGGGGTTTTGTCTGTCATTACCACCATTTCCACTGGCCCGCTACACCTCTTGATTGGCACCGTGATAGTGGGATAGATAGTGTGACAGACGACAGAAGGATTTTCTCCAGCCTTCGCTTTTGTTTTCCTTGTTTGTATGAAATTCTGCAAAGGTGATTTAACTTCTGCTGTTATTTCTAACATCCACAAGTAGTTGTGGTCTTATTTTTTGACCGTGGAGAGCTGATAGGCTTGAACTGTGAATGATGATTACATGGTCAGTGTCGTAAACCGAGGCTGTCAGGAAGTTCCTGTTTCTTGCGTCTTGAAATCAGACATGGAGCAGGGTGCAGATCAATGAGAGCTTCAATACAAAACACACAAGACAAAATGACTTCTGGAAATATAATTTTTGTAAAATATAATATTCAAAGGATAAATCCAGTGGCATTCAGTGTTTTTCCTGTCAACAAATCCCGTGATAAGACTGGCTAACAACTGGTATAGCCTGTTCCTCTGTGCCATAGAGCTCCACTGGTGTCTAGAAACTATTAAAAACACATTAATGAGCCGCACAGTTGCACCGGGTGATATTTTTCTTCGGTACAAACAAGCAAGGCCCCTGTAGTTTATTATAAATGTAGAGTATTACGAACCTGATTCTTTCATTTTCACCCATCAATAGGCGGAAAAAGGTTGAATTCATATTTTTCAGTACAAAATAGCAAACTCCGTATTGTTTGAAGTCCATCTCCATCTCTGTAGCATTTATGGATCCCCAAACTAATTCCCAGGTAGCTGACCTCAACACATCTCTTTAACTGAAACTGATATTATTGTTTGAAAATAATTAAAAACAAATGTATCCCATTAAATGAAAAAACTCTCAGGTTAAGTGCCAGATTTAAAAATCCAAAATGTCGTCTTTTAAGAGGCACTTTCTCTAAATCTCTCCTCCTTTTGATAAAGTCTTTTTTCAGTCCCTCTGTGTTAAAGGGCAGGTGGATGTCTGATTTCCATAAAAATGTGGAAAAGGTACTGACTTTCAGTGCTGCTGTTCATGTTAGACGAGAAGGCGGTAGTTGTGTGCGTGACTGTATGTATCCCATACTCCTGCCTTCCCTGCAGTGTAGCTGCAGGTTTACACTGTGCACATTATGGTCTTATCAAGCCGATAACAATAGACACACTGCATGATGGTGGCTGCAGGGCTGCTGTAATTGGAATGGACAAGGTCAAGTGCGGCACTCCCAGTTTTGAAGAGAGCAGAGTGTGCTTTTCTCCCACCCTAACTATGATGCCTACACAATCTGACATCTGTTGATATAACACTGGGGCCATGCTGCCAGGAAAGTATCGGGCGATAGCGGGTCGGCCGGGTATAAATCTTCACTCACTGAAGAATGAACCGGACGTGTTTATGTAGCAGCGAACTGAGGAGAAGTGTGAAGTGTCTTAGGTGAGAAAACATGTTTACCAGCACTGGGAAATCAGGAGAGCATATTTCATCAGAGATCATAACTTTGTAAACATGTTTACTCAACAGAACTGTTTGTGCTGGACTGATAAGGGTTTGTCCCGAAACGTAATGGAAGGCATCGGGGACCCTGGGCATGTTGGCATGTTGGCATCTGGGGGCCTCTCAGAGTGGCATTTTCAGAACGCTAAGGGTGATGTGAAATTCGTATAAACAGCTAGTTCATGTTTACAGCAGTATGGTGTGCTCGGGTTAAGATAAGAGTTCACATGAGGTACACAGGGATCTAATATTTCACTGTCAGGGTGATTAGTATTCTAAGAAAAGGTGATGTGACCCATAGGCTTAATGAATTTGCATTATTCATCAGGACTCTGCGAAGTTGCTGTGGGAGGCCCCTGTGTTTGTTTGGAGCCCATTGGAAAGGCCTCCAGTTGAGTTTCTGTCTTTTTTTTTGTTTGTTTTTAGCTTGCAAACCTTAAAAAGTGCTGTCTCCTCAAAAATAACCCAACATGGATGCTGTTGTCTGAAACTTGTCAAGTTTCATTATTCCTTTTCAAATTATGACTCTGTATTAGTTACATCAAAACAAGCAGTTTATCTCAACACAAGATGATAGAGTATTGTGTGTCTTACATTTGTAAAGTTAACGATTTTGGCAGTGTCATCTGAGTAAAACTAACCCTACAGACCAGGGAAACGTATTTCTCATTAGCAGAAAACTGGACAATAACCAATTTAACTTTATATTTTGCTGAAAAATGGAGAAATAATTATCTAATGGTTTTGTTCTTGGACTCTGGCTCTGTTTCACCGTACAGATAGAGGTAAATACTGTATAATGCATTGTAGGACAGGACTGGTGTTATTCAGCTTGTTCGCTGATCTCTCAGTGCTTTCTGACTTCCCTCCCCTGTCTGTGGCACTCAGCTCCAAGCCCACTGGTTCCTACTGAGGATGTAACTTTTTAAAAACAGCTCACAAATGCCAAGTCAGTCCAAGTCAGCTTTATTTATATAGGACCAGATCATAACAGAAGCTTTCATATGGAGCAGGTCAAGGCCGTACTCTTTACAATATTATTTACAGAGAGCCAGCAGTTCCCCCGTGAGCAAGCACTTGGTGACAGTGCCAAAGAAAAACTCCCTTTTAACGTAAACCTCAAGCAGGGCTGGGCTCTGGGTGGACAGCCATCTGCCTCGACCGGTTCTGTATTATAAATGGTGTGAATGTATAGTTCTATTATTTAAAACAGGCTAAATATTTTACTAAAACAGCTGGGCACTGTAGTTTTTAGCAAAAGTTACCCAAACAGGAGAAAGTAGTGAATTTGTTGTAGACTACTAATATGTAGTTTGGTTCCTTGTGAGAGTATTTACACCACCATGTATGTGTGAAAATAAACCAGGGTACCCATGTTCAGTATAACAAAGGAATATGTCACCCAGTGCGACGGTTCGACTCACTGACGTGTCTTTAATAGTTTTTGGACTGAGGCTCTGTGGCTCAGACTGGGGTCAGTCTGTCGTCGGTTTTGGTCTCTTCGTGGAATTTCTTTGACAGTAAGAACAAATTCAGAAAGCGTCGCAGATTTCAGCTTTGAAGTGTTTTGTCCAGCGTTGAAGTGTCGGTAAACTCACAGATGTGGCCCGAAGTGGAACAAACACACGTACGGAGATTTAAGCAGACTTTTTTATCAGTTTAACCTCTGGCCTGTTTTTCCCCGGCACCGCTGACTTTCACCTAATTGGCTCTGTCTGCACCGTCAGGACTATAAAAGGCTGTGAATCATAACTTCATCAATCCTGGGACCAACACTAACCATAACCGTGCACACCTACCTACCAGATTGTGTTTATTTGTGGTGCAGTGAATTTGTGATGTGCACTGTCTCAGGTCAGTAACAATGCTGTTCCAGCCTGAATCACAAAAATCCTCTGCTGTGCCTTGTGATGCATTAAATCTGTTCATTTCTGGAGGGTAAGATTTGGGCTCCTTTTTTTTTTTTTTTTGTCTGATTCTCCTGGATTGTGACTCACGATGCGCCAGATACCATGGCAGAACACAATCTTCTTATTGTCATATTGTAAACAGATGGGAAAAGGGAATGAACATGACAAGGCATCAATAAGCACAAAACAGCCTATTTTAGTCTTGCATTCTCGTGTCTCTGCATGGTCTCTGCATTGCAGGACTCCATTGTGCTGCGGATGGGTGGAAATAAACAAGCAGGACCACGGTTCTTTATAATGACTTTTCTCTCAGGAGATTATGAACGAAGACACTCCACTCTGGTGCTATGTTAAGAAATGCTTTTCTACTGGGGAATTGGAAATGTCTGTTTTTTCTTTTTCTTTTTTTTTTAAACCAAGAGGTATTAAAAGTAATTATACCAGCAAGATAATGCATAATTAGCACAGCATGAAACTCCATGCCTCTTCCCGTAAATTTTCCATCACTAATTATCTTGGTATGGTTCAACAGCTTGTTGTCTCGTTCCCTGGAAAGATCCATGCCTTTGCGGGTAATGTCTATTTCACTTAACGATTCTTTATTTACACGTCAGCCCTCCATCAGTTATCGCCGAGCTATCACCGAGCCACAAGAAGGACATTTAACCTCATCATTTATTCATCAGTGTGCATCAAAGTTTACCACAAGTGACGAAGTCTTTAGCCCTGAATCTTTACTTATATTTTCCTCTCCCCGCTGTGACCCTGGATGCCACAGGGGTTTCATGTAGTAGTGCACTTGACATTGTTTTGTTGCTCCCTCTTAGGCTTTAGATAGTTCCAGAAAGTACGTGGCTGGTTTCCAAACTTCCCTCTCTAGCCGCCCTCGGTGGTGACAGCCAGCAATGTTCCCGCATGTCGGTGACTCCCTCATAGACTCAAGTCAAGTCAAATCTATTTATAAAGTGCTTTTACCAGCCAGGTTTGTCACAAAGTGCATCACAGAGGGAGGAAAAAAAAATGGGAGAATAAAAAATGACAAGAATAAGAACAAGTGCATCACAAAAAGGATGATGGGATAAAGGGAGATGGTGGGAAATTGTGGGTGGTGCATGGTGACATCAGCCAGCATCAGCAATTACATATGTGTGTGTGTGTGTGTGTGTGTGTGTGTGTGTGTGTGTGTGTGTGTGTGTGTGTGTGTGTGTGTGTGTGTGTGTGTGTGTGTGTGTGTAGATCACCTTCAGAATGAGGGATAACGTGACAGAGGGAAAGTTAGTATGGTGCATGCAGAGGGTTTGCAGGTACGTCACAAGTCTCCTAGCAACCACAGCTGTCTCCACTCGGTTCCACGGGGAACATTCAGCGTCATCCTCACCTGCTGCCCTGGTTCACTCCTGTTCCCTTCAGTCTTTTTCAGATTAGCAGATGTGAGCAAATTACAGCTTCATCTCAGCAGCATTCAGCTAGATTTAAAGGACCAGTGTGAAGGATTTTGGGAGATTTAGGGAGCCTTTGAATCCACAGAGGGAGCAGGACCTCTGTCCACGGAGACCGCCATGTTGCACTGCCATGTTTCTACAGGTGCCCAGAATGGAAAAACCAAAACACTGGCTCAGTTTGCAACGTCACCGCTAGATGCCAAACCCTACGCACTAAAATCTTATTTGGATAAAAAATATTTACTTTGTACAGACACTTCCTGTTATAACAGGAGAACTCCCCTGTGCACTAACCACATCAGTAACACTATTATTTTATTTTGGGAAAAACAGAATATTATTTAGGTTGTGCTTACATCTACCACCTGTACTATGAAAACACTGCACCATTAATAACTGACAACACAACCTTTTTTTTGTTTCCCAGTGTCACTGTGGTAAAAGACATTAATTGCCTTCATCAGTCTTTTTCAGTCTCAGAGACTCAGGTTCTGTGGTTTGGGAGGGGGTTCCTGTACTGCAGCTGTACTGTGTGCTGTCTCCTTCCAAACCTGTCACCAGACAAGAACGTCAATATTGGGAAATTCTGAAAACCCCAGATTTCATTCAGTAATGTGTTTTTTTTTTCTTTTTTTACACCTAAAGCCAAAGTCTTCCTGCAAGCTTATGGAAACTGGGGTGTGGTTAAGTTAAGGGAAGGATTGTGGTTCTGGTTATCAGCTTTAATCAGAGGTCTGGATGCAGATTCTATGCATTGCATTGTCCTGGCACTGGACATAAATCATGAGCTGCAGAACTGTAATTCTCAAGGTGCTGGGCTGCTGCTGA